>NC_045426.1:311066590-311374959 GCF_902635505.1 Sarcophilus harrisii | reverse complement strand
GACCCAGGTAAGTCACAACTTTTAAATGCCCCTAAATAGTTTTCTGAAACTATAAACTACAGGGAAGTTGCTGATTCAGGAGCTCTTCAAACTGATGAAATCACAGGTCCTGACTAAAACAAAAACCACATTAAACTTAGAATGAGTACAGAGCCAAACCTGGAGTCAGGAATACTTGTGTTCAAATAATCCTGGACAAGTCTTTCCATCCTTATTTTCCTCATCAGTAAGATATAAATAGTAACACCTATCTCCCACAAGACTCAAATGAGATAATATTTCTAAAGTATTTTGCAAAAGTAAAAGTATTACAATAAATGTTAGCTATTATCATTATCACCTCTAGATAATTATTAATTTTTTTGGAAAATATTTTTGCATTTATTATTTCATTTTTATCCCAAAAATAAAAATTTGGAAGATAGGTAAGAGCAATGAATTATTATTATATCTTGCAAAGTTTTTAGGGATAAGTAAAATGAGTATTAGAGAGATTTGATGACTTTTTCGGGGGGGATTCCACAAGTTTGAACTAAATTTCACGTAGATAAAAAATATTTTCATTTTTTTGTTGTTTGCTTGCTTATTTTTTCTTTGTCATTATTTTCCCTTTTTGATCTGATTTTTCTTGTACAGCATAATAAATGTGAAAATATGTTTAGAGAAATTGCATATGTTTAACCTCTATTGGAGTGCTTACTGTTTAGGGAAGAGAGGAGGTGGAGAGTGAGGGAGAAAAAATTGGAACAAAAGGTTTTGCAAGGGTAAATGTTGAAAATTATCTTTGCATGTATTTTGAAAAACAAAAAGAGCTAGCATTATTTTTAAACAGGACTAATAAACACCCAAATGAATTTTTCCCTTGTTGCCAGTTCAGAAGATCCCATCTGAGAGGACACAGAGAAGAGGGTTGTTTGTCTCCCACATTAGAATGTGAATTCCTTAAGGGTAGAGATGATATTTTTACTTTTTCTTTGCATCTCATGCACTTAGCACAATGCCTAAAACATAATATGCATTTTAAAAATGCTTTTTGAATGACTAGAAAGTAGCTTTTGCATTATAATTCTATGGAGCTTTGCTAGTGCAGTTCAGCTCCGGGGGCAGCCTTCCCATGAAGAAGTGTGTGTGTGTGTGTGTGTTTGTGTGTGTGTGTGTGTGTGTGTGTGTGTGTGTGTGTGTGTGTGTTTAAACAGTTCCCAAATGACTGGGCTCATCTCATTTCTTAAACACCTAGTTTCCTGTCTTGGAAACTTTAATAAAGACAAATTTGAGAAGTAATGAATGAGGAATCAATCCTTGTAGAGCAATGAAATTTATTGTGGCTTAACTAATCTGGTACCATTTATGCATGCTGCCTGCCTTCCCCACCATCTGATGACTAATTGATAACTAATTTCCTCAATTTGTAGTTCATTACTTATTTTAGCAGAGAAGCTTATACCTAACTCTATGAATCAGAAAGGCTTCCTGAAATCAATGAAGATATTACTTGTCAGGACAGTTGACAAATCATCTACCAATATCCAGGGTCAGATAGGTCTATAAGGACAATGGACATCTTTTGATGGATTCTGCTTAAGGAAGATCAAGAGTCTCTAGGTGGAAGATTGGAAGTGTGACCCTAAACAGTGAGCTGGAAGGTTCATAGATATAGAAGAGATCTCATAGGGTCACCTACTCCAACCCCTCAATTTGTAGTTGAAGTAACTTGAGCCCAGGGGAGTTAAAAAAAAAAGTTGTCTAGGTAATTAGTGCTAATGTAGGGGAGAAGAAAGGATTTAAACCCAAGACCTCTGACTCCAGAGACAGTAGTCTTTACACTGACCCCATACCACTTCCTCCATAAGAAAATGAAGCACAAAAAGATTCAGTGACTTGTCATAGAAAGTGCCTTAGCTCCTGGGAAGCTCAGCTTTTGCCTTCACCCTTGCTCTCTGCCCAGGGCACTTATTACACAAGTGAACAAGGAAACAACTTTTGACTCAACCATTTTCACCTAACTATCTTGAGAATAGTACAGTGGAAAGAACACTGCTGATGGAATCAGAGGATCTGAATTCAAATTCCCCTCAGATATTTACTACCTAAATGACTTTAAACAGATCATTCATTTCCTTTGATGAATTTCTTCACTATAAAATGAAAGGAGAATTAGATGACCACTGAATTCCCTTCAAGCTCTTTGCCTTTGATCCTGTGACCTAGGATTCAAAGGGAATTTATGGTAGACTTGATAAACCTAAAGATATGCTTCCAAGTTTCCAATAACAAGAACAAGCAGTAGGTAATGCTGGGGCTCCTCTTTACCTGTCTCTGTCTGCCCTGCCGTTTACTCTGATGGTGGGGCAGAGGGCAGCTGTTACACAGAAATAGGACAGTTTCCAGTAATTATGGCTTTTGAAAAATATGCTGGTCAATGGCTTTTTAACAAGTGATGCTATTAATCCCGAGTGTTCTCGATTCTTTATTTTGTTTGGGGAAAGAAGTCAGAGGCAATATTGTGTTATTTATCCCTGGAATAATGTTGCCATAGTAACCTCTCTACCTTATAACAACAGCAGTGAAGTCACTGAAGCAAGGAAGCATGGAAGCCTTTTTAATAACTAGGAGCATGGGTACCAAGGTTGGTGATGGAGAATACCTTTGTTGGGGGGCCACAGCATTTAACCCTAAAGCATGATGTGCGGGGCCTGTCTCTGAGAAGAGTGTGGTTTTGTGATGTCCAAAGTGAGCCATTTGTATTAAGTTGCTCTGCTATTAGCATTGTTTCACATGACACTCTTAGAATGCAAGAATGTAGGGTTGCCATGGAAACCAAAAAAATGTACAAATTAAGACCCAGAATAGGAAAGCTTCTACTATTGCAATTCTGTTGATCATTATTAAAGAAATTATGTAGTGCAACTACAGGTATTGAATGTCAAAAAAAAAAAAAAAGCAGGGGGGATACATTCAACATCTTAATTTGGTGCATAATTCCTCCTTTTTCAGAATGGTAGAGGATAAAGAATACTGGATTTGGCATTAAGTGACCTGGCTCAAATCCTACTTTTCACTTATTATCTGTATGGTCTTGGGCAAATCTTTGGGCTTGAATTTCCTCATCTGCAAAGTGAAGACTATGGACTAAATGTCATCCAAGCTCTGTGGTAGTGTGAAATCTGCAATCCTGTGAAATTACTCAGTGTTGTAGATACCTTAACAACACATACCCTTGAAGATGATATGTCTGAGCACAGATGACCATGGACTTTCCACCTTTGTGGATTTGTGAAATTGTTATAGCAACTAAGTGAGGTTCTTTAAAGAACATTAGTTGATGGAAGAAACATGGTGGAATGGAGAAGGCGAAGTAACTCACCATTCCTCTTTAAGGCTAATCACTTGATCTGAGACTTTGATCTTATTCCTTCATAACTTTTCTAGTACCTTGATCCAACAACTCTCTTGCTACTTTCTCCCATATCTTCATTTTCTAACTTAACATAGCTCCTTTCTATCTGCCTGCTAACATATTTAAATCTGTCCAAGGTAATGAAGTGAATAGAATGCTGAACCTGGAGTCAGGAACATTCATCTTCCTGAGTTCAAATCCAGCCTCAGATACTTACTAGCTGTCTATCATCTATAAAATGAGCTGGAGAAGGAAATGGCAAAGCACTCCAGTATCTTTGCCAAGAAAACTACAAATAGAGTTACAACAAGTTGGACACAACTGAAAAATGACTAAACAACAAAATTGTACAAAGAAGTTTTCCCATGATCATTCTCTTCCATAAAGTAATCATTCTCTTTCTCTTCCCCCTCTCCCCTCCCTGTTCCTTTCCCTTCTCTCTGTCTCTGTCTCACTTTCCTCTCTCTCCTCCTCCTCTCCCCTTCCCTTCTCTTCCCCTTCCCTTCTCTCCCCTTCCCTTCTCTCCCTGCCATTCCCCTCTCCTTTCCTCTCCTGTCCTCTCCTGTCCTCTTCTCTTCTCTTCTCTTCTCTTCTCTTCTCTTCTCTTCTCTTCTCTTCTCTTTTCTCTCTCTCTCTCTCTCTCTCTCTCTCTCTCTCTCTCTCTCTCTCTCTCTCCCTGTCTCCTCTCTCTCTGTCCCTGTCTCCTCTCTCTCTGTCCCTGTCTCCTCTCTCTCTCTCTCTCTCTCTCTCTCTCTCTCTCTCTCTCTCTCTGTCCCTGTCTCCTCTCTCTCTCTCTCTCTCTCTCTCTCTCTCTCTCTCTCTCTCTCTCTCTGCCCTCTCCCCACTCCTTCTGCCTTTTTACCTTCTTGCCTGTCTCTGTTTACTGTTAAACTATTTAGGAAAAAATTGTCTGGTCAGCAAGTCTATAAGTATTTATTAAGCACTGTTTATGTGCTAGGCACTCTGATAAGTTCCGGAAACTCATAGAATACCTCCATTTCTATACTATTCTTCTGTTAAGTCCCATTGCAGTTTGGTTTGTGCCTCTATTTGCCTTCTGAAACACTAGTATTTTCCTAATCACCATATTAAACCACCTTTTTTGGTCTGTTTCTCCTGTTTGTAACTCTTTTCTGAGCACTTGGCTCAAATTTCTGACTATCTGGAAGTCCTACTACTACCTTAATCTCAAAATGTTTAGGATTGGACTTCAGTAGAAAGAACATTGACTTGGTTCTTGGTTAAGATCTTGCCTTAAGATCTTGGTTAAATTTTGCCACTGACCCTTAGTACCTATGTGACTTTGGACTTAACCTTCACTAGACTTCCTAAGTTATAAAATGAAGTATTGAATTCAATACAATACAATGCAGCTCTGTATCTATGATCCTATATGTTTGCTTTCCACTTCTCAAAACCTTCCTCCATCTAATCTGGTTGAACTTTTTTTTAATTATTTTTAAATCTTCTAGCAGATAGGGGCTATTTTTATTTGTCTTTGTATCTGTCCCTAATACCTAGAACAGTGTCTGACACAAAATAGATGCTGAAATACTAGCTGAATTGTGTTGAAAGTTTCTTAATTCTTCCCTCTATCTCTGGGGAATTTTCGCAGGATTAGCATCTCTGGTGTGAGGGCTTACTGAGCTCTTTTTAGCCTTTTTCATCTACCTGCCACTTAATTCTTGCTGGAGACTCCAAGAAGCTGTAGTATGTGCAGCAGCCACACCCTGGTAAAATCATTTTGACAAATAGGCTAATCCAAGTTGAAGGTAACCAACAGATCTCAAGCTCAGAGGGATGTCTACCCAAGCAAGTAAAGATATCTGTCAATGGGCAGATGAAAAGAATTTGTTCCAATGGCTGTGAAGGTGGCTGAAGCAGGCTTAAAGCTCAGTCAGACATCAAAGACACCAAGGGCATACATTGCAACCTAGGCAAGCTCCAGTGGTCTTGGTTTTTGTCTTGCTACTAGGTTTTGATAACTTTGAAGGAGAGTAAGATTGACTGCAACTGTGCCCCACTTAAATCCAATTTACACACCAGTCAAAACACTCCCCCAGTGATATCTTTGGTCCTTTGAAAAGGAAGGGTGAGATAGACTTCTGGGGGCAGAGCCAAGATGATCGAGACAGCACACATTTCTCTCTGACCTTCTTTACAACCTTCACACTAATTACAAAATCCAACTTCTGAATTAGCTCTGGATGGGCATAACCCACAGATATTGGGAGTGCAACAAATTATCAGCAGCAGATAATTTCAAAGATCATCAGAAAAGGTCTGTTTCAATCTTAAATGGAAGGGAGGCAGCCAGTGCAGCCAGCACAACCAGTACAAACGCCAGTGTAGACAGCACAGAGTCCAGGGTGGTTCGGACTCTGCTGGGGGTGTAGACTCTGCAGAATGGTGTGAACTTTGTGTGGCAGAGAATCTAGGGGGAGGAATCTACAGCAGTGTTGGCCACTCTGCCCTGGCTGCAAGCTAGTAGATCAGCAGAGAAGTTATAAAACATCCAACACAAACACAAAAGGTCAATAGTGAACCTCAAAACACCAGAATCTAATAGGACCTGGCCATGCCCACCCAGCAACGGCAGTGAGTCAGTATAGACCCAGCATAGTGGCAGCTGCTTATAGAGGAAGCCACTGCTTGTAGAGGAAGCTTTGAAAACCTCCCCCACCCTAAAGACAAACCTTAACTTAAAAAAAAAAAAAGAGTAAAAAAGTAAAGAGAATTCTGACAATAGACAGCTTCTGTGGTGAAAGAGAAGAACAGACTTCAAATCCTGAGGAGACTAAAGGCAGATTGTCTCCAGATGAAGCCCCAAAAGGTGATATAAGCTGGTTCCCTCTACACAAGGCTCTTGTAGAAGAAATTAAAAAGGATCTTAAAAGAGAGCTAGAAGAAAAATAGGGAAAGGAAATGAAAACTTTGCAAGAAGGTTTGGAAAAGGTATATAACTCATTGAAAGATAGATTTAATAAAATGGAAAAAGAAAACAAGTCCAAGAAAAACAGAATTTGTGAAACAGAAAAAGAAAATAACTCCTTAAAAAACAGAATTTGTGAAATGGAAAAATAATTCCATAGAACAAAACAACTCATTTAAAAATTCAATTGGACAAGTATAAAATGATGTAAAAAAAAAAAAAGTAAATGAAGAAAATAATTCACTAAAATTCAGAACTGAATAAATGGAAATGAATGACTGATTGAGACAACAGGAATCAGTCAAGTAAAATAAAAAATATGAAAAAATAGAAAAAAATGTAAAATATCTAATTAGGAAAACAATGGACCTAGAAAATAGATCTAGGAGAGACAATCTAAGGATTATTGGACTCTCTGAAATAAATGATAAAAAAAAAGAGCCTAGACGCTATCTTTCAGGAAATTATCAAAGAGAACTGCCCAGATATAATAGAATCAGAAAGTAAAATGACCATTGAAAAATTCATTGAACACCTCCTGAGAGAGACCCCAAGATTAAAACCCCAAGGAATATCATGGCTAAATTTGAGAACTATTGGACCAAGGAAAGAATATAACAAGCAGCCAGAAAGAAACAATTCAAATACTGAGGAGCTACAATAAGGATTACTCAGGACCTAGCAGCTTCCACTTTAAAGGATCAAAGGGCCTGGAATCTGATATTCTGAAAGGTGAAGGAACTTGGAATGCAGCCAAGAATAAATTACCCTGCTAAAATGAGCATTTTTTTTTCAAGGAATAAGATAGACATTCAATGAAACTGGTGAATTCCATTTATTTTTGATGAAAAAACCAGAGCTAAACAAAAAAAAATTTGACCTCCAAATATAGAACTCAAAAGAAGCATAAAAAAGGTAAAAAGAAAAAAAAAACTCTTGAAAACTGTATTTCTGTTATGGGTACACATTGAGAGGATAATCTGATTTTACTGTTGTAATATGAAAAAGAAACTAGAGATGGAAAGGGGTTTGTAACAGAAAAAAAGGGGGTCAAAGTGGAGGTAAAATGAAGGAAATTACATCTCAGGAAGAGGCAAAGAAGACATATTATAACTGAGGGAAAGAAGAGAGGGTGATAAATATTGTGTGAATCTTACTCTCATCAGATTTGGCCCAAAGAAAAATTATTAGATATATTTGGTTTCACTGAGAAACATCTCTCATCTTATAGAAAAAAAGGCAGGGGAAAGGTGAAAAGGGAAGGGATAGGCTAAATAGAAAGAAAATGAGAGATAGTAGGGGGAAAGTATAAGTAAGGGGGAGAGTCTCTAAAGAAGAAGGATTACTTGAGGCAAGTAGTAATCATAGTAAAATCCTGGGGAGGAAGGAAAGGGGAAAAGGAAAGAGAAACGTGTAATTTGGGATTAATAAAATGGCAGGAAATACAAAATTACTAGTTTTAACTGTAAATGTAAATGGGGTGAACATGCCCATAAAATGTAAATGGATAGCAGACTGTATTAAAGGACAGAATCCTACAATATGTTGTTTACAAGAAACACATTTAAAGCAGAGCGATACATACAGAGTAAAGGTAAAAGGCTGGAGCAGAATCTATTATGCTTCAGGTGAAGTAAAAAAAAGCAGGGGTAGACATCTTGATCTCAGATCAAGCAAAAGGAAAAATTGATCTAATTAAAAGAGATAAGGAAGGAAACTATATCTTGCTAAAGGGTACCATAGATAATGAAGCAATATCAATATTAAACATTTGTGCACCAAGTGGTGTAGCATCTAAATTCCTAAAGGAGAAGTTAAGAGAGTTGCAAAAAGAAAGAGACAGCAAAACTATGATAGTAGGAGATCTCAATCTTAATCTCTCAGAATTAGATAAATTAAACCACAAAATAAATTTTAAAAATTAAAGAAGTAAATAGAATACTAGAAAAACTAGATATTATAGATCTTTGGAGAAAATTGAATGGAGACAGAAAGGAGTCCACTTTCTCCTCAGCAGTTCAAAAATTGACCATATATTAGGAAATAAAGACCTCAAAATCAAATGCAGAAAGGCAGAAATAGTAAATGCATTTTTTTTTCAGATCACAATGCAATAAAAATTAAATTCAATAAAGGGCTAGGGGGAAATAGACCAAAAAGAAATTGGAAATAGACCAAAAAGAAATAATCTCATCCTAAAGAATGAATAGATGAAATACCAAATCATAGACACAATCAATAATTTCATTCAAGAGAATGACAATAATGAGACAACATACCAAAATTTGTGGGGTGCAGCCAAAACAGTAATAAAGAAATTTTATGTCTCTAGATGCTTACTTGAAAATGAAGGGCAAAAATTTAGAGCACGTGTTTTGCAAAGGTAAATGTTGAAAACTATCTCTGCATAAGTTTTGAAAATAAAAAGCTTAAAAAAAAAGAAAATGAAGGGTGAACAATAATTCAGACAATTACCAAATCCTGTTAATTCTCCATCACTCCATAACAGATTTTACATTCATTCTCTCATTTAGTGTTCTAATATTCATCATTATCAATTGCTCTTACTATATCACAAAAAATATCCAAATTTTGCTTTGCTTCTCTTCTCCATTCTAAGTAATTTTTCATATTACCACTAAAATAATCTTTTTTATGGATAAATGTTATCAGAAGTCACAACCCCTCTGTTCAGAAGTTTCCAATGACTCCTTTTTTGTCATATGTATAAAATTCAAACTCCTTTGCCTCTCATTCAGTAAAGACTCCCTGGTTTGGAGTCAAGAAACCCTGAGTTTGAATCTTGCCTCTATTGTCCTCTCTGTGACTGTGTGCAAATCACTATCTCTCTACAACTCTTTTCCTCATGAAATGAGTAAATGAGTAAAATGAGGGGATTGCACCAGATAACCAATCTCCAATATCTCTTCCAGTTCTAATTCATTTTATTGTTCTGTCCTTATCTCATATTTTCTCTTCTACATCTTATAATGTTACCAGATTAGACTGTGACATTAACTAGGTCAAGTTACTTAAATTTCCAAGGTCTCAGTTTCCTTTTTATGAAATTAAGGAATTAGACTAGCCCAAGCTTAATTTCCCTTAGAATTTCAAAACCATGATTCTCCATTCTTTTAACCTCAGGGCCTTTGCTTAATCTATTTCCTCTCCTTGGGATATCCTCCCTTATCTTTACCAGGACATTCTTACCTATCTTTTAAAGTCCATATCAAATGTTACTTCCTCCATGAAACATAAGACTTTGTTTTGCATCTCCCTAAGACATTTGAGTTTTTATAAATATGTATATATATATATATATATATATATATATATATATATATATATATACATATACACACATATATAAGTATATACAAATATATATATATATTTATATATATGTACATACATACAGATGATGAGGTCGTAGGTGTGGCTGGCAGAGAAAGAATAAGCATTGGTGGAATTGCTCCCTGGGAAAGACACTGAGAGAAATCAGTTTAGCCTCCTGGTCCCACCTTCTGTGGAGATCCTCCCCCCTGCCCTGTGGATGGCTCACCTTGCTGTGTCCAACCAAGAAATCCAAGTTGTGTCAAATCTCTGTGGTTAAATTTTACCTATATATCTGTCCATGGCTCATGTCATCTTTGCTTTGAGCCAGTCTACCACCATACTCTGCCTTGTGGTGTTTTTCCCTTCGCCCCTCTGCCATGTCATATAGTATCTTTCCTCTTATCTCCTAACATGTCTAAAACTCCTTTTCTTACTAACCATATACTCTCCCAACCTTATTTCATATTTACCACTCCTGATACCTATTGTATTTCTTCATTTTGTCTGTCACCTCTTCTCCTAAATAAACCTACCTTTTGCTAAAGAAAATGATCATTGTGAATTCTTCACATGACTGACCCCCAGCATTGGGTACCTACATCAGTCTCTTAAACAACCATATCATTTATATATATACACACACATAAACATATAGATGTGTATATATGCACACACATAGGTACCTAGATATACACATATAGATATGTGATTGTGTATAAATAAATACACATACATGTAGGTACCTACATGCATATGTAGATACCTACATATGCATGTATCCATATATGTACCTCTATCAACAGATTAAACACTCAGGGAGAGCAGGAACCAAATCTCCCAAATATTTGTTTCCCTACCCTCTCACTTAGCACTGTGCTCTGTACACAGTAAATTCTTAATTCATGGCTGTTGAACTGAAGGTATGATGATGATCTTTATCATTATCATTTCAGTAGCAAAGTGCTGCAAGTCTTTAGTAGGTCAAAACCAAGTCTTAAGCAAATAGGTTATGATGAAGGAATAGAATTCCCAGGTATGTGCACGTTGAGTTAGGAATCTAATTGGTAGACTTGTGTCTATAGACGTCCTTTCAGAATAATGTTTTAAAACATAAAATAAAATACAGAGAATTATAAAGGAAACAAATGGTATTGAAATTCAGTTATCAAAATATTGAAAAAACCCTAACCAAAAACCAAATTCATATATCAAGTTTAAGAACCCTGTCTCTAGGGTCATCTGATTTTATTCAAACTTCCTTGGTAGTATATCAATCATTACTCTGACTCGGCCTGTGAAAATTTAGTCCTGTACAATAAAATGGAATGTAAATTCCTCAAGGGCAGGTACTATTTCTGATTTTTGTTGTGGTGTTGTTCTTTTGTTTGTTTGTTTTTATCACTGGGGCTTTGCATAGTGCCTTGAACAAAATAGGGACTCATTAAATGCTTGATAAATTCATTTGAATGTTTAGACAAATTTAAATATTTCATTATTCCCATTTTATAAGCAGGTAAACTGGGATCAGTGAAAACAAAGCACTAAGAAAAACTAGCGATTCATTATAATCCAGGATTCCTGTATTCCTGTATTTCCTACCCACACTTGACATTATCAATGAATTTAGTAATATCCATTGTGGGTACTAAACTAGAGCCTAAACATGCTTTCCATGTTATCCTTCCTACCTTAGAACTTTATGTGGAATGTCCAGACTAATTGAGGATGTAGCTATAAGTGTCTCAGCATCCCCTTCACTCGGCTTTTTCATTTTAAGTGTCTTCTACTGATGATCAGCACTAGATTTCATGAAGCTTGACTCACTGAACTAGTTTTAAGACTTGTTATGTCTGGGAAACACACACAAAAAGATATTCTCTGTAATCATTGAAGGTTCTCCAATTGCATGTGTTTCAGTGATGAGTCACTCCCCTCCCACTCTCCCCAGACACACTGATAAGATATAAAATATGTCAGTAAAATGATGAGAATGTGTTATTTCTCTGGGGCAGGTAAGTTCTCCCTCAGACTCTGGTAGAGAAAAGAGCCAGATCCTCAAGTAAAGACCTGACTCCTGGGACCAGGGAGGAGGTACATTTGGGGATTCCTTAACTCTTTCTAGCCCTAAAGATTGCTTTTAGTAAACTGCCTGCTCTAGCACACGGTACTTTTATTTTATTTATAAAAATTGCTGCCGTCGCAGTCTTTTTTGCCTCATGAAGTCAGCACAAAACTGAGAATATTCGTTCCAAGGGAGTATTTTTAAAAAGCTCATTTCATAAAATGGTGACCTTACTATCTTGCCCTGAAGGTCAGTAAAATAGGTTGTTCCAAATCAATGTGGCCAGTGTAAAGTATAAAGAATATTCTACCAGGAATCAGAAAATTATAATAATGATGATAATGTAATATTGTTAAGTATTATATAATCCTTTTGGGGGGCAGAATGATTTCATCAGAAAACTTGATCATTGCAGATCAGCAACTTTTCAGAAGCTTCTGGAAAGAGTACATTATTCATTTGTTGTCTTTGAATCCTAAGTGCCTAGCACTAACTTAGGCATATAACATGAACTTAATTCATGCTTGTTGACTGAATGAACTTTTTATTTTCTTTAAAAGTTGTCTGGGGCCCAGAGAGACTTATTTATTGTCACATAGCCATTAAACCAGACCCAGTAATTGCATCTAGATTATACTACTTGGCGATCAGCTATCTGTACATTATGGCAAATTTTCTAAATATATTTGAGTTTCTATGTGTGTCTTTTTGTGTAATCTATGATATAATAAAGTATCATTTTATATCATCTTAGAGTTTATAAAACCTTTCTGCTTACAATACATATCTAAGCTTGAGACATTCTCTCTCATGATGTTCCTACTATTGACCTCTTAGCCTTTAAGTCCCATCTAAAGGGACTTTCTTTACTCTAATTAGTGTCTAGCTTTCATTAATTTACAACTAAAACTCTACTTTCTATAGGAATTCTTCCTCAATCCATTTTAATTCCATTGTCTTCCTTGTCATAATTATTTCCTATCTATCCTGTATATAGCTTGTCTTATGTACATTTGTTTGCATGTTATCTCTCCATTAGATACCCTTATTGAGGGGTAGGGGCTATTTTAATTTTTCTTAGTTCTTGGCTAGTAATAATAGGCACTTAACAAATGTTTATTGATTGAATTGCCATTTAATATATGTAGCACAGATATCCCCTGTTTTGCAGGTGCTGACTTTTTTTAAGCTTTTTATTTTCAAAACATCCATAAATAATTTTTAACATTCATCCTTGCAAAATTTTGTGCTCCAATTTTTTCTCCCTCCCTTCCCCCTTCCCTCTCCCCAAGACAATGAATAATCCAATATATATTAAACATGTGCAACTCTTCTATATACATTTCCAGAATTATCATGCTGCATAACAAAAATCAGATCAAAAAGAAAAAAATGAGATAATGCAAGCAAACAACAACAAAAAAGTGAAAATACTATACTGATCCATACTCAATCCCCACAGTCCTCTCCCTGAGAACAGATGGCTCTCTCCCTCACAAGACTATTGGAACTTTCCTGAGTCTTGCTGTTGAAAATAGCCACATCCAGCAGAATTGATCATCATATAATCTTGCTGTTGCCTTGTACAATCTTCTCTTGGTTCTACTCACTACACTCAGCATCAGCTCAGGTAAGTCTCTCCAGATCTTTCTGAAATCATCCTGTGGATGGTTTCTTATAGAACAATAATGTTTCATAACGTTTATATACCATAACTTATTCAGCCATTCTCCAACTGATAGGTATTCACTCAATTTCCAATTCCTTACTATTACAAACAGGGCTGCTACAAACATTTTTGCACATGTGGATCATTTTCCCTTTTTTATGATGTCTTTGGGATACAGGCCCAGATACTTCCTCCTCTAAAGCAGAATTAGAATGGTCATAACTTGTTTAGGGTCATAATGAATTAACTGTTAAAGTTGTTATGCTGGATTCTTTTCTGTTACATCATACATATTCTACCCTTTTTTAAAAACATGACTTGGAAAGTCACTCAGTCTCGGATTCCTCACATGTATATGGGGATAACAATCCCCAAAGGATACAGTGATCAAAGGCTTTTCCCCACCAATCAAACAATAACAATGAATATAAAAAAGATTTTATAAGGCGCTATAGAAATATAAGGTAGAATGGGTCTTCAAGGTTCAGTCATTTATAGAAGAAGTAAGACTAACATAAGGAGCTTTTTTTATGTGGGAGTTCCCTATACTGATAGGGAAAAGTCCTGTAACATCATTTCTTCTTCTTTTTTTTTTATTTTTTTTTAATTTATTTATTTTTTTTTTGATTCCATACTATTCTGGGTGCCTTCCCAACTCCTAGATATTAACAATCCCTCTTTAATGGCATAAAGTTATCTCTTCTATACCATGGTAGTTAAAGGCAAAGCATTTTGCATAATCTAAAACAATTGGGAAAAGAAATGAGTTATACAAGAGAATTATGGAAAAAAAGAGTCAATAGCTTAGGAAAAGAAATACAAAAATTAACTGAAGAAAACAATGCCTTCAAAGGTAGAATTGACCAAATGGAAAAGGAAGTAGAAAAGCTCACTGAAAAAAATTGCTTAAAAATTATAATTAAGCAAGTGGAAACTAATGACTTTATAAAACAGCAAGATATAATAAAAACAAAATTAAAATGCAAAAAAAGAAGAAAATCTGAAATTCCTCATTGGAAAAACAACTGTTCTAGAAAATAGATTTAGGAGAGATAATATAAGAATTATTGGACTATCTGAAAGCTATGATAAAAAAAAAAAGCCTGGATGTCTTTCTTTCTTTTTATTTATTATTTTTTATTAAAACTTTTTATTTTCAAAACATATGCACAGATAATTTTTCAACACTGACCCTTGCAAAACCTTAAGCTCCAAATTTCCTCCCCTTCCCTCTATCTCTTTCCCTTGATGGTAAGTAATCCAATATATGTTAAACATGGTAAAAATATATGTTAAATTGGATAATATCTTTTAATATCAAAGAAAACTGTCCTGATATGTTAGAATCCAAGAGAAAAATTGAAATAAAAAGAATTCACTAACCACCACCTGAAAGAGTTCCCAATGGCATATCATAGCCAAATTCCAGAGTTCACAGATCAAGGAAAAATTACAAATAGCCAAAAAGAAACAATGCAAATATTGTGGTACTATGGTAAGGATTACAAAGCTTCCACATTAAAGAATTAGAAAACTTGAAATATGATATACCAGAAGGCAAAGAAATTAGGATTATAACCAAGAATCAACAAAATTAAATATGGGGGGAAATGGATATTTAACAAAATAAAAAACTTTTAAACATTCATAATTAAAAGATCATAGCTGAATTAAAAAAAAAAATGACCTCCAAATACAAAGCTCAGGGGAATATAAAAATGTAAAAAAGAAACAATAAAGAGAAAAATGTAAGAAATTCAATAAGGTTTAACTTTATATTTCTACATTTTTATGAACTCATGCAAAGTGAAATGAGCGGAAAGAAGATAATATTGCACACAGTAATAGCATTAGTATAAGAATGATCAAATGGGAAAACTTATGTACTCTGATCAAGATTATGATCCAAGATCCAAGATCCAAAGGACCCAGGATGAAAATGTTACCCATTATTTCTAATGGAGCAGTAATGAACTGAACTAGCTATACCCAGAAAAAGAACTCTGGGAGATGACTAAAAACCATTACATTGAATTCCCAGTCCCTATATTTATGCACACATGCATTTTTTATTTCCTTCACAAGCTAATTGTACAATAATTCAGAGTCTGATTCTTTTTGTACAGCAAAATAATGTTTTGGTCATGTATACTTATTGTGTATCTAAGTTATATTTTAATATATTTAACATCTACTGGTCATCCTGCCATTTAGGGGAGGGGGTGGGGGGGGTAAGAGGTGAAAAACTGGAACAAGAGGTTTGGCAATTGTTAATGCTGTAAAGTTACCCATGTATATATCCTGTAAATAAAAGGCTATTAAATAAAAAAAAAAAAAAAAAGAAAATGTTACCCATTTCCATAAAGAGATCTGATGAACTCTGAATGAAAAATGAAACATACTTTCTTTTCTTTTTATTCTGTCTACATTTTCTTTCATGACGTAACTAATATAGAAATATGTTTTGCATGACCTTGAAAGAATAATTAAAATTAAATTGCTTGTCTTCTCCAGGACAGGGGAGGAATGGATAGAAGTGAGAGAATACAGAATTTAAAATTTTTAAAAATGAATGTAATTTTTACATGTAATTGGTAAATATTTAACAAAATAAAAATAACTTAAAATAAAAAAACCTTTTATATTTATATATGGCAAGATAATATTTGTAACTTTTAACTTTATTACAGTAATAGCAAATTAAGAGGAGTACATGTAGACAGAGGGTATGGATATAAGGTGATTTGATGGAATGATACCCTGCCCCTTCCCCCAAATAAAGATGTGAGGGGGGAAAAATCACTGGACAAAGAGGGGGGAGATTGAATGGGGATAAATTATCACACACAAAAAAAGAAGCATGAAAGATTTATTATAATGAAGGGGAAGATAGGTGGTGGCAGGCAAAGTTTAAATCTTAGTCTTATCAAAATTAGCTCAAAGAGAGAATATCATACACACTCAGTTGGATACAGAAATCTATCTTATCTTACAATGAAGTAAAAAGGGACAAGGATAATAGAATTGAGAGGGGGAACTCAGGGTAGATTCGGAATGATGATGATCAGAAATAAAACACTTGTAAGGAAGGAGAGGATAGGCAGTAAAGGGGAGGGGGAATAAACAAGGGAAAAATAGGATCTAGGGCAATGCACACTTAGTTATCATCACTGTAAATATAAATAAGATGACCTCACCCATATGTAATGGAAGCAGATAGCAGAATGCATTAAAAAATGTGATACCTACAATATGTTTACAAGAAATACATTTGAAGCAGAGAAATACATACAGGATAAAGGTAAGGGGGCTAGAACAGAATCTATTATGCTTCAGCTAAAGCCAAGAAAACAGAGGTAACAATTGTGATCTGTGATATAGCAAAAGCAAAAATAGATCTAAATAAAAGGAATAAAAAAGAAGCTACATCTTGCTGAAAGTACCACAGACAATGAAGTAATATCAGTACTAAACATATATGCACCAAATGGTATAACATTTGAAATTTTGAAGGTACAAGTTACAGAAGGTACAAATTACATTATAGTAAATGACCATTATAATCTAGTGTATGATAAACCCAAAGATCCAAGTTTTGGTGCAAAAATTCATTATTTCATGAAAGCTGTCAGGAAACTTTGAACACAGTATGACAGAAACTAGGTATAGACCAATATCACATACCATATACCAGGATAATGTCAAAAGAGGTACATGATTTATACACAAAGGGTGATATCATAAGTACATTGAAAGAAGATGTTTATCTGTCAATTATTTGTCAGATTTATAGATAAAGAAGAAATTTAGGACTCAAGAAGCTATAGAGAGCATTACAAAATGTAAAATAGATAATTTTTATTATATAAACTTTAAACATTTTTGCATACACAAAACCAATGCAAACCAAATTTTAAGGAAAGTAGAAAATTAGGAGGGGGAATTTGCAACAAATATATTCAATAAAGGCCTCATTTCTCAAATATAAAGGAAACTGAGTCAAATTTATAAAAATACAAATCATTCCACAATTGATAGTTAAAACTAGTGGTTTTCAGAAAAGAAATCAAAGATATCTATAGTCATAGGAAAAACTGCTCTAAATCACTATTGATTACAGAAATACAACCTAAAACAATTCTGAGGTACCGCTTCACACCTATCAGATTGGCTAATGTGACAAAAAAATGAAAATGTTGGATGTTGGAGGAGATGTGGGAAAACTCAGACACTAATGCCCTTTTTGTGAGGTTGTGAATTAATCCAACCATTCTGGAGAACAATTTGGAACTATGGTCAAAGGACTCTAAAACTGTGCATATCTTTTGATCCAGCTAAATTTATATCTCAAAGACATCCCAAATAAGGGACATTATTTATAGCAGCTCTTCTTTGTGGTGGCTAAAAATTAGAAATTGAAAAGCTGTCCATCAATTGCATTATGACTAATAAACAGCTGTGAATTGTTATAAAATATTATTATGCTATAAGAAATCACAAGCAGGGTGATCCTGATGCATAATGAAGTGAACAGAAACAGAAGAACATTGTACACATTAACAGCAATATTGTTCAATGAAGAATTGTTAATGACTTAGCTATTCTCAGCAATACAACCATCTAAAATAATCCCAAAAGACTAATGATGAAGCATATTTTCCATCTCCAGAGAAAAAAACTGTTATTTGAATTGAGACTGAAGCATGTTATTTTTTACTTTCTTTCTTTCATTTTTTTTCTTTTATACTGGTCTTCTTGTACAAACTGCCTAATATGGAAAAGTACATAATTGTATATGTTTAACCTTATATCTTATTGTTTCCTATCTCAGTGAATAGGGAGGGCAGCAAGAAAGGGAGGGATGGAATTTTGAACTCAAAGCTTTAAATAAAAATGTTTAAATTTTTTTTTAAAAAATTGAGTTTTAGGTTAGTTTATATATTATTTAATTTAGAGTGGTTCCTAACAATTTTGTGTCATTGACTGTTTTTACAATCTGGTGAAGCTTATGGACCCTATCTTAGAAAGTTTTAAATTTATAAAATAAAATACATATGATCATAAAGAAAGACAATTATATTTAAATACAGCTATAATGTTAAGAAATGATATTTTAAAAAAACATTTATTTTAAATATTATTAAGGGCAAATTTAAGCCATATTTAATATTAACAAAATTACTAATTATTTTAATTATTTAATATTTTAAAAACAAACAAGCCCTGGGTTAAAAACCTCTAAAACCCAACTTCTTCATTTTATAGATGAAAAAACTAAGGCCCAATTAGCTTAAGTAATTTGCCCATAGAATAATATACTTAGAGGTGAAATGATCCTCAAAGGTCATTTAGTGTAACTCTTACCTAACCATGAACTGAATTTCATAAAATGTTGTTCTTTGAGAACTGACCTGAATTTTTGGATTGGTATCACTCTTGTAACTCCTAAAATCCTGACTATAAGGAGTCTTTCTTAATCAATAATAACTGGTCATTTAGGGAAACATGGATCCTGTCCCCAGAATAAATTACTCATTAGTAAAGTGAGGATTTTATTTGCAAAAATGTAAAATATTACCTATATGTGAGCCACATTTTTTTTTGTAAACACTCATATTTTTGCTTATCACTGACCAGGTAAATGAAGGAAATGTGGCAATGTCCACAATTTCTACAAAGGACCCATGCAAATATCTGGTGTAGAAATAGTCCAATATATGATCTCAGATAAATAAAGCTTTGCCTAACTATGCCCAAAGGGCTATCAAAAATGGGCACACCCTTTGATTCAGCAGTATTTCTGCTGGACTTGTAACCCAAAGAGATCATAAAGGAGGAAGGGGGACCCACATGTGCAAAAATGTTTGTGGCAACCCTTTTTGTAGTGGAAAGAAACTGGAAACTGAGTGGATGCCCATCAATTGGAGAATGGCTGAATAAGTTGTGGTATATGAATGGTATGGAATATTATTGTTCTATAAGAAATGATCTACAGGATGATTTCACAGAGATCAGGAGAGACTTACTTGAATTGATGCTAAGTGAAATGAGCAGAATCAGGAGATCATTGTACACGGATAGCAACATTGTACAAAGATCAATTGTGATGGATGTGGTTCTCTTCAATAAGTGATCCAGGCCAATTCCAATGGTTTTGTGATGAAAAGAGCCATCTGCACCCAGAAAGAGGACAGTGGGAACTTCAGTGGACTACAACATAGTATTTTCACCTTTTTTGTTATTTGCTTGCATTTTGTTTTCTTTCTCATTTTTTTTCCTTTTTGATTTGATTTTTCTTGTGTGCATATTAAATGTAGAAATATATATGGAAGAATTACATATGTTTAACACATTGAATAACTTGCTGATTGGAGGAAGGGGTGGGGGGAAGGGAAAAAATAGAACCCAGGTTTTATAGGAATGAATGTCAAAATTATATTTTTTAAAATAAAAAGTATTAATTTTTAAAAAATTAAATAAAGCTGTGACTAGATACACAAATTCAATCATATTGGAGCCATTGATTTGTATCCAGGAATTATTTTTTATGTATTTAAAGAAACAAATATAGTCCAAGGACTGGTTATTGATTGAACTTAGTTATTTCTTTTCTCTTAAATCTCTTCAAAATAGTTGGTGTTTTTCATTAAAGACAAATTCAGTCATATCTTTTCTATATAAATGCAAAATCCTTGTGATTGGGGTCCTTGTGCTTTCTGACAATTGAGATTCATTTCTTAAAAACTTGAGAGTTCCCTAATTACACAACAATGCATTCTGCTGTGCTTGGGATGACCTATCTTCTACCTGAGCATTTTCTCAGAGTTAGAAGATTGGGGGATATTTTTAGAAATAGGCAAGTATTTCCTGTTTTCAAAATATGACAAGTTTCTACAGGAAGAAGCAGATAGATCCCTTGAACCAAACAATGATAGTAAAAATGAAAGGGACATCAGAGTCAATCTTGTTCAACCCCTATTCAATTCTATTTACTATGGGCTCATTTAACCTCTGCTTCAAGACTTCCAGAGATATTAGATCTGGTTCCAACATGGCTCTAGTTTTGATTTAATTTGGGTATCTAATAAAATGCTCATAACTTATTGATATTGATAAAAAATTTTGTCTAATAAGTCATTGTTCTAACCCCACTGAATTTAACTAACCAGCATTTATTAAGCACCTACTATATATAAAACATTTTGACAAGGACAGAAATTGAAATAGTTCCTCTTTTCAAGGAACTAAAGTCTATTGGGGAGAATCACACTATAAAATTATTGAAGACACAGCTCCCTACCTTATCCACAGAAATAATAGGTGAGATTTTCTGAAATGCCTTGCTATAATTTAGATATATAATAAATTGGCAGTTTGCCCTTCTCTGCAGGTCTATTATACCTTTTTTTAAAAAGGTAGTTAACTTGACAAGATTTGTTCTTTTATAGGAAAAAGAGTATGGGACTCAGAGGCAGCAAACTTGGGTGTTTATCCTAACTCTGACACTTATTAATTGTCACATGTTTGATAAAACTATTAACCTCACTTAGCTTCTTTCCTCTATTGTAAGATGAAGATAGGGGTAGTTACAGTATTTAATTCCCAGGATTGTCATAAAATATAAAATTTAGAATACTATGTAAATGTCAGTTATTATTATTATTACGATTATTATTTAGGGAAATATGGGGTACAACCAGGGAAAGAATAAATAATTTGGAATCCAAAGATCTGAATTCAAAAGTTGGCTTTTTTGAGTAGCCCTGGGCAAAATCACTTAATGTTTCAATATTCTGGGCAACTCCCTTAAGACTATCTGAATTGACAGAGAGGAGTTTCCTCATCTGGGAGTTCCCTATATCAGTAGCTATATGTTCTACCCTTATCCTTACCACTATTCCTAATCTGTGTCCCTGGTTTTTTTTTTTTTTTTAATTTAAAAGCCTTTTATTTACAGGTTATATATATGGGTAACTTTACAGCATTAACAACTGCCAAACTTCTTGTTCCAATTTTTCACTTCTTACCCCCCACCCCCTCCCCCAGATGGCAGGATGACCAGTAGATGTTAAATATATTAAAATATAAATTAGATACACAATAAGTATACATGACCAAACTGTTATTTTGCTGTACAAAAAGAATCAGACTCTGAAATATTGTACAATTAGCTTGTGAAGGAAATCAAAAATGCATGTGTGCATAAATATAGGGATTGGGAATTCAATGTAATGGTTTTTAGTCATCTCCCAGAGTTCTTTCTCTGGGCGTAGCTAGTTCAGTTCATTACTGCTCCATTGGAAATAATCTGGTTGATCTCATTGCTGAGGATGGCCAGGTCCATCAGAACTGGTCATCATATAGTATCGTTGTTGAAGCATATAATGATCTCCTGGTCCTTCTCGTTTCACTCAGCATCAGTTCGTGTAAGTCTCTCCAGGCCTTTCTGAAATCATCCTGTTGGTCATTTCTTACAGAACAGTAATATTCCATAATATTCATATACCACAATTTATTCAGCCATTCTCCAACTGATGGGCATCCACTCAATTTCCAGTTTCTAGCCACTACAAAGAGGGCTGCCACAAACATTTGTGCACATACAGGTCTCTTTCCCTTCTTTATGATCTCTTTGGCATATAAGCCCAGTAATAACACTGCTGGATCAAAGGGTATGCACAGTTTGATAACTTTTTGAGCATAGTTCCAAACGGCTCTCCAGAATGGTTGGATTCGTTCACAACTCCACCAACAATGCATCAATGTCCCTGTTTCCCCTCCAACAATCATCATTATTTTTTTTTATCATCTTAGCCAATCTGACAGGTGTGTATCTTAGAGTTGTCTTAATTTGCCTTTCTCTGATTAATAATGACTTGGAGCATCTTTTCATATGACTAGAAATAGTTTCAATTTCTTCATCTGAGAATTGTCTGTTCATATCCTTTGACCATTTTTCAATTGGAGAATGGCTTTATTTTTTATAAATTAGAGTTAATTCTCTATATATTTTGGAAATGAGGCCTTTATCAGAACCTTTGACTGTAAAAATATTTTCCCAGTTTATTGCTTCCCTTCTAATCTTGTCTGCATTAGTTTTGTTTGTACAAAAACTTTTCAGTTTGGTATAATCGAAATTTTCTATTTTGTTCAGTAATGATCTCTAGTTCTTCTTTGGTCATAAATTCCTTCCCCTTCCACAGGTCTGAGAGGTAAACTATCCTGTGTTCCTCTAATTTATTAATAATTTCATTCTTTTTGCCTAGGTCATGAACCCATTTTGACCTTATCTTTGTGTCCCTGTTCTTATCCCTGTCTGTATCCCAGTTGTTATTGTGGTAAATTAAACCATCCCTTCTCCTATAACCCAAACTGATATTTACTTTCTCAGATTTCTTAAAGCATTTTATTTAATACACCCAATTTAACCCTTGATTACAGAGGTCCATTAATTGCCACATGGGATCAGATTCACTGTTCATTTATTTTGTAGTCTACCTTGACTGAGGAACTATTACAAAATATCTCATAGAGACCATTGATGCCTTTCTTGACATTTTACTAAAATGTTAGCGACAAAGCACAAACTTTTAAATGTCTTTTAATCACCTATTACAGACCCCTTACTCATAAACTCAAATCTTTATGAAATTCAATCTTTACATCTGTGCCATCCTCTTGGCAGTAATGATTTCTATAACTATAATCTTGTTCTCTGATTCTTTAATAAGATTAAGGGCTTCACAGGAAGGGTGAGTCTGATATTTCTCTATTATGTATGTCACTATATCAAAAACAGAGTTGTGAACTGAGTAATCCATTATATTTTTTGAGGGGGGAGGAGACAATCAGGACTAAATGACTTGTCCAGGGTCATATAGCTAGTGTCTGGGGTAAGATTTGAACAGAAATCCTCTGGATTCCAGGCCTAGTGCTCTATCTACTGTACCATCCACTGGTTCCAGTCAATAAATACGTATTTGATTCATGAAAGAATTCCACCTGCAAAAAAAATCATATCAAACTAGGGTATCTTCAAATGACAGTGCTACTTGAGTATTTCATGAAAGGATTTTCATTTTAGAGTTAGAGGTTCTCAGTCCAACCGTCTCGTTTTTAAAAACCACAAGCATAAGAATGTTGAAGTGCCTTGTCCAGAGCTACAAAGCTGGCAAATATCAAAACCAGGAGTGGAACCAAGATTCTTTGGTTTCAAATTCAGTGTTCTTTCCACAACAGCATTTGTTCTCTTCCCATGTCAAATCTTTACAGATAAAGATTTAGACAAACACTCCAATTCACCTTCTGCCTTACAAGCATTCCATGGGCACCAGCAGGGTGTGAGTGGAAGGCAAAGGAGGGAGGTGAGAGGGAATAGCTCTTACCATCTATTTATAGAATACCTTTCATCCACTCCTTAAGAAAAACAAAACAAAACAAAATCTTTTTTTGAAGGGGGAAGCCTGTTTACTATAATTAAATATTAAAAAACCCTCATTAACAGAGTTTGCTTTGCCTAATACACAGCAGTATAAAAATGAAAGGGTTTTAGTTTACTTCACTCCTCCTCTTTACCCAGTATTTCTCTTTCCAAATTCTGATTTTTAAAAAATTTTTCTTCAGCAGTTAGGCCTCGTGACAATCTACTTGACCTAATGAAGTTACATTAGTTTCTCTCTGCATATGATATTTTTTTCCAGTGGAAAAGGTTAAGAAACAATGAGGCTATCCAGCATAACAAATGCACATCACATCCTAATATGCAATTAACTAAAAATAACACATTTTCATTCTAGAGAGGGGACTGCATTTAAATAAGTATTTTCTTCAAATAAACTTTCATTAGGTCAAATTTCTGTACCACTTGCTTGTTTAACACTGTATGTGTGTGAACGTGCACGAAGTGCAAAAATTACCTCTTCATTTTTGTTTTGGGATGGCAAAGTAAACTGAGATATGACAGCATTAGTAAACAGCGTTTGCATAAGTAAAGTTGGTCTGGAACACAGATGCTAAAGCTCACTCTCTGAAATCTGTTATTCAAGGATTACTATGGTTTCTGGGTTTGTCATATGATAGAAGCATAAAATGTTTGCTCTTTCTATGTCTCTCTCTTTCTGTGTCTCTCTGTTTCTCTGCATCTTTCTCTCACTCTCCTTTTTCTCTCTTCTCCTCCTCCTTCTTTGCTTTTTCCTTCTTCTTTTTTTTCTCGTTCTCCTCCTCCTCTTCTTCCTTTTCTTCCTCCTCCTTCTTCTCCTTCTCCTTTTTCTTTTTCTCCTCCTCTTCTTCCTTTTCTTCCTCCTCCTCTTCTTCCTCTTCTTCCTCCTCCTCTTCTTTTTCTTCCTCCTTCTCTTCTTCCTCCTCTTCCTCCTCCTCCTCTTCTTCTTCCTCTTCCTTTTCCTCTTGTTCCTCCTCCTCTTCTTCCTGCTCTTCCTCCTTTTCCTCCTCCTCCTCTCCTTCCTCTTCCTCCTATTGCTCCTCTTCTTCCTCCTCCTCCTCTTTCTGCCTCTCTGTCTTTGTCTCTTTGTTTGTGTTTCTCTGTCTCTGTCTTTGAGCTTAGGATCCATCATCTTCCCTGCAGTATAATTGAGAAGTGATGGGAAATTGAGAAGAAGTCTGGCCACAGGTGCAGAACACAATACTCCTTTTCTTCTGTTTTCAGTCAAAATTAAATATCGGCGCCAATCCCTTTCTAAATCTGCCAGGTGGTAACATTTATTTTGGATGAAACTCCCCAAAACATTGACATAGTCCCCAATTCTAGAACCAGTGATCCTTTTCCCTACATGTTATTTGAGTGGGATTCTGCCTTGCTGCTGCTGACACAAAAGACAATATTCTCATAGAAGCTACTCAAATGTTGCTCTGCTGAAGTAGGACCATATGTCCCATTTTTCATTTCATCCTATGTCTCACAAAAGCACTCTCTTCACCCAAATTCTGCTGTACTCTGGCATGATATCAACCTGGTCACTAAGAATGACTTTATTGTCAGTGAAGTAGCATTTTGTGGCTCAGGAGGCAAGAATTAGACACTAGAGAAAATGAATATGGAGGTGGAATAATCAGAACACAGGGTGCTTTTTACCCAGATAATTTCAGGCAAGTCATTTTACTTCCTTGATTGTATTGAATGGCTTCCAAGTGTTCTTTCATGTCTAGATCTTTGAATTTTGAGTCTGTATTTAAAGTTTACAAGGTTTTTAAGGAAGGAAGAACTTTTGATAGCATAAGTTGTCTGTATGGGTAAAGATTTTTCATGGACCAAAAGTTGGGAAACATTCTAAAAGCTGGCTGCTTATTTCTGAACATATCCTTTCCTACCTAAGATAATATGGCCTTGATCATTCAAGGAATTATATGAGATTCTTCCACCCTCATTATTGCTATATTCAAAATAGACAGTATTCACAAGGAATCATAGTTTTCAATGACTCAGGACAAAACTTAAGAACATCATTTTGGTTCAGTTCAATTCAATTCAGTACAATCCCATTCAATATGCATTTCTTAACTGCCAACAATGTGTAGTCACCATGCTAGGTTATAGGAATTTAAAAGTAAAAATAAGCAGTGCTGTTCTCCAGGAGGTTACATTCCTTAAAGAAGGTAGGCTAGAAAACAACATGCACAGAGAAACAAATCCAGAATATCTTCAAAATAAATACAAAGTAATTTTATGGGGAAGAGGAAGCACTAAGAATTGAAGAAAAAGAGAAAACTGTCCCATACAAGATAGTCCTTGAGTATGTCATAAAGGGAGCTAGGACAAATGGGAGAAAAAGCTTTCAAACATCTATCCTCCCACACATTTTTGCATTATTGAACAAAGTATTATAATCATTCTTTCTACACTGGAATGCCCATGTATGGTACTAATTCATTTAAAGAAGTCAAGAGATAAACAATGTGCATTTCAATAAGTCTTTTCTTTGCCACATACCATTATTTAGGTAAAGAAGATGTTGGAGATTCATTTTTAAGCATTCAGGAAATTTTTAGCCTAGGAAGGAAATCTAGGATAAGATTATCCAATTATGTAATTATTGGAAATAAAGTAGAACAAGGGAAGACATTAATTTTATACCTACATTTCTATAGGTCTCTACATCTTACTCCATAGCATCTCTTATTTATCTATCATTAGGAATGCTTAGGTGAATAATATTTTTTAAATTTTAATTGAAAATTCTGTTTTTGTGGGAAAAGCAATCACGAGTAGATAATCTGTTCTGAGATTCAACCATCCATTGTAGGAGAAAGGTTAGACGGTTGCTGTAGGATGTCATAACTCAAAGAATTATCATTTACCTAGTGACAGTTACCTGAAGTGTTGAAATCACGCCTAACAGGAATTAACCAACCTCTAGAGGATTTAACTAACAAGCTCAAACCCACTAAGTCTTGGCAAATGTCACAGGAAGATAAGTGAGCCTTTGTCAGGCACTGACACTGTAGTGAATGTTTATCCAGTCACTTTCTTTTCAAATAAAATTAAGAAATAGTTGGTGAACACAAACTATGTGCCATGGCTAAGTGACAGTTAGCTGGAAGGAAATAATTCAAGTAATAGAAATGGAAGGATGGATCACCATAGATCTTCAGGAATTGTGATCCTGAATAACAGAATATCATGGGGCAACAGGATGAAGTATTAAGTACTTTAGGAAGCATTTTTATCTGAGAAAAAAAGACCAAATCAGGAAGGGAAAGAAACCCATAAAAAAGGTCAGTGGGGACACCAAAGGCGAACTGCATCAATTCTGCAACTTTGCAATTTTGCAACAGGGACTTAATAAAAGCATAGCAGAAGTCTGCTTGGTGACAAAGCAGGAAGGCGAGTTTTATCATCAAAAGTTTCTTTTGTATTGTCTGTCTAGCTGTGTCAGAGGTGTTCCACAATGCTGTGAGGGAGGCTGAGCATTATTCATTTCAAAATCCTTCATGCTCCTTCCTCTCTTCAATAATCTTTTCTCTTCTTAGGGGCCCAGTGCTCTCCTATCTGTGAGAAAGCCATTTGATAAACTAATCCACACTAATGTATTAGGGACTTAATGTGTTATCTCTCTCTAAGGAGTATTTATATTTTCAAAGAGGTTACAGATAGAGGGAAACATTCTACCTAAGTAATGAATCTCAGATGTTAAAATCTCAGACATCAGTAGAGGAGATATTTTGGCCAAGTACTACTCTAAGGACCTCTCCCAATCATAGAGCATTGCTTTGTGTTCAGTACTTGGCTTCCCAGGAAAAGTTCTCTTATATACCTAACCCTTCCTGGAAGGCTAATAGCTATTTGGGAGTCCAATGTATCTTAATAAAAAATGGAAATGGTTTTGCCCCTTCATTTTAATTAACATTATGTCTACATTTCTGTGATAATGGATAATTAAGTGAGTTCCCTCGACATTGGAATGTTCTTGGAAACAATTTATGCTTTAGTTTTACTACATGAAAGCTGTTTGGGTTGGGACTGAAGTTTCATCATAAATATGTCTGAGTATGCCTAGTGCACGTCAGTGATTTATATTCATCTGGCTGAAGTTCTGCAGGCCAGGAAAGTTTGCATGCAGCATTTGAATATGGGTAAATATTCTGCTATTTGCATTCTCTTTTCAGTGTAGTCAGCCAACTGGTCAACAAACATTTGTTGCATTGATTATTAATCTTTTAATCTATGTATCTATATATGTGTGTATGTATGTATCTATACATATATACATTCATATACATGGAGATAAAGAGAGTAAATATATAGACATATTCATTATATATTCATTTTCCTGCTTCATGGCATCTTTCCTGAAATTTTGGCCAATGAAGTCAAATCATAGAACTGAAATTTCAGAAGTTAGTCTGATATTCTGCTCCCTTGAGGCAACACTGTACTTATTTTTTTAATTTAAAATTTATACTTTTAATGAACAAAAATACATATTTCCTCTTAGCAGCTATCTTCCTTTAAGAAAAAACCAAACAAAACCAACCCTCGAACCAACATAAACTTCCTTATTGGCTGTGTCCAAAAATATGTCTCATTCTATATACTGAGTTCATAACTCTCTTATAGGGGATGGATAACATATGTCATTATTAGTCCTCTGGAGTTGTAGCTGGTCATTGAATTGATCAGAATTCTTGTCTTTCAAAGCTTTTTGTCTTTACATTACAACCCTGTACCTACCATTGATACATGGATACATAACTGACTTCTAAACTGTCCAAGCAAGGAGATATCTGAGTTTCCTTTTACTATGTACACTAAGTATGTAAAGTAGCAGTCTCTAAACTTTTTTGGTTATGTGCTTCTAATAATAAAAATACTCTGAATGCTCCAATATGTGTATATTTGTGTTCAGTACTTGGCTTCCCAGGAAAAGTTCTCATATTTATAAATTTATAAATTATGCCCATGTATATATATATATATATATATATATATATATATATATATATATAATATAGTCACACTAATAATTAGAAATTTTAAAAGGGAGGTATAAAGAATTTTAAAAAAATCTGATTTTAGAATCAAACCAGACACTGAGGTTTGTTGGGTGAGAGAGGCATAGACAGATCTATGACTCAGGAAAAAATGACTTCTACTACTGTGTGAGGCTGAAACATCAGAAAATGCTCTCACCAGGGACCAGTTCAGTGAAAAAAATTGATGATGTACTGGATCTGGGTGGTCATTTCTTGAATAAACAAAAGGGAACATTTGTGAAAGATGTGGATGCATCAAGAATAAGATTAGCCAATTTATTAAATTTATAGGATGATGGAAAATGAAGATGTGGAGGATGACCCTGAGCTTGTAAACTTAAGTGAAGGAAGGACAAAGATGACCTAAATTGATTTAGTAAACTGGAAGATGAGTGAGTTTAAGGGGAAAGATAATATGATGAGATAAAATATGAAGATCAAGATCTACCCATGTCTGCTCATACTGTGTGACTGATTCTGTTTCATTCAAACATAAAAAAGAGGGAGGCAGGGCTGTTAGCAGTTACTACAGAACTAAAGAACCTATCTTCCCAAGAGCACCTAGAGTAGTATCATTCCATGATTTGGGAGGTAGGACAGAGAACTGGAATACTTAGGGGAAAGAAATGCATTTTTTTCTTGTGGTTCCTTGGAAACTGCTACTCTGAATGGGAAGGAATAGTATTGCTTATGGTATAAATGCTCTATGGGACCAGTTCCTTCCTCAGGAGAAGGTTGAGAACTTTTAAAGGAGATGGAGAGGAATAATGTGGGAATGTTAGAAGATAAAGTAAGGATAGATAATTATTTAAGAGATAAGCCACATAGACTCTAGTGGAGAAGGTAGGATGGGATCTATCTTACTAATTGGTTGATAATACACATTTTGGGATCTGACCTTTGTTCCCTACTTTAGACACCTGCCAAATGCAAATTTTAACATGTTATAATATTTTGGGATAATTAGGAAAGTAATAAGAATACTTAGACATATAATAAGGCAATTTTAAGCTTGAATCCAGGAAGAAGTTCCTAACAATTAGTCCTCTAATTGTCCTCTAGAAGAGGAAGGGTCTGTCTCTGAAGATAACAACTTCCCCCCATTAGAAATTCTTCCAAGTAGAAGACATATGACTCCCTATTTCCAATGTGTAGTGGTGGGATTCTTTTTTCTGGTATGGTTTTGACTCTCTCAGGGATTAATATGGGGGGTCAGTGAACTTGTGTGCAGATAGATAGTAAGATAACTATATTTCAATATAATTGGTTCCCTTTGTAACCCTCTATTTTTTATTTGATTTACTTAAAAGCATTATTCTGAGAAGTTCAAAGCCTTCGCTAGACTGTCAAAGGGATCCATAATACCACAAAGTTAAAGAATTCCATGACTAGATGGTCCCTGAAATCTCTTTGATCGCAAAATCCTATGATTCTGTGTTGTGACACTTTCATTTTGTTCTCTACCCTTTATAGATAGTTGACCTGGACTATGTGAATTTAAAAAAAAAAAAAAAGGAAGGAATAAGACTCAAACATATAAGCATAGATATAGGTACCACACCCCCATATTTGATATCATTGAGGTTGCAAGTGAGAAGGGAGGTCACTTCCTAGGAATCTTACTTCTCTGATGTCTTCCACAAAGCTTACTTGATAATCTGTAGATCATTTTACTTCTGACTTACATAATGGGAGTTGAGTTCACTTACAAATGTCAGAAAGAAAATATGTTTAGTGTTGGAAAGAGAGACTATTTAGTATGACTCCATTTTATCATAAAGAAACTGAGACAGTGTTGAAGTGAATTTCTCAACATGCATACAATCTGCATATGTATATATGTCTGCATGTGTGTACATATATCTATATTACAATGTAAGGCTCTGGGATAGAAGCCAAGTTTTTCTTCTACTGTACTTCTTACTTCTAGGATCTGAAAATAGACTTTCAGGCTATCAAGTTCAGACAAAGGAAAGAGAGAAAAGAAAGAAAAAAAAAGAAAGGAAGGAAGAAAGAAAAAGAAAAGAAAAGAAAAGAAAGAAAAGGAAAAATAGAAAACTATTAACCTGAAGGAGCTTATTGGGTTGGGGGAAAGAGGTATGGGTAGAGGGGGGGAGACAACATGTGAAAATATGTGACAGTTATATAGCACTTAGCAGTCTGCAAAGTCTTTTTATGTATCTTATTTTTTTTGAGTCTCACAACAACTCTGGGCAGGAGGCTCTTCAGGTATTATTACGCCCAATTTACTGAATAGCTCTTTTCCCCCTGGTTAGCTCTGAAGAGGCCCTTTTAATGCCAGACACAGATCTTCCGTTCCAGCCAAGACAGTTCCTTTGACATAAAAGACTGCCCTCTCGGGAAAGTTGACAGCTCCACAACCCCAGGTATATCCCCGGAGTTGAAGGCTAAAGTTTTTCCCCATGAGAGCAATAAGACCAGTCTCAAAGATTGCTCAGAAAAGCTATTTGAACATTACTGACAATTTGCTCATATCCAGGGCTGTTTGGTTCCTATCAATGTGAACTATTATCATATGAGGAGATCCAAGAACTAAAAACTACAGTTTCTAATCATTAAAGCTTTTTTTTTTCTTTTTCCCCTGTAGGCCCATGGATGTAAAATTGTAATGGAACTTAGAAGCTTAGTCCAATTCATTCATTTTTCAAATGAGGGAACTGAAGCCCAGAAAAGCTAAATAATGCACTTTATGTAACATGTCTAGCTAGTGGCAAATGTAAAATTTGAACTAAGGGCTTCTGAAACTAAATTTAAAATTTCTACCTTATCACACTGCCTCATATCCAGATGTACTTCTTCTCTACCATGGACTGAGAAGTTTGTGGCAGGGAAGGAAGTTATACCTAAAAGTATAATTTCAACATCAAAATTTGAGAAAAAAATTAGTTTTTTTTCCAAGTCTTCCTAGAAGCTCCTCCAAACTTCCCTATTTCTGCTGAGGTCATCACCATCTTTTTAGTCCCTCAGCCCTTGTCCACTCACATGGCCACTATTCTAGTTCAGACCCCCATAGCCTTAGCATCCTAATGAAACTCCTCATATTCCATGTTTCTTCTTCTTTACACATGCCAAAATAATCTTTTCAAATCACAGATCACGCTATGGTTTGATCCTGCTCAAAGACATTCAGAGGCTCACAAATTCCTCAGTCAGACCTGTAAAACCTTCCTTGTTGAATTCTAGCCTAACTTTTTAGATATTTTACATGATTCCCCTCTACACAGTCTATTTTCTAACCAAATGGGTCTAATTGCTGCTGTCTGAATTTTGATGCATATTCTGTCTCATTTTTTCAGACGGTTCTAAATGTGATGGAGGATCTCCCTCCTCATTTTTACCTCTTAGAAACCTTAGTTTCCTTCAAGGCTTAAATCTGATGCCACCATTACCCAAGTATTTTTCTGTTATCTCCCTCTTCAAATTATGTTGTATTAATTTTTTCCCTTCAAATGTTGCATTTTTCTGATAGAATACAGACTCCTTAAATATCTAGACATTTTATTCTTCTCATAAGCTCTCCAGTACCTAGCATAGTGCTTTAATTATAAGTGTTTAATAAATATTTGCTGGTTTGGTTTGAATTGGAGAAGTCACAGCACTTACTTACATGAAATTCTCACATTATACTGCCTTTGAAATTAGGCCAAACAAACAACTGAAAGAAAATTCATTTTTCTTCCATTGAGACAAAACTTCACAAAGATTTTTCCCCTTTCTGTTAACTGAACCTCTACTAACCATCAAGTACAAGGAGTAAGAGTTTGAGTTCCAATGCTATTCATTTTATTAAGAGTTTACTGTGTATTTGATAGTAGGGGATATGCAAAGTTTACATGACACATCCCTACCTTCCTGTAGCCTATAGTCTAATACAGTTGAGACCATTATTTCACTCTTCAGAAAGTAATGCTCCAAATCTACAGCAACAGTCAAGGTAAATAGAAAGAGAATCCTCTTTTTCCAAACCCATCAAGAAAAGAGGAACTGTAAGATTATCTTGGAATTTATATTCTAAGCCCTCTAAGTTTTTGAAAACCGAAAATTGGAAAGGACCTTAGAGATAATTTAGTCTATTTCTCTTCTTCTTTGAGTGTCTTCACATACTTATGGAAAAACAAGGTCTTTTAATGAGTAGGCTTGAAATGATTTGGGCAAAACTTGGGGTAAAACCTCTACCTCTTACATAAATATGATATCAGTATCTTTTCATCCAAAACCTGTCTACATTCATTGATTCTCAGTTTGTCTCTGTAGAATTCCAAATTTGCATTGAATTTAAATTCTTCAAAGGTAAGAAAAACACATCCCTGTTAAGGTTTTAAAACCAACATTAAATTCTGTTCTCTTTTGCCCTTACATTATAGTACAAAGAAGTTTTCATTAGATGATCACATCGTCTGTATCTGGCATTGCACAATTCCATTTTGTGCATCAAAGATGTATTTCTTTTCTGTTGCATTATATTACACTATTTATTGAACCATTTATCACATAATGTGGTTCCTGGGTTCAGTTTTCTTGAAACTGCAGAATCAAATATCCATGTCTCCATATATCTGAGCTCTTAGTGTAGCTACTTTTGTAAGAGAATTGCTCCTTGGGAGTCTTGACAGACTGGGCAATCTTCCCTGCTTCTTTTCCCCGGGTGCCGGCAGTAGTTGATTGTAAATCTATAATGGAGGAGGTACTCAAATAGGAGAGTAACACCCAGAGAGTCTCTTGGCTCCTGAAATGTGCTCAAAAACTATTCAGCAGTATTTTCTCTTAGCTTTTTAAGGCATTCACAAGGGGGAAGTAAATCTTTCTTTGTCTTCATCTCCTACCCTTCTTCATAGTCAGGGATAGCCTGATAAGTATGTAGGTGCCCAAAATGGCCCCCACATTTCTCTCACTCTGTTGCCACAATCCCTACAATTCTATATTAGAGATTTATTTCTTTGGGTTGCTATAGAATAATTACTTCTCAGGTTTCAAAACAACCTGAGGTCATTTATTCAATTTGTATCTAAATACCCTCTAATAATATTCCCCAATAAATGGTATTCCAATGTCCCCAGTGATCTCCAATAAAAAGACAACCAATTCTCCTGAAAGACATAATTGTGAGGCATTTTCCTCTTTATATTGAGCTAAAACATGTATCTCTGAAATTCCTTTTATTATTTCTAGTTTTACTCTCTGGGGCTCCCCAAAATAAATCAATTTGTTCTTCTCCATAGCAAAATTTGAAGCCGCTTGAAAAGGTACTTGAACATTGATATCAAAACTTCCTTAAATTTGCTCTTCTCTGAGTTAACCATTCCCAATTTTTTCAACAGATAGTACTATTTAAAGTTCCTTTATCATCCAAGTTACCTTCTTCTGGACATATTCCAACCTGGAAATGGCTTTCTTAAAATGCATAATCCAAAACTGATGTTCCAAATATGTCTATTCATGGAAGAGACCAATGACACTCACACCACTAACACCCCTTCTGGATTGTATGTTCAATTAATGACTGTCCAATTTCACAACTCAAGTCCTACCTTTGGGAAGAGTCCTTTCCTAATCTTTCGTGCCAGATTTTAGGGCTTTCCCTCTGAGATTATATTCGCTTTACCTTGTATATATCTTTTTTTGTACATAGTTACTTGGATGTTGTTTGTTGGATTTTGAGCTCCTTGAGAATAGGAACTACTTTTTTTGAGAGGGAAAGTGGCATTTTCTTGTATCCTTAGCACTTAACACAATATGTGGCACAGGGGTAGGCATTTAATAAGTGCTTGTTAACCTACCATTTCATATTAAGTTAATAGTCCACTAATCCCACCAGTTCTCTCATATAAAATGCTATGTAATTATATCACCTCCCCTGTCCTGTACTCAAGCAGCTGATTTTTTGAACCCCACCCCCAAAGAAGACTGGGTTCAGTTTTCTTGAAACTACAGAATCAAATATCCATGCCTTCATATATCTGAGCTCTTAGTGTAGCTACTTTTGTAAAAGAATTGCTCCTTGGGAGTCTTGACAGACTGGACAATCTTCCCTGCTTCTTTTCCCCAGGTGTCAGCAGGAGTTGATTGTAAATTTATAAGGTACTTGAACATTGATATCAACACTTCCTTAAATATGTTCTTCTCTGAGTTAACCATTCCCAATTTTTTCAACAGATAGCATGATTTAAAGTTCCTTTATCATCTAAGTTACCCTCTTCTGGACATATTCCAACCTGGCAATGGCTTTCTTAAAATGCAGAATCCATGTATCCCTTAGCAGTCAATTAATTTCATTGTATGTTCTTATACAGTGTTTTAGTCTACTGACATCTTTTTGGATTCCGATTCTCTTGTCTAATATGTTAGCTATATGAGACTTATGTCTATGTCATGTGCATAAGTGCTAACCTAGGTTAAATAAGACCTAGAATATGAAATTCCAAAGCTGTTTTAAGAATAATGTAGAATGTATACATATATTGTATTTAACTTATACTTTAAAATATTTAACATGTATTGGTCAACCTGCCATCTGGGGGAGGGGGTGGGGGAAGGAGGAGAAAAGTTGGAAGAAAAGGTTTTGCAATTGTCAATGCTGAAAAATTACCCATGAATATATCTTGTAAATAAAAAGCTATAATAATAATAAATAATTAATAATAATAAATTGTATTATAAATTGTTTATATAAATATATAATATATAAATTATATAATTAATTATAAATTTAAAAATAATAATAAATAATAATAATAAAAAGAATAATGTTGGGCAGAAAGAACTGATAGTAAATGATATGAATAAATGATTTAAAACATGACTATACAACAGTGATTCCACAAACAGAAACCTATATACCTCCTATCCCCTCTTTTATTTGCTTCTGCTTACATATGAGACCCATAGACACAAGTCTGTTGTCCCTACTGAGTAATCTGGAATTTATCAAAAGAGCTAACCAAGAGGCTAGAAAGAGAAAGTACCCCTTAGGAAATTATGCCCTTTAATGTTTGCATTGACCTTTCCATGTGTTCTACTAGAAATAGAAAAGAAAACAACAATAACTTAAACCAATCCTGGACACAGTGTCATTATACGATTAAAATCTTGATGTGTGTTTCTTTTGTGTTGGAATAAAATTTGGCTTTGCAACTTAAAAAAAATATTTAGAGGAGGGCAACTAGCTAAAACCTTTTTAAAATGCTTAATAAATGATTGTTGATGGAATGATTAGTTAATTGAATCTTTTTCAAATTCACAATTAGCCTGCAAAAGAAATGTGATCAATTGAGATAAAGTATCTGGGGTGGGAGAAAAAGTGAAAGTAATAATCAATAGCACCTAGCTTTGTTAATGTCTACAGGAAGAAATCTATGGAGTCCTTGATGATGAGGTTTAGAAAACACTTGTAGGTCTGTGTCTTTAAAATGAATTTGACCGAGGGAGGTAGATTACATTCCCTTAGCTTGTGGGAGAGGACAGGGGCTTTTTCAGCTAAGGATTTCAATGCTGCATGCATGCAAATCTTCATGCTCCATGGGATATTGACCCTGTCAGCAAAATACCCCAAGCTTGACTTGAGACCATGCATGTTGGATTATATTTAAACAGCATTGCATTGTCCTATAATTGCTTCACTTGTGCTGGGCTTGTTTCCCCAAGAAGACTAAGTTTCATGAAACTGAGGATAACATTGTGTTTCTTTTGAATTCTCTTCTACTGGGGTCAAATTGTTGATAACTTTAGAATTGGAAGGGGACTCAGAGTCTGTTGAAAGTAACCCCCTCACTTTGCGGATGAGAAAACTAAAGTTTAGGAAAAATATGTCATAGAGATAATAAGCATTAGAGGCAATATTAGAAACCACATTAGTGCTTTTTCTTCTCTATTTTTTTTGCCATGGAGAAGACTAAGTAAATATCTGCTAAATTAAATTAAATACATAGGCAGCTGGATGATTCAGGCTGTAGATTTCTGGCCAAAGAGCCAAAAAGCACTGAATTCAAATAAAACCTCAGATATTTACTGCTTGTGTGACTCTAGCTAAGTCACCTAACCCCTATAAGTTTCTCATTTGGAAAATGAGACAATATTAGTAAAGTGCTTCATAAACCTGAGAATGCTAAATGGTGGTGTTGTTATTTTTATTATTAACCTCAGAGCCTCATAACGCTGTGGTTGTAGGAGTTGATTGGATTTTTTCCTCCCCTTCATGATCTCCTAATTCACCCTTAATAATGATGGCACATCTGAGATGCCAGCTAGCGGGTTAAAGATTCACATTTTATATGTCATTCAATAGTGTTGTTTATGGGTTCAAGGGTATGAGTAAGGGTCCTACTCATATTTCAGGGTTTAATTCCAGTGTCACCTTCATGAAAAGCTGTTTCTTATGAGATGGGTTTACAGTGATCTCTCAGACTCTGTCTCTGTATCTCCGTTACTTTCTTTAAATTGTTTCCTATAGCACCTATAACCTTGACCACTAATGCTATCTTATGTTATTTTCTATCTGTATCGTGTATTTATTCCCATACTAGATAGTAGGCTCCTTAAAGGCAGAGATGGTTGCTTACATTTCTTTTTCTCTCTCAGAGGATCTAACACTAATTACCTTCGAAAAATCATGTTTAGTTCTTCTGCAATGAAAATCATGGGGTTTAAAGCTGGAAGGGACATTAGAAGTCTAGACTGAGGGTTCTAAATCTTTTTTGGAGTATTTTAGGAACCTTTAGGAGTCTGAGAAAGCCACAGATTATTCACAGAATAATGCTTTTAAAAGCATAAATTAAAGTCCACAGATTACAAAGGAAATCAATTATACTTATTAAAAGCTCTCTCTATATGGTTATTTGTATACATGTCTAAACAAATGAATACAATATAAAAATATAATACATTATAATTTTAAGATATATATATATATATATATATATATATATATATATATATATATATATAAAACCAAAGGTTAAATGTATTGAACTAAATGATCTCTAAAGTACCCCACCTCAAGTTCTGACATTTCTATGATTCTTTGATTTTCAGAGTTCCAGGGTTATGCAAGAATTCCAAGTTTCTATGGAAGCTTTTGTTTTTCTTTAGGCTGCTCTCAATTATCCTAATGTGTGGCTGTTTGGGTCTGCTTATCCTACTGTGGTTTGATATTAGTTGGCTTCATTTTGACACTCTAATGAAATAAAAAATGGAAAATAAGTAACTGATTACATCTGTGATTGGTGGAAAGAAATGGAAAGGGGGGCTGAATGTGTTGAACTGATTGAGAGAAGCTGTGATTCTCCTCTGCAGAGAGCTTTACTTGGGGTGATTAAAACAAGATCTGCATCGGATGGCTCCTGGGGCTGTTCATCAGTATTTAAGGGAGCTCATAAATCCACCAAGGAGACAGTTCTCTGGCAAACTTCTCCTCTGTGACCTGATTGTAGCAAAAATCAAAGGCACTATCCAAGACATGCAAAAAAATCACTCTTAATGAGTTGGCTGGAAGAACCAAAATATTTCCCAACAACTTGCTGATCAATGAGTTTTCTCCCCATGAGGACAACAGTTAGTCCTCCATAAGCTTCTAACTCAATTAATCAATCAATCAACAAGGATATATTATGTTCCTACAATTTAGAAATTCCCACAGTGCTAGACACTGTCAGGGATATGAAAGTATAAGGTATGTTAACTGACCTCACAGAACTTGGATTCTGTGTATAGAGAAAATCATGGGGAGGTATATTGATATGGTTTTGTTGGTAAGCAATCATTCTACCAGTGCAAATTTCAACCTCTCTATTTAGATTAAATCAAGGTTTCTTAAGCTTTTTCTACTCATAAATCCTTTTCACCAAAGAAATTTTTATGCAGCCCCATCTCAGATATGAATGAGGTGTTTCTGGCAGCATTCATGCCTGTGCAGTAAGTGTTGTGTGTTCAGAACCAAGGCTGCAGTGAAATCAGTGATACAACATGGGCAAATATTTCCAGAAACACCTCATATCCAATATGCATTTGATTTTGAATTAATTTTTGATCACTGCATTCAGAAACCACTGTTGCCATTTTTTTTTGCAATCCCCACATTTATATGCCCCATATAGAGTTTCAACCTACAGTTTAAGAAGCTTTGGATTGGATGATGATCTACAAGAGTTTCTGGGGTTGAAAAATTCATCACTTAATGACTGGCATTCTCAGTGTGATCATCTCCAAACTCATCCAAGCTGGTCTTAGATCATAGATCATACAATTTCTCCCCTTCTGTCTTGTTTTAATACTTTTCTTAAGCATCTAATCCACTTTGGGGATTCTAGAGGTAGTTTATTCTCATGGGATCCTAGAATTGTAGATACAAAATTAGAGGGGGACTTTGAAGCATTAGAGTAGAGGAAGATTATATATTTTAAGTACTAAATTATCTAAGAGTTCAGAAAGAAGGGGGCCAATGAAGTCTGAAGGAGCTAGGGAAAGTTTAATTTAATTTGAGATTTTCTAAACCATGTTGGGTTTAGATAGGTAGCAGAGAGTTATTCAGAAAAATGTTAAGTAGAAGTAATCCCAACTGCCACCTAGTCCAAGTCGTTATTTTAGAAATGAGGAGACTGAGACCTAGAAAAATTAAGTGCCTAAAGTCATACAGGAAATATGAGGTAGGAGAAGAATTTAAATCCAAATCCCCCAAATCACTTTGCAGTGGCACTTCAGTGCAGTTCCTTTGGTTCACTGCCAGATTGTGGGAGTTCTCAAAGGCCAGAGCACAATATTCCCAGGTATATATAATCCCTTTGATCTGTGAGGTTTGGTGTCAGCAAGAACTACTACTGGAGAGTGAGATGCCATCCAATGGAGAGTTGGAGTTAGATGGATAGATATATAGATAAATGATGGGATAGATATTTCTTTAATAGCAAGTGAACAGAAATGAGTGAAAGAAGGAAAAAAAAAACATACATTCATCGATCTACATATTCCAAGCACTGTGTTGAAGGCCAATGATATTAATACAAAAGACGTCCCTGATTTAATGGAGCTTATTTTCTAATGGGAGAGAACACACACAAAAGAGACTGTTAGGGGCAGCTGTGGATAGAGCACTAGCCCTGAAGTCAGGAGAACCTGAGTTCAAATCTAGTCTCAGACACTTAACACTTCCTAGCTGTGTGACCCTGACTAAATCACTTAACCCCAGTTGCCTCAGGAGAGAGAGAGAGAGAGAGAGAGAGAGAGAGAGAGAGAGAGAGAGAGACAGACAGACAGACAGACACTGGTGGCCAGGAAGGTACACTTTGGTCTGGAAAATTCCTGGGATAGTGAGTGGATCCAAGGGGGAGTAGATCAGCACACTCAATCCAGAAACAATGGCAGAATTTATTTGATCACAGTTTATGTTCCTATTGGGGTGTGTGTGTGTGTGTGTGTGTGTGTGTGTGTGTAATGTATACACTTGTAGAGGAGATGACTTGAGAGTAAGAAGTGACATTAAACATGGTACCATGGTACCAGGCTGAGGCTCTTGTGAAGCAATGATATTGGTGAGGCGATCACCAGTCATGATGTCAGAATGTATATAATGTGGTGCTACAGATATTAGCGATAGACATAGAGAGTTCCATAACTTCCAGCTCCCAGTGTTCCAGTGAAAATACTGGAGTCATCTTCTTCCTTTTAGGTGATCATTATAGAGCTAGAATCCAAACTTAGGCCTGATTACCACAAGTTTGATTCCCTTTCCACTATCTTAAAATGCATCCTTAAAGGAAACCACTTGAACAAGGAGGTGGGAATAAACATAATATGTTTATAGTGTGCTGTACTTGATTTGGTAAGAGGAGACAATGTTTTGTAGAGAAGTAGAAAATAAAGTCAAATGGGTATAGGATGATCCTGGATTATGGGAAGCCTTTAGCATTGCAACAGACTCTATGCCAGGGGATGAGACCTATTTACTTATACAATAGCTAACTTCCCATCTGGCCTTCCTATCCTATGGTCATCTCTGGTGCTGCTCTACAGGGGAAAACAAAAGCAGAAGGATGAGACCTTTACCAGCTTATTATCTGGCCTGGCTCAGGGATTATTCCTACCACCTTTCTCTTTTATTCCTATTTATATACTGCAGAACTGGAAAAAAAATATCATGAAACCACACTGACAGGATCCACTACAAATTTTTATTATCTAATTTCAACTGGCTCCTCATTGCAGCAGGGCAAACATTCTATTTCTACTTAATTGATCTTCTTTTCTTATTTTTCATAGCAACTGTTGCAAATGCTCTCATCTCTCCTCAAACTTCGATGGTACTTCATTTTTCTATCTCAACTAAGGATCTTATTTTATACTTCCCTGAAAAAATCGAGATTACTAATTGAGGGTTTCCTGTCACCCCGTTCCCCTTATCTCACATCTTCAAACATATCCTTTCTACCCCTACTGCCCAATCTCCTTCTTTTGATCTTTGATGAAGAAGTAGCCCTTGTCCTTGCCAATGTCAGCTCCTCTACATGTATCCTTGATTATATCCCTTCCTATTTTCTCTACTGAATTTCTAATTTTACTTTGTTTTCTGTCTTCCATCACTTCCTTTCTCTTAGTTCTTTCCTTCCCTTTCCTCCATCCTTTAAAATATTTTCCTACCATCCCCACCAGCTCTTATCCAGTTCCTCTTTTCCTCTTCTTGACTAAAGTCCTTGAGAAAGCCACTCAATGCCTACACTACTTTTCTCCTCTCTTGGATTCTAAACCCTGTTTTCTGACTTAAAACCCAATCATTCAAAGGAAACGTTTTTTTCTCTAAAGATACTCATGATCTCTTAATTGCTAAATCAAATTGATCTTTTCTCAATCCTGATCCACCTTGACCTCTTTATGGACATTTGAAACTATCCATCACTTTCTCCTGGACACCCTCTCTTCTCTAGCTTTTCATGACATTGTCCCATTCTGGTTTTCCTTCTGATGACGCCTTCTCAGTCTCAGTGCAAATTGTTGACCTCTAGATTCAGACCTTTCTCCACGATACCACAACTATATCATTCTGCTTTTTGGGTTCAAGCCTAATCAAAGATAATTATCAGATCCTTTGCTGTTTTTACATTTCTTCACTAAATATGGCATATAATCTAAATCTATATATTACCACAAATGACATCTTAAACAATCCCTTCATTTTACAAATAAGGGTCCTGAGGCTCAAGGTGGTTATGTGACTTGTCTGCAGTCACACAATAACTAATATGCATTAAAGGTGGCCTTTGGACCCAAATCCTCTCACTCAGAGTCATTGTTCTTTCCTTTGTACCAAACTGCCTTCCTGGACTTCAGGATTCAAATCATTGGACATGATTTGAGGCACTTATGGTTTTAATCACTCTCTTCTGAATATTCTCAAGCTTATCAATCATTTTTTTCCTATAATATGATACTCAGAACCAAACATAGTATTCTAGTAAACTATCCTTACCTCCCTACTATAGGGCATTGAGTCTCTCTGGATATAAGCTAGCTTTCTTGGCTACTTTTTTTCAACTTATAGTGAGTTTTTAGTCTACTATGACCTCCAGATTGTTTTTCCTAAGAGAGATTACTATCTTACCACAGCTCTTCCTTTTTATATTTGAGAAACTGATTTTTTGAATCCAAATATAAGGCATTTTATTTATCCCTATTAAATTTTATCTTAATAGATTTCACTCAAAGTGAAAGTTTAACCTGTTAAATCATTTAAAATGCAAACTTAAGTAATTAGCTCTGGGAACAAAAGAGTAAACAAATGCAACATCATTTTATCTGACAAGGAGGGAAGGAGTTTGACAGAGGAAGAAGAGAGACAAAAAGACAGTACACATACCCCGTATACACACAGTTAATATCCAGGGATTGATGTTGTCAATGAGATCCAAGTGCTTTTTTGTTCCAAGCAAAAAAAAATACTAATAATAATACGAAGAAGAAAGAAAAAAATAATAATCCCCTGAAGCATGCCAGATCTGTGAAAAGCTCGGCTGTATGCAGGACTTTTCTGTCTCCTAGCATAATAGAAACCTCACTCAATGAGACATCTCCCCCTCCCCACAGGAAATGTCAGTGTTGGCAGCTGACAAATTGTTCAACTCCAGATCTGATACTAATGTGACAGACAGGCCTTTCGTGCTAACAAAAAGTTTATGAGAGTCCTGGAGTCCTTGTGTACAGAATGAATCTCTCTCTCTCTCTCTCTCTCTCTCTCTTTCTCTCTCTCTCTCTCTCTCTCTCTCGCTCTCTCTCGCTCTCTCCTCTTTCTCACTCTCTCCCTCCTCTTCTCCCTCCCCCTCTCTTTCCCTCTCTCTTTTTAAATAGAACACGAAGTCTGAAGGCACATTTATGTAGGGAGGATTCATCAAAATCTCTAATTAAATACATGACAGCTGGTGAATTAAAGCATTTTGTCTTAGCTCTGCCATCCTATAATACTTTATAATCCTGAGAGTCCAAAGTATGAATTAATTATAATTCTAAGAACCCTGATACCCAATTGAATGGGGAAGGAGGGGGGGTTGAAGGAAAGGAATCAAATGGTGGCTTCAGATGCCTCAGAGGAAGAGATGCTGTGTGGTTAATAATAAATAAGGAGAAAAGAATTATTGCTGGATTCTAGAATTTTATTTAGGGAAGGAAGCAATCATTAAGAAGCACTTGTAGACTTTTTAATTTATTTTTATTGATTGATTTAAGCAAGAGATGATGTGAAATGGCACATAGGAAGGTAGCAAGAACTGGGTTCAAGTCCTATCTTTGATCTGCATTGATTGTATGACTTTATTCAATTCACTTAATCTCAGTGCACCAGGTAATTCTTAAAGACATTTATTATTAGCATCATTATTATAACAATAATACTATTTATGTAATGCTTTATGATTTGTAAAATACTTTACAAATATCACCACTCTTTATCATCAAAACAACCTTGGGGGCTAAGCATTATTATTATCTCCATTTTATGGATGAGAAAACTGAGGCAGACATAGGTTAGGTGACTTGCCCAAAAACGCACAGCTAGTGTGTATCAGAGGCTAAATTTGAACTCAGATGTTCACTATTCATAGTCTGGTACTTACTACCCAGTGACAGAGAAGGTTCTGAATTGCTTTGATAAAATTCTTCGGGGAGCACTCCTTATATCAATGAAATCTGATTTAGTTTAAGGCTATGTTCAAATCTAACTAGGTTGACTTTGTGTTTGCTTGTTTATATGTGCATATGTGACTCAAATCTGTTTATGAATATAAACTCAGATACAGGAAAAATAAAGTTCCCACAGTGGGATGGGGAGAAAACAAAAGTCCCTCTATTATTGACCATTGGGATTAGATACATTAAGCAATTTATTTGATGCTCTAAAATTCTAGTGTCATCTTTCTAAATGTAGTTAATAGTCAAAGACTGCTATAATTATTCTTTCCATTTCAGTTCAATACAACATTTCTTAAATGTTTTAACATACTACAAAGTGCTGAGACTACAAAAACAAAAGCAAATAGAGTTCATGCCATTAAGGCATTTTTTTTAGAGATCTCATGCTCTTAAACATGGGATAATAGATAGAATAGTTGAAAGAGAGAGAGAGAGAGAGTCAGGAAGATGTGGATTTCAATCCTATCTCAGACACTTACTGGCTGTGTGACTCTGGATAAGTCAGCTTACTGCTCTGATCATCTCTGAGGTCCCTTAAACTCTTTCTTTCCTCCCTCCCTCTTTCCCTCCTTCCCTTCCTTCCCTCCCTCCTTTTCTCCCTCTTTCTTTCCCTTCTTCCTTTCCTTCTGCCCTTTCTCCTTCCTTTCTTCCTCCCTCCTTTCCTCTTTTCCTGACATCCTTCCTTCCTTGCTTGCTTACTTCTTTTCTTCTTTCTGCTCCTCCTCGTCCTTTTACTCCTCCTCCTCTTTTTTCTCCTTCGTCTTCTTTCTTCTGCTTCTCTATCTCTGTATGTCTCTCGGTATCTGTCTGTCTGTCTCCTTTAGTCAGTTTGCAGGTTGAATCTACGCTTACCCTTAAGATTGGGTACAGAATGTAGGAAAATTATTGATGGAATTCAGTGTATTGTGAAAACAACTTGCATTTTTTTCTGAATTCAACTATTTCCTTTCTTAACTACTTTATTGGTATAGATGCAGCTACTGTATTTTTCAGGTAGGTTTCAGTAAGCGTTGTTTTGAATGTTCCAAAGAAATAGCTGATATTTGAGTTATGATTCTTAGCTTTTGTTTAATAATACAATAGAGTATCTAATATTTCAAGAGAGGGCAGGAAGTACTTATATCACATGTAATATTTATAAGAAAAGGGCCAGAGCAGTCCTTTTTGTAGTGGCAAGAAACTGGAAACTGGAAGGCCCATCAACTGGAGAATGGCTGCATAAGTTATGGTATATGAATGTTATGTAATATTGTTCTGTAAGAAACGACCAGCAGGATGATTTCAGAGAGGTCTGGAGAGACTTACATGCACTGATGCTAAGTGAAATGGGCAGAACCAGGAGATCATTATACACTGCAACAACAAGACAATTCTTGTTGTTCATGGCTCTCTTCAACAATGAGATGATTCAAACCATTTCCAATTGTTCATTGATGAAGGGAGCCATCTACACCCAAAGAGAGGACTGTGGGAGCTGAATGTGGACACAACATAGCATTCTCAATCATTCTGTTGTTGTTTGCTTGCGTTTTGTTTTCCTTCTCAGGTTGTTTTTTGTTGTTATTGTTGTTGTTTGTTTGTTTTTTTGTTTTGTTTTGTTTTGTTTTTTTGTTTTTTTTTTTTTTTTGCCTTCTTGATCCGATTTTTCTTGTGCAGCAAGATATATTAGATTTAACATATATTTAACATGTATTGGACTAACTGCCATCTAGAAGAGGGGGTGAGAGGAAGGAAGGGATAATTTGGAACAGAAGGCTTTACAAGAGTCAATGTTGAAAAATTACCCATGCATATGATTTGTAAAGAAAAAGTTTTAATACAAAAAGAAAAGAAAAGAAAAGAAAAAGGGCAGATTTGGCTATCCTGACTTCAAGTGAACAAAGTTATGTTATCTAATTGGGAATTTTTATGTTTGGATATTTTCTATTATATGGGATTTATAGGTCATGGTTTAATTTAATTGTCAGCAACCCCACAGTGAAAAAAAAAAGTAAATATCCACTTGTTCATTTCATTTCTTTCCCGTTGTGTAGATATGTCATCAGGACCCATATGCAAACCCAAAATATGATAATGCTTTCCCTTGGGTGTTGGTTTTCCTTTATTTTTGATTCAACATGCATGTTAGTGTTGGAACTTTAGGTATTCACATTGTTAAAGTCTGGAATTGTTACTTTTGTGTCCTTCATGTTCAAATGGGACCAAAATTATACCATGATTTTGGGGATCAATGTACACTGTGTTTAGGTGTGGCTGATCAGACTGATACCAGTTTAGAAGGCTTTTACCATAGTCCCTATGATCATTTATCAGGGAACTATCTCTAAATTGATAATCTAAAGTGTTTCCTTTAAGCTATTGAAATTCTACTTTGCTCATTGAACACAGCACCTTCTTTTATGTGGGTACACCATGCTGGATTTTAGTGTCTCCAGTGTTTCACAACTCATTCCAAAGTTATTTAGAGAGATCTTGAGAATGTCCTAGTATTACTCCTTCTGACCGTCATGTGAGCTCCTGCCAAGTATGGATTCTCTGTAAAATGGTCTTTTAGGCATATGTATGTTGGCATTCAGATAATATGGCCAGCTCATTGGAATTACACTCTCTGAAGCAGAGTTTGAATGCTTGTGAGTTCAACTCAAGAAAAACCTCATTGTCTGCTGTCTTGTCTTGTTAGATGATCTTCAGAATCATCCTAAGATGATTAAAATTGAAATGATTCAACTTTCTGGTATGGTACTGGCAATACTGTGAAGGTTTCATAGGTGTAGAGCAACAAATCAGTACAATTTTTCTGTAGAACTTCAGTTTGGTAGGCAGCACAATACCTTTTCTCTCTCACACATTTTTGGAGTCTTCCTAATGCTGAGCTACCCTGACATATCAACTTCATTGTTTATATGTACATTCCTGGAAAATATGCTTCCAAGGTAACTGAACTTTGCTACAACATTCAAAATTTTCTTCATTTATTTTAACTGATGTTTCCATGTAAGGATGGTGGTGCTTGCTAGTACCTCTGTTTTCTTGGTGTTAATTATTAGGCCAAAATTAACACAAACTAAAGCTTGTAATATTAAGAGACAAGATTTCATAAAACATTTGATAATATCATTTCTTCTTTTTCTCTTCATCCTCTTTCTTTCCCTTCATCCTCATTCCTCTTTTCCTTGTCTTTCTCCTCCTCTTGTTCTTCTACCTCTCTCTCTCTCTTCCTTTCTCTAGGTATATGTGTATGTGGACTGGTTTCCCTCCCTTTTATTCTTTAAATCTCTTTGTTTGACTTCTTAGTTGAGGAGCATTGCTATTGAGGAATCTAAGTACCATGTGTCATACCATGTGGTGAATGCAATGAGTCTTTCTGTGGGAAGAGCCAACCAGGACAGAGAGGGAACTCAGCAGGAAGACTAACCGAGCAGAACACCTTAATGATGGCTTAAGAAACTTACAAATAAAGCTAAGATTTCTAATGTTTAATTTCAAGTGACTGAACGTTAACATTTAATTAACTTCTGACTGTTAAACCAATATTAAATTTGGTAGGAAGCTAGTGAAATTTCTCATTTATTGTACACTCACATGCCTGTTACATTGTTATTTGGGAGGATAAAAATCCTGAAAGATAGCACATGTAACAATATGGGAGCTCAGATACATATGCTCACCTGACTTAAGACCCCTCCATTTTTATGATCAATATGTAGTTGCCATTTATAAAGTAGTCAGCATACATTATTTCATTTGAACCTCACAGTGGGGAGAAGGGAATGGAATAGAAAATAATCATTTTCTATAGCACTTACTACATTCTAGGTAGTGTTAAGCATTTTACAAATATTATCTCATTCGATTTTCACTACAATCCTCTGAGTTGTGCTGTTATAATCCCCACTTTATAGTTGAGACTAAGGCAGGCAGAGATTAAGTGACTTCCTCAGAGTAACAGGATTAGTAAATTCATGAGACAGCCTTTGAACTCAGGTTTTCCTAACTCCAGTGCTCTATCCACTGTGCCACTTTGCTACCTCCCAGCAATCCTCTGAAGTAGGCAAGTACTAAAGGAATTATTGTATTCTTTTTTTGTAGATAAAAAAGTGGGGCTCATGGAGATTATGAGATTCTATCCAGGGTTACATAGGTAATTAATATCAGGAGCAGTATTCAGTCTAGAATCTCTCCTTTGGGGTGCTGGCTCACTATTCATAGACTACCATAACAATTTACATTGAGAAACATTGTTGTCTATGGAAAGAGTACTCAATGTGCAGTCAGGAAAGTCTTACATTTGTTTGCCATGAGCTGATCCTATAAACTAGAGTTAAATATAACAATAAAAAAACAAACAACAACAATAACAGAGCATTTTAATAGCACTTTACAATTTTATCTTATTTGCTTTATCTCATTTGAACTACCTTGTAAGAGAAATACTATCATTTCCCTCATTTTACAGATGAGGAAACTGAGGCAAACAGAATTTAAGTGATTTGCCTAGGGTCATACACCTAGTAAATATCTGAAGAAGGAGTTCATTTCCAAGTTCGTCATTTTATCTACTGCACCACTAGCCTGCTTAACAAGATGTCACTTAGTACAACTAAATACTCAAGACACTATGTGTGGAAAATAACAAGAGCTCCTATTTATGGAGCATATTGAAACTTTCTTCAGAATCATGCTATTAGGTGATTACTAAAGATTTATTCTTCCCATTTTACTGATTAGGACACTCAAGTACAGAAAACTAAAAGTAGTTGACTATAGACATACAAGTACAACTTATGGCCAAGAAGAGAGAACTCTGAATCTTCTTATTGCAAATCCAGGGAAATCTTCTTCTGTGCCACAGATGTCTATTAAGTTTCCAGTGTCCATCCTGAATTTTATGACGACATGATTACAAGTTTTGAATTAGAAGTGACCTGAGAGATCATCAGATCCAATCCCCTTATTTTATAGTAAAGTTAAGGAAAGTGAGGTATAATGAGATTGACTTCTGGCTGGGATTTGAACCCAGTGTCTTTCATTCTAATTTCACAGTTCATTTCATTACACTCAGAAAGAGATGCCACAACAAAATACATACTATGGTTACTCTCATCCATGTTCTTAGGATCCTCTGGCAGAAAGGGTAAATGAAGATGATTCTAATCTAACTCTGATTCTATTCTCTAATGTTCTCAAAGACAATTTGACAAACTTGACCTAGCTAAGAGATGGCAATATGGAAGCTGAAAGCCTAATAAACAAAGGAAAATTGAGACCAATTTTTTGGACAATAGATCATTTGGCTATCTTGATAGTCTAATGGACTCTGCCCAAACTTCCCTTGCCCTACCTCCCAAATGATTTCTATGATATCTTTTATTCTGTGTATTCTTTTTATGTGGAATTGGGGGGAGGGTGCAATTGAGGTTAAGTGACTTGCTCAGGGTCACACAGCTAGTAAAGTGCCAAGTATTTGAGTCTGGATTTGAACTCAAGTTCTCTTGACTCTAGAAGTGCTCTATCTACTGTGCCATCTAACCGCCCCTTCTGTATATACATCTAAGGGCAAAGTCTTCTTTGGTTATGCTATAATGTCTTAAATTTGGTGATAAATGGCCTCTAAAGCTATCACCAAAGCTTTACCTAATGTTCTGTCCTTATGCTAGATAACTAATTCCCTGACTTCATCTTTCCACTAAGAATATCTTTTCTATATATCAGTATAACTTTTCTTGTTATGCAGACTAACTTGGCTTTGAAAGCTTGAATCATATGCTTCCCTTGGGTGTATTCATACCCCCTTTGGGTAACAGGAGACCAATTATTAAACACACTCTTCCCCCTCATCACCACTGAACCGAGATATAATCCAATGCAGAGGAGTCCTAAATCCAGTTAAGTGCTATTTGCTTGAAACATTTCAAAGTAGCCAGCTTGGCTGGTCTTCAAATATTTTGTTAGCTAATCAAAGCCAGATTGCAGTCAGAGGCCATACCTAAATTTATTAGGAAAATTAATAGGCCATTTAAATTTTATTGGAATGAAGTGAAAAATACAATAAGTATTCACACTAACAGATAGTCACTCATTATTGTCCTGACCCATGATGAGAGCAAATAATGAAAAATTGACTTCTAGGTTAACCAGGGGACATAAGATTGGGAAGGACAGTTTTCAGAAGGAAAGCTTCACTCAATGTGTTTAAGTTTGATTGAGGGGTTTGAGGCAATGGAGCATTTTTCTTCCACCCACATTAGATTTATTTTGGAAAATAGTGGGTCTGGATGGTTATTATTGAAGATCATCATGTATCCTTTAAGGGCATTGAAAACCTATTCTGAGCATTGCTTGTTGTAGCAGTAAGCTGTGGGTTGCAAGAAACCTGCTTCCTCATCTAGTCAAGGATAACCTCAGAGTTGCCAACTTAGTCTCAGCCAGAGAAAAACTGTCAAGGGTAAAGTCTTTAAGGATCTGTGCTCCTGTTCTTTCAATGGAGTGAAAAATACAACACAATCTCTAAGTGGTAGCATTAGAATCCATAATTATTGCCAGCTGATTCTTTCTGGAAGTCTAATTCTTGACTTCTAGAAGTGGCATTAAGTGGTGAGAGAAGGAGAGTGTGATGGATGCCATGTGTGCCGGCTTCCTTTGTCCCTCCTCCTCCTATCAGCATGATCCACGTTCTAGTTGCAAGAAGGAGAGATGAGGTAGAAGGTCCCCTAATGAATAAAGGAAAACTCAGCCCATTTTATTTATTGGAGAGTAGAACAGAGCATATGGGAAAGAGGCTCAGTAATGATCGTTTGACTGTCTTAGTGGGCTAGACATTCTTCATGAAGGGTTACCCTCTCATATGATGCTACAGTTTTGATGAAGATACAAATAAGTTATAAATAGCCCAAGTACCATAGTGCCTCTGTTCCTACAGAAAGGCCCCAAGGTTACCAGGCGCATGTGTGACATAAATGCAGTAGAGCATTTTAATTAGATTCCTTTACCAGAACTCCTGACCTTCTGTGTAGCACATTAATGTATTTTACTAATTATAAATGCAATTAAAAAGTACTGAAATAAAATTAGGCTGATCTATCTAATTTACATTAAGCACTTTCAAATTATGCAGATTTTTAAGTCTCCCTCTTTTTTTTTTTTCAATTTGTGTTTCAGGGTAAAATTGTCTGCATTAAAACAGCTGGAAAACAACCTTGTAGGAAAACAAATTTCTTTTCTGTGATTATTCACAGTGTGTGAGTTAATTTCCTAGGCAGTAATATACTTAGCTATCATTAGGGTAGTGACTCACACAATAGAACACAGGCAGGCAAGTGATGACGATTTGGGGGTGTTGGGTGAGCCCGGGTTTTCGTTACTTATGGGAATGAAGTTCAGAGGCTAACTAGGCAAAAAATACGGATCTGATGGTCGCAAAACAGTTGAGATTTATAAACTGAAATAGTAGCTGAAGCAATCTGCAGATCATAGAGACAAACCATCTGGTGAATTTATCTAGCAGAGCAGGTTTCTGCTGACGAGGTTGAACTACAGTAGCTCGGATGCCGAAATTATTGCATGCCATTATTAAAAATAAGAATGTTCAATTTAACTGGCTGTGGAAGTTACGGACTCGTTGCAGCTATGTATTAGTAGATGAAATGGGGCAGAAATGGAATAGCATTCCTAGCCCACAGCATCATTTCCCAAAGGATTTGCCCTATGTATGGATTTTTTCCCCTCTGTGTTGTGAAGAAACAATCCAAGACTAGGTTTGTTTGGAAGCTGTGATTGCATGAAGAAGAGACCTTTGCGGGGCTTCCTCCTGGATTAAACCTGATCCTTTGGCTCACTCAAAGCAGGGGTATAATGAGCTGCTCTCCAGAGTTGCTTGTAAGCTGCTTACAGCTTCCCTTGCAAGATTTACCCGCTCTTGCTTCGTGCACTCAATTTTATTTCCAATCCAAACTTTGCCCTTTGAGCTTCTGATCAAAAGTGAGCCTAAAATAAATACCTCTAAATTATGCCAGTTGAGCCGAAAAGAGGGGAAAGAGAGAGGGGGAAGGAGGGAGAGAGGGAAGAGGAAGAGGAAGAGAAGAAGGAAGAGGAAGAGGAGAAGAAGGAGGAGGAAGAGGAGAAGGAGAAGAAGGAGAAGGAAGGAAGGGGGGAAGAAGGGACATAGAATATGTGGAGAACAGATAGTAGAGGCCTGAAAGACATGAAAGGAGAATGGGTAAAGGGGGAAGATAGTGGATGGAGAGAGAGAAGAGGTGTCTCTCTGTTTGTGAACATGTAAAAGAGAAAGAGGTAAGAGGTGTTCTACTTTTTGACATTGCAGTTTAATGTTTCTATTAACAGCCAAGGGAACTTGCTCTAGCTTAGAGGCCAAAATGGGAGTCTTAAGAGCTGCTTAAATCATCCTCACAAGATAACCACAATACCACTTTAATGGGATTACTTTCTCTCTATGCTCTGAGACCAAAGCAAGAAAGGATAGGGGATGGATAAGAATTGTGAAGCTGTTATTTTTTTGTTTGTTTTTTTGTTTGTTTTTCCTGGAAATATCAAGAATGGGAATGGAGAGAAAGAGTTAATTCCTTTCTCCTCCTATTATTAGGAAAGACAGGTAAGATATCTTGAGTATTTCAGGTTTAGTCTTGACAAAACTAACCTTATTAACTAACAGATATGTAGTATTTCTACTCCAATCCTCTCACCTTAAGAAATATAATCTAGACCTGACATTTCTTTAATATAGAGAATGCTCAGATCAGGTAACTCTTTGACAGGTAAGCCTGGGACTGTCTCTATATCAGTCTTAAAAAGTGACCTTAGGACACTAAAAGTCTGTGACTTGTCCATAGTCTTGAACCCCTCAAAATTTTCTTGGCTTCAAGGTCCATTGTTTATCCACAATACCATTCTGCTTCTCTTACAGACATTTTAAATAATGAAATTGAGACTCAGAAATATTAAGTCCTTCCCCAAGGACACTCAGGTAGCAAGTGGTAGAGCTAGGATATATCGCTTTATATGGTTTGATTGTGATGAATAGCAATAATATTAATAACTCCACATTTGTTTAGCACTTACTAGTTATAATACGTATTACATGCATCATTTCATTTGAATGTCAGACAATCCTAAAGTAGATAGGAATCAGCATAACAATCTTCATTTTCTGTGGAGGAAACCCTTGTTTTGAGAACTATAGTAAAGTCACTATCTCTGCAAAGGGTATATCATTAGATTGTTCAAATTGTTCCACTCACTATCCTTGTGACTTCCTAGGTTATAACTCCCTTCCTCAGCTACAAGTTCCCTATATTACTGTAATCTCTTCCACATCATGACTTTTCCCATTATTGTTTCCATATATCACAATTTGGCATAAAAATCAAATAGAAATTTTGGGAGAGTTTTGTGGAAGCTGCAGACAACATGCAAAGGCCAGCAGAAACTCAGAAAATATATAAAATAGATGTATAACATTGTATAATAAATATCCACATATTTTATCTTTTAACATCACAATAATTCAGACTTCTCTGATACAAAATAAGGGCCAACAGAATTAACATGGATTTTATAGAACATGGAGGCACCATATCTCTTACCTTTGTGATGTGAAAGGGCTAGCTGGAGTTGTCTTCCCATTTAAAAATATATTCCATGAGTATAGGGATTGTCTAGTTTTTAATTTGAATTCAGTTTTCAAACAGGCTGGTCATATACTGTCACCCAAACTTACCTTGTATACTTCTTTCCTTTTTCTACCTTTTCTCAAAATGTTCTGGTACAGTAATAATAATAATAATGATAATGATAACAAGCATTTATGTAGCACTTTGAGATTTGTAAAGTGATTTAGAAATATTATCTTTTATTCTCACAAAACTCTGAAAGGTAGGTGCTATTATTATCTCTATTTTAAAAAGAGGAAGCTGAAGCACACAGGTGAAGTGACTTGTCCAGAGTCATACAGTTACTGTATTTGAGACCTAATTTGAATTGAGTTTTTCCAGGCTCTGAGTCTAGCACACTACTCACTGAATTGCATAACTCTCAGGAGGACTAAAACTTATTTTAGAATCAGAGGAACTGGATTCAAATCTTGCCTCTCATGATTACTATCCATGTGATCTTGGACAAGTCACTTAATTTCCCTAGGCTTTAATTGCCTCATCAGTAAAATACTATGAATACATTTCTTGGTCTCTGAGGGCCCTCCCCTTTCTATATCTACTACTCACAACTTCTCTGCCTATTCATGTCCTGCCTGTTCTTAGAGATATATCTGAAGCTCATTTGTCTATTAGCAGTCAGGTCTTATCTGACAAAATGTGGGCAGCTAGAGTAGATGGAGTCAGCAAGACCCAAATTCTTGTGCCCAATCAGACACTTATTAGCTATAAAAGACCCTGGGCAATCACTTAATCCTTTTTACCTCAGTTTCCTCATCTACAAAATGAGTTGGAGAAGGAAACGGCAAACCACTAAATACCAGAAATACTAATTTTTTTCAAGAAAACCTCAAATAGGGTGACAAAGAGTTGCACACTAGTGAAAAACAACTCAACAATAATATAATAATATAATCCTTGGCCCACAGCCATATGTCTTAGATGCTACACAACAGGATGCAGGCTGACTCTGTAACACAAGGTTTCATAGACCACCCAAAAAGGCAATCTCACTCTGAGTCCCAGTATAATTCACAGGATGAAAATGGGAGAACAGTTGAACCAAAGCTAACATGCTGTCGAATTAAAACAGAAATCAGAATTTGTTCTGACAAGGGAAGTGCCTCACCTCTGTGCTGCTGTCCTCCCATCTCCTCCTCTGTTTGCTTTCTATAACTAAGTCTTAATTAATAAATATAGCCTTTCAGAAAGGAAGAGTATTAATGCGAGTGTTTTCTTTGGAGCTGGGAGCTGCCTGCCATGCCTCCTGTTCTCTGCCACGCTTACCTCACAGACAAACATATTTAGCAAGTATTTTCAGTACCTTCATAATAAGAATTGACATTTTCCAAATGAGGATTTCCTTGTTGGGCCTGGTAGCTCTGATGGATATTTGGGGAAATTGACGGCCCCTGAGAAATGTTTTTGCCATTACCAGCACTTCTCTGACAGGTTTTTAATAGTCCCACTAAAACTGCAGGATATTGAAAATTTTGTAGATGAAGTGAAAATTGGCGAAATGTACAGAAGTGGAAAAATCCAACCTTTGGACTACAGAATTTCTGGAACATGGGCTTTTAGTATCCTCATAATGAAAGAAGTGAGAGGATTGCCATTTGTAGAATGGGGTTAATGACACTAATATTACATTATAAGATTCTAAATAAAATATTTTGTAAATCATGAAGTGCCATAATAATAGTCAATATATGCATGTATTTTGCTCCACATGTATGAGCCAATTTGATCCTTATAATACTGGGAGGAATACAGAAATACGAATGACTCCATTTTAAGCTAGGGTAGTAGACTGGAATTTTGAATTGGGGTACTGATAATGTGGTTGGAGAGTAGGGTGAGATTTCTAACCTACAATGGTCATTCAGTAACATGTACCATGTTGGAATCTAAACCAAATCCTTTGCCTTCTCCATGATTATGACATCATTTCTTGGGGGAACTTTTCATGGTGATAAGAACTCTCTAAATGAATGAAAAAACTCCTTTCTCTGCGTATCTGCACTTAACTATTGCGACAGTGTTCTATGTCCAGATAGAATTTTCTCCACATCCAAAATTTTTTTTATAACTAAGTTTCTCCAATATTATGTTTCTCCAATAAGGAAACTAACATGGAGAGAAGCTATATCCTTGTCCATAACAGAAATCTAGAGCTGGAAGAGAATACAAAGGACATCATAATCAAGAATCTCATTTTATAGATTAGGAAACTGAGACTGAGGGAGGTTAAAAAAAATTGTCCAAAGTCACACAAAAAGAAATCTTGACGCTGGAGACAGTATTCTTTCTTCTATGCTAATAAATGTCAGAGACCAAAATTGAAACTTTGGTCACTCCTGACCCCATGTCCTTCTACTTTACAGTGCTTATTCTCAATTATATAAATATGAGATATTGTTGGGGATAGGAACAGACCCTGTGATATTATAGCTGTGGGGAAGTCTCTGATGAGGAAAACCCCTTTCCCAATGCAGGTTGGCACCTTCCATTTATAGTCTGTGAGAGGTGCTTATAGCCCAGCTTCTTAAATTGCAGTTTTTGACCCTATATGGGACTGCAAAACAAAATGTGGAGGTTGTGAAATTATGATTTATTAGCAGTAAATGTTCTATTCGTATTATTTTTATATATCTATACACCTGGGGTCACATAGACATTTCTCAAAGGAAAAGATGTGAGCAGAAAGAGTTTAAGAAGCCCTGATCTAAAGTACTAAAAAGTACTTTAGTACCAATTGCCCTTGGTCACACACAAGTTTGTCTCAGAGACCAGACTTAAATCTTCCTGACATTCTGTCCACATTTTCTCAATATTATTATTAGTAGTAGCAGTGTTGTTGTTACAAAATCTTAGGAGTAGGTTAAGCTGGGACAAAGGCCTTAGGAAAATACTAGGGTGAAACCCAGTTCTCTTTTTGGAGGGTGTTGTTAATAAGGAAGCAAGTAAGAGAGATGACATTACAGAGTGTGGTTTATATGTTTTTTTTTCTCATGGAGGATACTGAGGGACACTGCTTTTTAAGCATCACAGCAAATACTTTAACTGCTTTTGATTTAAGAATTCAGGCAACTGAATGCTGAGTAATCATAATGACCAATTTTGGCCCTGGAGAAGAGTGGAGGAAGCAATTCACAGGGAAAAGAGTCCTAAAACTGGCATTTTTGGATCTAGGTGTGAATTTGGGTCAAAGGCTTAGGAAATATTTCACCTTACAGAATGATCTATTCTTTCATTCTATGTTATTTTCCTTCATTTCCAATTTGATTTGATTCAATTCAATCAAAAGCAATTCAATTTGACTGAATTCAATTCAAACAATTCAAACAATTTAATTTCATATAGGATATAAGACCCAGTGTGAGGATGATTAGACTCCCTTGATTCTTAAAAAGAAAAAAAATTCCTTTTAAAATATTTAAATAAGTCATTTTAGTGTGTAATTGCTCACCAGCATAAACCTTTCCTTATAATAATAAATTGTAATAAGCAAAACAGTAGTGTATCTAGCAATGTATGCAACATTCTGTATGGATAGTCCCTAATCTCTTTACCAGAAATACCACAGCATGCAAGACAAGAACTGGAAGATCCCCTCAAGTTTATATAACCCTACCATTTCACTTTATATATAAGGAAACAGTCTCATAAAAGTTAGATGACTTTCTCAAAATCACCTTACTATGTCTTTAGTTTTCATCAAATGCCTCACAGCAGGAAATTAAATAACTAAAATAGGATTGGTTAGAAAACTAATGGTATAAATCCCTATTCTGAAATCCAGGGCCAAAGAATCCAAAGTATATGAAAATTTGAGATAAAAAATGATGGAAACTAAAAGATGAACAAAGTATGCTACTGTGGGATGAACTCTCCTGATTAGCTCTAATATTGTACAAGGTAATTGAACAGTGCCAACTAGTCTCAAAAAGCTCCAAAAAGCTGCCTTTTTGGTCCTAAATATTCTGATCCAAGTAGATTAACTCTAAAACAATCAAGGAAGCAAAAAGAGATTGGACCAGATGATCTCTTTAGAGATCTCTTTTAAGGACTGAGATTCTTGAGGCTGCAACAATTTTTTCCCTTTTACTGTTGATTTCAGTTTTTAGGTTAAAAAAGAGAATTTTCCAAGAACTTAAGAATTAGGTGATTTGAATTGGGAACTGTGCCCAAAGAGCTACAAAATTGTGCATACTCTTTGACCCAACAGTGCCACTACTGGGTCTGTATCCCAAGGAAATCATAAAGGAAGGAAAGGAACCCAAAATGTTTGTAGTAGCTCTTTTTGTCTTAACAAAAAATTGGAAAATGAGTAGATGTCCATTATCTGGGGAATGACTGAATAAACTGTGGTATACGAAGGCAATGGAATGTTATTGTTCTGTAAAAATGATGAACAAGCTGATTTTAGAAAGGTCTGGAAAGATTTACACAAACTGATTTTGATAGAAATAAGCAGAACCATTGTGCACAATAACAGCAAGAACATGTGATGATCAACTATGAAAGACTTTGTTCTTCTCAGTGCTTCAGTGATCCAAAGTAATCCCAATAGATTTTGGACAGAAACTGCCATTTGCAGCTATGTTCACTTCTTTTTCTGTTTTTTTTTTTTAAATCTCTCATGTTTTTTCTTTTGTTTTGATTTTCTCTCCCAACATGATTCCAAAAGCAATGTGTATTACAAGTAAATAAATAAATAGATAGATGGCTTGACTTAGAGATAGGTGACTGTTCTAAGGCTGAGGGGGGGATTTAAATTGCCATTTAATAAACATACTGGTGGCAGTAAATCTTTTTTTTTTTTTGAGTTTATTTTTTATTTATTTATTTATCTAATAGCCTTTTATTTACAGGTTATATTTATGGGTAACTTTACAGCATTGACAATTGCCAAACCTCTTGTTCCAATTTTTCCTCTCTTTCCCCCCACCCTCTCCCCCAGATGGCAGGATGACCAGTAGATGTTAAATATATTAAAATATAAATTAGATACACAATAAGTATACATGACCAAACCATTATTTTGCTGTACAAAAAGAATCGGACTCTGAAATATTGTACAATTAGCCTGTGAAGGAAATAAAAAATGCAGGTGGGCATAAATATAGGGATTGGGAATTCAATGTAATGGTTTTTAGTCATCTCCCAGAGTTCTTTTGCTGGGTGTAGCTGGTTCAGTTCATTACTGCTCCATTGGAAATGATTTGGTTGATCTCATTGCTGAGGATGGGGTGGCAGTAAATCTAAGGAAAAAAAACAAATAAACAAAACTCTTAAATTAAGAATACCAGGATTGTCCTACTCAATCAGTACAGCTCAGTGTGGTATTGTGTTGGGCTGCTAACCAATGCAGAAAGACATATATTTCAAGGGTATATTTTCAAGCTTAGTATTGGAAGTGATCTCCAAATTTTATTGTTTCCATTAGTGATTGATGCTCTGGGATTACTATCTATGAATTTATACAGATATTATATCACTCTGTCCCCATGTGAGGCATAAAGTGTAGACAGCTTGTACACCTGGGTTCTAGGTCCTCTTTAGATCTATATTGGTTATCTGATTTCTGGCAAGGCATTTAACCTTTCGTTGCTCAAGACATGTCTCAGAGTAGATTGCAGAGAATGTCCTTAATTCTTTTGGTAGAAGAAATTTCCTCAATGGAAGTTTATTATATACCAATGAAATCACTATCATTCTAATATGTAAGAGGCATCTTAGGGTAATGGATAGAGAGCTAGCCTTTAAGCCAGTTCCTATCTCACACACACACACACACACACACACACACACACACACATATGGCTTTATATATGGGTAGGAGAAATTTGATATATACATGGGTATGTAGGTATATATATATTTACAAATGAGTAAGAAATATATATAATATATATATAAACCTTATATACCTATATATGTCTTCAAATAAATACTCATCAATAAATCAGTAAATATTTATTAAGTACCTCACATGAGCCAGACACTGTGTTAAGCATTGGGTATGCAAAAAGCCAAAAATAATCCCTGCCCTCAAGAAGTTTGTGTTCTAATGGGGGAGATAACATGCAAATATATATATGTAAAGCAAGTGAAACATAGAATATGTTGGAAATAATTAAGAACAGAAGACATCAGAATTAAGAAGCCATGGGAAAAGCTTCTAGTAAAAGATGGGATTTTAGTTGGAACTTTTAATAGCTTAGTAATCAGAGCAGAAGAAAGAGCATTCCAAACATAGGGGATGGCTAGAGAAAAATCAGTCTCTCCTTCCCTCTTTTTTTCTCCCTCCCTTCCTCCCTCCTTCTCTGTCTCTGTCTCTCTCTGTCTCTGTCTGTCTCTGTCTCTCTCTCATATATGTGCATTATGTGCATAAATGTACACGTCTGTATATAGTAAAATTATGTTTATGTATCTATTGTAGACATAGGTACAAAAATTCCCTAACCCACAAGTTGAAGTTCCTACTGAAAAGTTTGCAGGAAGTCTTCCCTTGTGTTTTCCCATCAGTCTGTAGATAACAAAGAGTGAGTCCAGCATCTTTCTCAGAATTAGCTGGACTTCATCAAAGACTCGTCCTTCCTCTCAGGAATTGCAGTGTCAACAGAGACAGAGCTGGAATCTTGTGATAATTTCATTTAATGTAAAAACGGGTCATTACCGAACACATTTGCAAAACAAAGAAATCAATTGGGTACAAGCCTGTTGCTAATAGGTCTCGTTATATCCTCATTATAACTTAATTACATAGGTAGCCCCATTAGTGAACAAACTAGGACCAAGGAAGTTTGGAGGATCTGGAGGCTATAGTGGAAGTAACAGATTCCTTTATACTATCTATAGAAGGAGGGACTTTAGAATGGGCCCAGGTCTCGTACTGCACTTCATGTACCCTTCCTCCCCATCCCAATCCCAAGATCTAGTGGAGAGCAGAGTTCTCCTTCTATTCCCTCTTCACTATTCCCTCTTCAACTCACTCCCTATTCAACTTCACTCCTCCCCAGGGGTCCAGACCCTAGCAACTATCTTACATCAGTAATTCTTGCATTTTTTGGTGTCATTGACTCCTTTGGCCTTCTGGTAAAGCCTATAAATTCCTTCTCAGAGAGATACTTTTAAATGAATAAAATATAATGCATTAAGATTGCCAAGGAAACCAATTATGTTTAAATGTAGTCATCAAAATATTTTTAATATGTTCAAGGACCTTAGGCTGAGAACTTTTAACTTGGATATAAAGGAAACTGTAGAAAGATTCACAAAGAGAAACAAAACATGCCCAACAAAAAACACTATTTTTAAAAGTTCACTAAGAATTCATGATTAGTATCTCTGAGTGTCTGACCTAAAATCTCATAAGAAACTCTCTTCTGAATATATTTAAAATATTGTTCATAGTAAAGACTAATGATAAATTAAAGAATTTAGGAATGTCATATGCATATTGTCAAAAGGTAAATAGAATCCTGAGACTGATAGAGACCTTGCAGTTCATAAACAAGTGGCTTGTTATACCAGAGAAATGGTCTGAAGAAATTTATGATAGTAATCAAAGAAATACATGATGAAAAAAGAAATTAGAGCTATCATAAATCAAGAGCCAGGGTAAATAATGTAATGAATGAATGTGAAAGCATTTATGTAGTGCTTACTATGTTCATAACAGCATGTTAACTGTTGAGAAAACCCTCAAGGAGCTTACATTCTAATAAGGAATAAGACCCATAGAAGAATAGTAACTTTTATTTTGGTTTAGAAAAGTATAGGGATGGAAAATAGAGCCAAAGAAGAGGAAATTGACAGAATCTTTCCAGCAATGATGCTAGTATAATCAGGTAGTCAGCAATCTAATATACATATAGCTGCCAACCTATAGAAACATTTGATCTGAGATCTGGCTCCCATTATTCTCCAATCTTGGTAGGCAGAAAAAGGAGGATCTTGGTAGGTGTTTGATAATGATTTCAGAACTGGAAATCAAGGTTTGGGGTGGACATGGACAAAAGGTACACATTATAGCAGGGTAGCTATTGCAGACAAAAGGCACACATTGTAGCAGGGCAGCTATTGCAGACAAAAGGCACACATTGTAGCAGGGCAGCTATTGCAGACAAAAGGCACACATTGTAGCAGGGTAGCTATTGCAAAGCAGTTGAGAGGTATAGTGAAGTATGGGGGGAGGGGGAACCTTCTGTAGATATAGTGGTATAGCTGAGACATTCACTAATCCAGATAGCTACTGGTATGTTCCCTTGTTTCTTCATGACATCAAGAAAATGCCCGGAACACCCCTGGAATGTTAGGTGGATCCTCTATGGAGAATTTATGGGAAGACACAGATGAGAGTCACCCAGTATAAATAAGAATTGATACCTGCATTATTGTGTGTGTGGGGGGGGGGGGGGGGGGGGGGGTTTGGGAACAGGAGGAATACCTACTTTAATGAGATCCCAGATCCAATGTACAATTATTTAGCTACTAGGGGAGTTTGTGTTCTATCCAGTCTCATCAGGCCTTGGTTCAGAGAAATGGAAGACCTTGTTCCTTTGAAGAAGTAAATGGTAGATACTTTAGGGGGGCATCAGAATTATTTCACTCTAGCACTAACAATGAAGATAGAATTACTGTCCAGCAGCAGAAGAGAGTTGTTTAGAAAAAGCTTAGGGGGAGAAAAATGGTGTTTTCCTAAACACTGTGTTGAAGAGATGTCAAAGTTCCATTTGGATTCCACTTATGTAGTAAATTTCCCTCATTGGGTAAGAAATTGAAGTGTGTCTAGTGGGGCCAGTGCCAGCCAAGAATCTATGCCTATTTCCGTGGGAACATAAACCATTTTTCTTAGGTGGGTGAAAGTCCTCAAATAGTGAGGTAATAGGCTTCTTTATTAAAAATTAATCTTCTTGTAAAACCAATGCAATACAATGCACTTTAATAAATCACACCAAGCTTCCGAACACATTTATTATACCTTCACAGGAAGCCACTGAGCACAAAGCCATCTCCTTTGCAGTGGGGAAGAGAGAGTTGTTCAGATTTACCCGCTGTTAAAAAAAAAAAAAAAAAAAAAAAAAAGATCATTTCAGCTGTCCTAAAACTTAGAAAAAGAAGAATGGGAGCTATGTTTTAACTTGAAAGTGTTAAAAATACACTAGATATAATAAGCAGGGTTACATTTATGGCTACTCTAAGCCCAGAAAATTAAGATGTTCAGTTATTCTGGAATATGGCACAAGTGACCTTTAGCTAAGAACATTGCACAAAAAGCTGAAAATAAAACCTGTTTCATATTGGATAAAAGTGATGGTTGTCTTGAAGACTTGTACTCATTTCTAATTCATACTTTTATATGATCAAGGTGAACTTATACCATAAATAAGGAGCAAATCTTAGCTAATTTATTTATTTATTTTGCTGAGTCAATAGGGGTTAAGTGACTTACCCAGGGTCACACATCTAGGATGTGTTAAGTGTCTGAGACCAGATCTGAATTCAGGTCCTCCTGACTTCAGGGCTGGTGCTCTATCTACTGCACCATCTAGCTGCCCTGCTAATTTATTAATGAAAGACATATTTGCATGGACATCATCAATGAAATTTAGGTGTTTGTTTAAAATACTCATTGTAAAATATACTTTTCTATTAGGAAAATATGACTGATTTTTAAGAGTAGGCTTCAATTGATTAGAATGCCCTTCCCTCATCCTAGCCATCTTTTTTAATAATAGTTTTTTTTATTTTCAAAATATATGCAAAGATAGTTTTCAACATTTACCCTTGAAAAACCTTGTGTTCCAAATTTTTCTCTGTTCCTTTTCCCCATACCCTTTCCTAGACATTAAATAATCCAACATATGTTAAACATATACAATTCTTATATATGTATTTCCACATTTATCATGCGGCACAAGAAAAATCAGATCTAAAAGGAGAGGAAAAAAGAGAAAGAAAACAAAAACAAACAACCACAAATAAAGTGAAAATACTATGTTGTGATCCACATTTAGTCCAGATAGTCCTCTTTCTGGATGTACCCATCTTTTAAAGAAATAAATCCCAAAGAAATTATACTGTGAAGCTATAGAATATTTTAAAAATGGCATTCCCTATCCCAGGGCTAGGAAGGCAGAGAGAAACCATGTTGTAAAGAGTTTAGCATTATATTTAATTGATTCTGAAAATAATAGGGGACCCATGGAGTTTATGGAATACAGGGTTACATAGACAAAGCTTTTGCTTCATTTTGGTAGCTGAATAAAGAGTGAACTGAGGTAAAATGATACTTGAAGCAGGGAAACTCCTGCAACCAGCAGACAAGAGCATACATAGTTTGGAGAAAAGGTGATATATAGGAGAAGTATTAGGAAGATGGAAATGATGTATATGTGGAGTAAGTATGAGTGAAAAGTCAAATGCAACAAGTTTGAAAGTCTGGGTGATTGGAATGATTGTATCATCAGTACAGAAATAAGTAAGTTTGGAAGGAAAGACCATGAATTTAGACTTTTTTCAGGTCAGTTTAAAATGTCTATTTATTCAAATTGCCTATGGGAGACAAGAAGTTGGAAGAGAGTTTAGACCTGGACTAGTAGATCTGAGAATCATCTCCATAGAGATGATCGTTGAATACCTAGAAGCTATAAGATCACTAGATGACTTAATATAGAGGGGGAAGAAAGAGGGCCAAAATCAGAAGACAGAACTTAGATTACTAAATGTGACTCAAATAAAAATCCAGCAAAGGAAACTGAGAAAGAGTGGTCAAACAGAAAGGAGGACAGCTGGGACCGAGCAGTGAATGAAAAATATTGAGAGAATAGAATATCCAGAAAAGAGGATGATCAATAATGTGAAAGGTTACAGAGAGTTCAAGAAGGATGAGGATTAAGAAAAGGCCATTAGATTTGACAAATAAAAGATCATTGGTGACTTTGGAGGAAGTATTTTCAGTTAAAAAATGAGATCAAAAGCCAGAATGCAGAGAGTTTAGAAAGACAGAATGCCAGAAAGGGAATTTAAAGCATTATTTGTAGAAAGGTCACTCAAGGAGTTTAGCTACAAAATGGAGGAGCACAGTTGCTAGTGGCAATAATGGTATCAATTGAGGATTTTGTTTGTTTGTTTTTAAGGATCAATATGTTTGTAGGTAACAGAGAAAAGCAGCCAGCAGACAGGGAGAGATTGATGATTAGTGAAAGAGTGAGATGATAGAGTCATCAACTTGATGGAGAGGACAGAGAGGAATGGAGTCCAATATGAATACAGAAGGAGTTTGGCTTGGTAAGGCCAAAGGTGCTACTTTTTGTTAGGCAGGGAAAGGAAAACATTATGAAGGAAGATACCTGAGTGATGTGAGAGAAGGAGAAAGAGAAATGTGGAAATTCTTGGCCAGTGACCTCAATATTATCAGTAAAGTATGGGGCCAAGAGTCTTAGTTTGAAAGGGTATATACAAAGTAAATAAAATGTTAGATGGGAAATTGGGAGACAGCCATAACAACTAGGGTTCAGTGGAAATTAGGGAGAAAAAATTTCTTATAAGATGTAGTTCTTGAGCTGAAAAAAACATAGGGATTGGAAGAAAGGGAGGTGAAGAGGAAATATATTCCAGGGAGCCTTTGCCAAAGCAGGGAGACAGAGGATGTCATGTGTTTTTTCTTGTTAGTATTTCTTACAAGTGAGCTTTCTCGATGAACTAGTTGCCTCATCATTCTGATCCCTATGGAAATATCATAAAAAATGTACCAGCAGCAAACTGTATATAGTAAGTTGCAGCTTTGAGTCCCCTGAGGACTTTATCATGAGTCTGTAATAGTGTCATGGGCAGCAGCAGGAAGGAAAAAAGATAATCCAGGCAGGAAAACCCTGACCTGGGGAACTAATGCATGTTGCTGTTGAGTTCTTTGTATGGGCAATGATGTCCTGATCCAACAGAAAGGTGTGGGCTTTGAGGATTTGATTTCTTTTCAGCCTGAAGGAAGGGTTTGTGCAGAGCTCTCCCATCCTCCTCTTGTCTCCCATGCATTTAAAGTCCTTTATTTGTCAGGCTGAAAACTCTTAGGGACATAGTCTCTAGCCATATTTTGACTAACTGATTCACAACAGGTCAAACCTAGAATCTCTTAAACCTAGAATCTTTTAAAAATAAAAGCCTAACTCTATAACCAAAAAGGCTAATTAGACCCAAACTTAATTAAGTCACTCTATGAACTGAAACCAGACTTACTCATAAGACAGTCAAAAAATGTACTACTAACTGCATTTATAGTATCTTCTTCCACTGGTAATGCTCTCTACTACCTCCTGACATAGAGATGATACATATACGATGCAAAATGAGGCTTCAATTTTGGGGGCCTTGGACAAAGCCAAATTTATTTTACCTGACTATGTATGTTTGTGGCAAGCATTTTGCTTTCTTTCCCTTTTTCTTTTAAATTGGAGGATGAGTAAAAGAGAGCAGAAATGATTACTTGTTAATTGAAAAAAAAAAAAAGGTGAAAAGCAGAAAACAAAAAACACACTATATCCATTCTTGGCTCCTAGGTCCTGGTGATCTCCCTCAGCTTTGATCCTGAACATGTCCCAACCTCACACCTTATCCCTATGAACATGGTCACCAGGGTTATTGAATGAAATCCCCCAAGGCTTCATTTGCCCACCATTCTCTCCCCAGTTTTCTGAGACCCTACTATTAACCTCTCCTGATTGATACTGTCTATTTGGAATTGTCTAGCAGGGTGTGGATGGGGAGCACCATTATAAATGTAGTTATGGATACTCTCTCAATCTGTACCTAGAATTAACATAGAGCACTGACTTTGGCTGGCTCACTTCCCTCCTCAAAGAGAAGGGTTTGTCTCAGTTGAGCAAAAATATTTATAAGCCTGGATTTCCAAGTGCTTGGTGAGCACTCACAGGCCTTTGACTTATCACTATTGTGACAATTCAAGCAACTTTGAACTTCAGGGACAAGTGCAAAGAGACATATAATGTGTCAAGAGAAGAGCTGCAGCCTGAATTGAAGCCAACTTCAAAACGGGGAGATTTGGAAAACAAGTCATCGTCCTGGCCATGAAATGATTTAGTGGTATTGCACTTTATCTTTATCCTGGCATTCTGAGCTTAGTGGTTGAAGGCTGGATGCCTCACTCAGCTCAGTTACTGAGAAAGCACCCTTCCTTATGTATAAAGTCTTGAAATGGCAAGATATAGGGGGATGGGAAAGATGCAAGGAAGGATATCAAAGGAAGAAATGGTAGGAGGTATTTCCCCCTTTGTTTCTGGGCTATCTGCAGAAAGGAGAATGATGCAGTATGTAGTTACCTTAGACCTAGGAATACTTAAATTTAAACCATGCTTCTGACCCTTCCTTGCTGTGTTATCTTGGGCAAGGCATCCTCTCACTGCAGGAGGTATTGCCCCCTTTTTTTCTGGGCTATCTGCAGAAAGGAGCATGATGCAGTATATAGTTACCTTAGACCTAGGAATATTTAAATTTAAACCATGCTGTGTTTCTTGCTGTATTATCTTGGGCAAGGCATCCTCTCACTGCTCTAAGCAACTCTTGTAGACCTAAATTTCTTTTTTTAAAAAAATAATTATTAAAGCTTTTTATTTACAAAATATATGCATGGATAATTTTTCAACACTGACTTGCAAAGCTTTCTGTTCCAAATTATCCCCTCCTTCCCTCCACCCCCTCCCCTAGAGGTAGTTCAATACATGTTAAATATGTTAAAATATATGTTAGATCCAATATATGTATACATAGTTATACAGTTATCTTGCTGCACAAGAAAAATAGGATCAAGAAGGAAAAAAAATGAGAAAGAAAATAAAATGCAAGCAAACAACAGAAAGAGTAAAAATATTATGTTGTGATCCACACTCAGTTCCCATAATCCTCTCTTTAGGTGTAGATGGCTCTCTTCATCACTGAACAAATGGAACTGGTTTGAATCATCTCATTGTTGAAGAGAACCACGTCCATCAGAATTGATCAGTATATAGTGTTGTTGTTGAAGCGTATAATGATCTTCTGGTTCTGCTCATTTCACTTAGCATCAGTTCATGTAAGTCTCTTCAGGTCTTTATGATAGCTTCCTGTTGGTCATTTCTTACAGAACAATAATATACTATTACATTCATATACCATAATTTATTCAGCCATTCTCCAACTCATGGGCTGTTTCCAGTTTCTTGCCACTACAAAGAGGGCTGCCACAAATACTTTTGCACATGTGGGTCGTAGACCTAAATTTCAAAGAAGATGCCAACCTGCTCTGGTAGATGGATTATCTGTACCTTGAAGTTCCCTACATGAATGAAATTATATTCTTTTTTCCTATCCCAAACCTTATAGTGTAGCACTGGTGATTAGATATCAGTAGTTCTTTAAGATATGTTTTGAGCAGAAGAGAATCAAAAGAAATGTTGTTGTGAAGGAGAGCCAGATTTCTCAGTTACCAATCACAGTAGGAAAAGAACTGAACTCAGAATCATAGTATTCAAATCCTAAGTTTAATACATGTTACTTGACCAAGGTCAGGCAAGTCACTTAACCTCTTTGTGCCTCAATTTTCTCATCTGTAAAATAAAGGGGCCAGACTAGAGAAAAGCTTCTTAATTATGGAACACAACCCCATATAAAGTCATGTAATGAAATGTGGGGATCACAAAAAAATTTGGCAACAATAAAAGGTATTGCACTAATATTTAATTCTTTATGTAATAATAAACAAGCACATCCATCTCATTAGTATGTAAATTTGCTTTTATCTTTAGTAAGTGGCAAAATTACATGTAAACATATTATTATATTATATTTATGTATTATTATATTATATATTATATTGTATTATGTAATATTATATAAAATTATGTGGCAAAATAAATTTCTTTATGATTTATTATCCATAAATGTTTGATTTGCATACCATCATTACAACATTACTGTTACTGTGCATAAAGATCTCCCAGTTCTTACTTCACTTTGTATCTGTTCATGTGGCTTCCCATTTTTTTCTGAAACTATACCTTTATTATTTTTATAGTATACTATTCCTTTACAATGATATGCCACAACTTGTTTATTCCCCAATTGATCAGCAGTTCCTTAATTTCTAATTTTTATCACAATAAAAGGAACTACTATAAATATTTTTGTATCTATAGATCCTTTTTCTCCCTTTTTCTTTGATCACTTAGGGATATAGGCCTAGTTAGTATTATTTCTGGGGAAATGGTATGTACAGTTCTATAATTTTTTGTGTAATGGTTCCAAATTGTTCTCCAAGGATTAGATTAGCCATAATTCCACTAACAGCTTATTAGTATAATTATTTTCCCTCAACCCCTCTAGCATTCGTCATTTCTGACTGGTAGTGGTACTTTAGAGTTGCTTTAATTTGAATTTTGCTAATTAATAATTATTTAGAGCATTTTTCATATGCCTATAGACAACTTTGATGTCTTCATCTGAAAAATGCCTATTTATATCATTTCACCATTTGTCAATTGGGGAATGGCTCTTCTTTTTGTAAATTTGACTCAATTCCCAGTGTGTCTAAGAAATGACTCCATTTAACAATGAAACTTGCTATATTTTTTTTATTGCTTCATTACTTCTTACTTATCTATTTTAACTTTTAGCAAAATACAGTTTCCCTGATTATCTCCTTTAATCAGGTCTGTTTTTGCTTTTGCTTTGTCTGAAGTTGTGATTACTACCTCTGTCCTTTTTTTAGCTTCAGCTGAACTATAATCAATTCTGCTCTAATCCAATCTAATCTAATCTAATAATTATTTTACCTCTGTATGTATCTTTTTATTTCAAGTATTAATCAAGTCTAAGATAAAGTCTAATCAATTTTGCTATCTGCTTCTACTTTACAAATGAATTTATTCCATTCACATTCTATGATTTCTAATTCACATTCTCATCATTCTCATATTCTCTCTCTCTCTTTTCTTTCTCTCTCTCTCTCATTTTCTCTTTTTTTCTCTCTCATACACACACACACACACACACACTTATTCAATATGTGTGTATTTCACTCTCTTTATCCTGTTCCTCCTCTAAAATCTGTTTTGCTTCTAACCATCACTTTGTTTAACTGCCCTTCCTTTTGTCATCTCTCCCCCATATCTCATGTCCCTTTCCTCTGTTTTCCTGTTGAGATAGATTTCCATACTCAAGTGAATGGGTATATATTACTTGCTCTTTAGATTCTGATGAGAATGAGATTTCAGCATTGCTTACCACCTCCCATTTCCCCCCCTTTTAAAAAAGCACTTTCTTGAATGCTTCTTTTACGGTGAACATTTCTCCATTCTAACTCTTCCTTCCCTCCTTTCTCAGTGCATCCTTCTTTCTCACTCTTTTATTTTTTTTTTTTTAGATCATCCCAACATAATTGATTGATACTCATAGTCTCTATGTAAATTCCTTCTAACAGTCCTATTAATGATAAGGTTTTTAGGAGTTATATGTAGCATCTTCCCATATAAGAATGCCAATGGTTTTACTTCATTGAGTTCTTTGATTACTCTTTATGTTTACTTTTTTATACTTTTCTTGAGTCTTCTGTTTGAATATCAATATTTCTATTCAGCCAAGGTCTTTTCATCAGGAACTGCTGGAAAGTCTTTTTTCACTAAATGTTCATTTTCCTCCCTGAAGGAGTATGCTCAGTTTTGCTGGATAGTTTATTCTTAGTTGTAATGTTAGCTCCTTTGCCTGCCGCCATATCATATTCTAAGTCCTTCACTCCTTTAATGTGGAAGCTACTACATCTTGTGTGACCTGACTGTAGCTCTATAATATTTCAGTTATTTCTTTCTGACTGCTTACAATATTTTCTCCTTGACTTAGGAGCTCTGGAATTTTGATACTTTTTTTGAGTCTTCTGTTTGAATATCAATATTTCTATTCAGCCAAGGTCTTTTCATCAGGACTGCTAGAAAGTCTTCTTTCTTCCCTAAATGTCCATTTTCCTCCCTGAAGGAGTATGCTCAGTTTTGCTGGATAGGTTATTCTTGGTTGTTATGCTAGCTCCTTTGTTTGCTGCCATATAATATTCTAAGCCCTTCACTCCTTTAATGTGGAAGGTACTAAATCTCGTGTGACCTAACTGTAGCTCTATGATATTTCAGTTATTTCTTTCTGACTGCTTACAATATTTTCTCCTTGACTTAGGAGCTCTGGAATTTTGATATATTTGTGGGAGTTTTAATTTTGGAATTTCTTTCAGAAGGTAATTAGTGGATTCTTCTAATTTTTATTTTAAATTCTGGATCTAAGATATCAGAGCAGTTTTCCTTTTAGTTGAAAATTATCTCAAGGATTTTTTTTAGATCATGGTTTTCAGACAGTTTAATAATTTTTAAATTGTCTCTGATCTATTTTCTAAATCACTTGTTTTTCCACTAACATATTTCACATTTTTTTCTATTTTTCTTTCCTTTGTTTATTGTTTCTTAATATCTCAGAGTCTTTGGCTTCTAATTGCCCAATTTTAATTATCATGAAATTATTTTCTTCAGTGAGATTTTGTACCCCTTTTATTCTATGTTTTAAGGATTTCTTTTCTTTAATGAATTTTGTGCCTCTTTTACTATTAGGCCAATTTTATTTTTTAATGTGTTATTTTCTTCACAATTTTTTGTGTCTGTGTCTGTTAATTCTTTTTCCATAATTTTTTGCATTCCTCTCATTTCTTTTTGCCAATATTTCCTCCATTACTCCTTTCTTGTCTTCCAGGAATTTTTGTTCTGCTTGTGTTCAGTTAGCATTTATTTTTAAGGCTTTGATAGTAGCTGTTTCCACATTGTTTTCTGAGTTTCTGTCTTGTTCTTCCTTACCAATGTAGTCTTTTTTATGGTCAAGTTTTTCTACCATTTCCTCATTTCCCCAGTATATTTCTTGATTTTTGACTTTATGTTAAAGTTGGGCTCTGCTCAGCTGGGGTGGGAAAGTACTGTCCCAAGTTTTATCCTTTTCACGCAGCTATTTTCAGAAATGGTTCTGGGATCTGTGAATTTTGGGGGCTTCCAAGATGGTCACATGTGGGGAGAAGTGTGATCATTGCACTCTTGGTCTTTACTCTGGTTTTTACCCAGGAAAGGCCCCTGATACCCCTGCAGCCACAAGCACTGGCATTTCTCTTGAACCTGGAAGTTGACCCCTATTCTCCTGTAGCCACAAGTGCTAGTGCTCATCTTTGCCTTGAAATTTTTGCCAGGTACCCTGCTCCCTTTTGATCAATCACAAGCACTCCATTCCACCCTGAAACTCTGACTATTAATGTGTCTGGGCTGAGAATTCCCAAAGCTGCTGCTATTGACTGCCACTGTTGCTGTCACTAGTGTGTATGTTCTGGTCAGCCTTCTACTCTAGTGTCACAGACCTCTCCTGCCAACCTCTTAAGTTGTCTTAGACATGAAGAATATTTCCCTCTGACATTTTGATGGCTCTGCCACTCCAAGATTTTATTTGAGGAATTATTATAAAGCTTTTTTAAAGGTGGGGAATGTGTTAGGCAAATTCAACTGAGTTGCTGTCTCTCTTCTACTATCTTGGTTTCACTCTACCCAACTCATTATCTTTTAAGATCCCTCCTAGCTCTAAATCCAACACACTAAGATCCCAAATTATCATTATTATCATTATACAGATGGGAAAATGGAGGTAAAGAGACTCACCCCAAATCACACAGCTTATCAAGGTGAGAGTTAAACTATAGACTTCCTTACTCCAATGTAGGGATTTGTTTACTATGCCATACAGATTATGGCCCAACTGGTAAATGCCAGTTTCCCTTTGCCCTGTCCACCAGCTTTGGACTTATGTATGGCAACCAATAGTGATTCGTTGTGAGGAAGGTCCTGGGGGGGGGGGGCAGATATTCCTGGGAGGTAGAACTTTAGGACATTTATCCCAGAATGTTATGCAATTCAACTGACAAAGTGGAGCATATAAAATGAAACCATCACAAAACAGAAAAATAAGCAAGACAATTTTTCCCCTGTGGGGCTTGCTAATTCCCTTCTCCTTAGCTCTTGGTGGTATGTACTGATCAATTGTCAGAAGTAACTGAAAATGAGTTTTGTAAAGGAGGTAAAAGTTTTCTTATAAAAAGGTATAAAATCATTTCACTGAAGAATAATAGCTGCTGTCCTCCCAAATCATTGCTTGTCTGACTCAGACATCATCCTGTGTGACACCGTGCCCCTCTCTCTCCAGCTCACCCAGCCTCACTGGGATTTTAAGTGGATCAGACAGTTAAACAAGCCAGTCTAGATTCATCTCTCTCTGACAGCAATTTCTTATTCAGAGAAAACCTTGATCTCATTTGCTGAGAGCTGCTCTTCCTCCCCAAGCTCTTGAAGCCTTTCTGATTGACAATTTCACAAAACTCTAGACCAAAAAGTCCTGCACAGTTTGAGCTATCCATCATCACATGACAGCAGAGGAGCCCACCTTGGCTGCCAACAACTGGGAGCACTTCAACTGCACCCACGATTCTCCCTCCAGCTTTTCCCTGCCTTGCCCTTCCCTTCCATGATCCCACAATATGCTCTCTCCTGCTTCTTCTGACTCCCATCTTTGGGGTTCCAACTCAGCATCCTCCCATGATGGGAATGCTAGAAGTTGAGGAGGGGAAGAAAATGAGGGGCTTAGGGTAGAAGAAAGCTAGTTTTCAAATGAGTATTGCAATTTCTCAAAACTCAGCATGTGATACAAGCCTAATGAAAAATAGTACAAGTTGTCTCTAGTGCTGTAGAGCCAGAAACTGGCTCCATTTGATAGCTTTAGAATGCAGGTGGAGGGAAGGTGGTTTTCAGTCACCTCCCACTCAAGGCTATACCCATCATTTTGGCTTTGGTGCCATCTTTTTCCCCTTCCTTTGTTTGCGAGTTCTCTGGCTGAGAGCCATATATCAGTTCTGCCACCTATTACCTCGATGACCTGAGACAAATCACTAAATTTCTCCAAGTCTATTTCATCTTGAAAATGTGGAGGTTGGATTAAATGACCTCTAAGATCCTCTGTAGTTCTACAGGAGTGACTATGAGTATATATTAAGCTAATCTTCTTTTTTTAATATTATTTTTTTATCTTTCTTGAATATGTCTTATTAGTGCATAGTTGTATGCAAATTGTCTGTGTATTAGACTGAGATCTTTGAGTATAGTATTATGTTTTGTTAATTGTTTTTCTCTTCTTTGTATCCATAATTATAGCTTATTTGTCCTAGGCTTATTATAAATATAGTAAATGCTTCTTGACTTGATTTGTTGGCCCATAGGTAAAACTCAACTCTGTGGTATACTGCATAGATCATTGAGTCTGGAGTCACAAAAACCCAAGTTCAAATTTGACATCACACTTACTAGCTGTATGACCCTGGACAAGTAATTTGACCATGATTGCTTCAGTTTCCTCATCTCTAAAATGATCTAGAAAAGGAAGTAGCAAACCATTCTAGTGTCTTTGGCAAAAAAACAAACAAACAAACAAACAAACAAAAAACCCAAATGGGGTCATGAAGAATAGAACATAATTGAACAAAAACAATAATAATATGATTATATGATTCCACTTTCAGTCTTGGGACTGGGCATACCAGTAGTGTTTACTTAATGTTAGCAATCTCAATAATCCTTCACAAACAGAAATACTTTTAGGAAAAGAACTATTGAGTCATTCTATAATTCATTTTGTAGATTGTTTTCAGTCAGTCAATTAATCAACAAACATCAATAAAACCCCGACTATGGGCCAAGCACTGTGCTAATTGCTGGGGATACAAAAAGAGACAAATGATAATTCCTGCCCTCAAAGAGCTCAAAATTTAATAATGGAGACAATGAACAGACAAATATATACAGTCTATATACAGGATAAATAGGAAATGATTAACAAAGGGAAAATTCTAAATTAAGAGGGTTTTGAAAAGCCTTCCTACAGAAGATGAGTTTTTAGCTGGGATTTAAAGAAAGTCTGGGAGAATAGAAGGCTGAGATAAAGAGGAAGAACATTTCAGGACAGATTTAGTAGTTGGGAGCAGGGTCCAAAGAGCCTGAGTTCATTCCTGTGTCTCCTTATTACTCATATAGGAAGGAAGGTCTTGGTAGACTTTGGTGATATGAGTGCTTTGCATATACACATTAATATATCTTTCTATTCATCCATATATGTATGTGTGTACATATATACACATAGGGGGTATATATGTATATATATATATATATATATATATCAGATGTATATCTATATCTATAAACATCCATCTAGCTATACAAACATACACATATACACACAGACATCTATGGTCAGAAAACTTAGGGATACTGCCATCATGGGTTACCACGAGTAACCTAGTTACTGAGTAGCCTAAGACAGTATGCTTCTTGAATTCTTGAACAGTTTAGAAGCTACTTCTAACGTAAGATTCTAACATGAGGTCCTTTTTGATCTTCCCATATTGTTAATTATCTACTTCTTGAAAGCATTTTACTTTATTTTATGTATTTAATTCTCTGTGTATATTTTTTATCTGTCCAGTAGAATTATATATATATATATATATATATATATATATATATATATATTCATTATTTGTCTTTCTTTCCCTAGAACCCCACTCAGTGACATGTTCATACTTGGTGCTTAATAAATATTTGTGGAACTTTACTTCAGTTTATTATAGTTTGGGACCTGGAATATATTCCTAAAAGATGACTCACAATAAACGTTACTGTACCAACAATACAAGGTAGCCAATTTAATGCTGAAGTTCTGATCCAATGGCTTTGAATTTAGACAAATGAAGGGAAAAGATACATACAAGTGTAGATACAGAAGTGAGAAGTTGTTTGGAAAAGAGTGAGTGTCCATAGGAAGAGAAAGGAACCAAGTATTTGATGTTTGCAAGCCCCTGTGCCTAAGTGACTAATGTAGAGAAAAGAGCTCTGAATTTGGAGGAAAACTAGAATCAGTTTTTAGCTCTATTACTCACTATCTGTGTGAATTTGGTCAAGTTAGTTTGTGCTTCAGATCTTCAGTTTCCTTATCTGTAAAATGAAGAGGATGAACTCTATGTTTGCCAAGGTCTCCTTTTAGCTTTTAAGCTATGACTCTACAATTCTCTTACTTTGGCATCAACTTGTATAAACCCTGGCATCTCTGAGGCATATAGACCCTATGATCCATCACACTATGGATCATTTCCAAACATGTTTATAGGAGTGAAATCCAGTTAAAGTGCACATTGCTGTTGGCTTGGAAGAAAAAGAGATGTTGTAAAAAGGCAGCATACAGCCTGAGAGAAATCCCATTTGCTTTATTTTGGCAATGATTGAGCATGGAAATAGGGTAGTCTATGTCTCATTTTTTAAATAGTAATAACTGGCAGAGTTATTGTCTATCCAGGCACTAAGTCCTATATAGTATCATCCCTGTTTCTCCCCTTCTCTCTCCCCCCCCACACACACACACAAAAAAAAAGAAGAAAAGAAAAGGAATTAGGTAAATGCAGAGATTTTCCATTTCCTGGATTTTGGAATATTGGATTATCAGCTCCGTGAGGGTATGGATGGAAACTTATTTATATCCTGTTTAATGTTTTTCAACAAGATTTGCTCCTGACAATTGACTGTCTTTGTAGCCCTGTGTAAATCACTTAATTTCAGAATGATCTAGGCAATTCTTTAAGGCCACAAATTACAAAGAAAGTGCCAATCTGCATTGATAGAGATAGTGTCCTCATGTGGAAGTCCTCTATATCAACAAAATAACTGATCTTCTCTTAATCCTTTTTTAATCTCTCATCTAATCAATAAAGAAGGATGTGTGGATTGAGTTTGATTTAATGAATCAGAAAGTTTCTAGAAAGGGTAAGACATTGGGCATTCAGTTTTCCCCACACTCCACACTTCCCCTTCCCAGCTTATTTCAGGAAGACAGGCATCCAGACAAGGTTATAATCAAGTGATGGAAGAGGGGCTAAATGTCTGAATGAGCCCTGGACAACTGTGACTTAAAGGAGTTTAACTACCTTCCAGCTGCAGCTTTCTTTTTGCTTTAGGATGTTCAGGCCAGCCCCCAAATCTCACTGGGGAGGTAGCAGCTGTTAGTGGAAATGCTGAGTGCTTCTCTGCAGGAGACCCCCAAGAGCCTGCCAGACATATGATATCATTTATCTTAGCACTCAGGTTGGTTTCAATATGCTTCCCAGATTCTGCCGGCGGTTGGGGACACTAAGGCTGCAAAGTACAGCCTCTAAATTTATGTAGGTAGAGATGTGATTTCTTTCTTCAGAATCATACAAATTGGACTTTATAAAAAATGTAAATCTGATTCCAACAAGTAATCAATTGTTGGTGAGTATTCTTTCATAATAGGCTTATTTTGTGAATGTATATAGCTTTTGCAAAATGTGATGATTGTGGGTTGAAAGAAGAACTTACATTAATTTTGCTAAGGACTTTTGGAGGGAAAAAGTCATTTACAAAAAGAGGACATTGTGCTCAAAGAGAGATCAGAAACACATTAAAGCTGCAACAGAAGTGAAGGGAAATGAGATTTATTGAAAAAGATGAATAACCAGATACAAAAAAAAAATGTTGGTTGGTAAGAAAGAATGATGGGAAGGGAATCTGCTGAAGAGAGAAATTTAGGTACAGGTTTTGAGAAAATAAAGTCTTTTGTGTTTTGTTTTTTTTTTATTTTTTACCCTTGATATATATATATATATATATATATATATATATATATATGTCTTATAATTTCCTTGTGGTGAAATAAATTACATTTCTTTCTTTGTCTACATCCCCCAAAACTCTTCTAGTACTAGTAAGCTACCCCATTCCTTCTTCTAACCTTACTCCATATACACAGAATATATTTCATTTAGATGTAATCTTTTGCTATGTGCCTTTAAATTTATCAGTTTGGTAATTTTCTTATCTGATGGTATTTGAACTGGGTGATGGAAAAGAAGAAATCTTTCTCCTTTTTCTTACCATCTATATGATCAAAGGTTATCAATCTTGACTATGTGTCCTGCCATGTCAGGAAACAGACATGCTACTGGCCCCTGTCCCAGGATTCAGGAACAGAAAATCTTCAAATGGCTCAATTTAAATCTGAAGGAACAGGGGAAATGTCATAAAGTTCAGTAACATTCTTTCTTAAATCATCTCTCAGTTTAATTATATATCTATTTTGTTTAAAATATCTGTCTTGTGTATAAAACAAGTTGGAGGTTCTATTTTTTCCACCCATTTTCTTTAATTAGCAAATTGGATCCATTCATATTAAAGCACAAAATTGTGCATTGTGCTAAGTATTTTACAAATGTTATTTGATCTGATACTGACAACAACCTATTATGATCCCCATTTTATTTGAAGACACTGAGGCAGAGAGGCATTAAGTGCCTAATCCAGGATCATATAGCTAGTAAGTGTTTGAAGTCATGTTTGAATCTAGGTCTTCCTGCCTCCAGTCCCAGAGCTCTTTCCATAATGCACCCTAGGTTCTTCAGTGAATTCACTAAGATGAAGGAAGACTAGAAAAGGCATCTTATAGAAGCTAAGACTTTAATTGATATTTGAAGGAAATCATGGAAGCTAGGTGACAGAAATTATGAGGGAGAAATTTCCAGGCCTAGAGACAAACAGGAAAAAATGTCCAGTGTCAGGAGATACAAGGAACAGAGAGGAGGCCAGTGTAATTGGATCATATACTCTGGTATGCAGAAAGAGGAGTAAGATGTAAGAAGACTGGATAGGTAGGAAGGAAAAGATTTTAAATGCCAAAGAAAGGACTTTATATCTGATCCTTGAATTAATTGGAATTTGATTCTTGATCTTATATCTGATCCTTGAATGGAATAGAATTTGGTACTTGAATGGAGCAGTAGGGTAAAGATGGTCAATTCTGTACTGTAAGAAGTTCTGACAATTGAGTTAATGAGGGACTAGAGAAGGGAAATACTAGTTCAGGGTGTGAGGTGATGAGGATTTGAATCAGGTTGGTGGCAGTGTCAGAAGTGCTAAAGGAGCACATATGAAAGATTTAAGGTAGAAATTATAGGACTTGAAAGATGATTGGAAATGGGGGGGAGTGGAAAAAAAAAGAGCCTAGGTTTTGAGCCTAAATGATTGGAAGGAAGATAGTAACTCAAAAATAATATGAAAAGTAAGCAAAATGGAGGACTTTGGGGGTAGACATAAAGAGGTCAGTATTGGACGTGTTGAGTTGTCTACAGGACATAAATCTTGAGAAATCTAATAGGTGGAAATGCGAGACTAGAGGTTGGGAGAAAAATCAGAGCTGAATAAATAGATCTTAGAGTCATCTGCACAAAGTTAATAATTGAAACCATAATAATTAATGAAATCCCCATATTGGAGGAAAGGGCAAAAGAGACAAGGGGATATACCCATAATTAGGTAGCATAACTGATATGAAGATGCAACAAAATAGGCTGAGATGAAATAGTCAGAAAAGGAGAAAGAGGGAGGATTCTAGGAAGATCAATTCCAAACTCTCCAGATTTCTGCCATACAAAACAAAATTGTACCCCAGAGTAAACATAGACAAGTGAAAAATGAATAAGACTTGGGGTAGAATAGGGGTCCTCTGAGGACAACCCAAGAAGAACTGAAGATAAATCTAAGAACTTGGAGGGGGGGGTGTGAAGTATAAATGCCTCAAGACTAGCTCTATAGAAACAGCAAGTGAGGATCCCTGGGGCTAGCTGTGTTCAGGGGTAGCCCCAGCCTGGACCACAGGAAGTTTTCTCCTGGACAGGAGTTTTAGGGGGCAGAGTCTGAATCTGGGAAAACTGAGGGAACCTCTGCTAATAAGGAACACCAGGCCCAGCTGTGCTGCAGAGAGGCATCCCTGGCTAGAAGGAACTCTGAGTGCAGAAGCAATGGGACAGGAACCTAATGGGGCACTTGTGGAAAGGTGGAACTTTTGATTTGAGGTTCTAGGTCAGAGGGGAGAGGTGAAGTGAAGTCACTGATATCTCTCCCACCCAGGAATAGAGGTGTTTACACTAATAGTTCTTATTTTAAAAATGAACAAAGATGAAAAAACCCAGTCATAGAAACTTACTATGGGAATATAGAAGACTGGGGTTCAACTTCAGAGAAAGTGAAGTGAAAGAAACTTCTCTTACCCCAAAGATAAAAATTAAATGACTGCCTACCCAGAAAGAATTTATAGAAGAACTCAAAAAATACTTCAAAAATCAAATGAAAGATTGAGGAAAAACTAAACCAAACTAAACTAAAATAAGAACCATCCAAGAAAAACAAGATTATGAAAAAAAGTTAACCAACTAGAAAAGGAGATAAAGAGTCTTGCGGATATAAGAAAATAATTCTTTGAAAATTAGAATTGGGCAAGGGAAAACTAGTAAATCTATAAGATTCCAAGAAATAACTAAACAAAATTTTAAAAGTGAAAATATAGAACAAAATGGAAAACATTTTGTAAAAAAAAAAAATCTGGATATCAGATCAAGAAGATAAACCATAAGAATAGTTGGAGTACTTAAAAGCTATGACTAAAAAGTAAACCTTGACACAATGATGTAAGAAATAATAAAAAAAAATGTCTTGGAGGGATAGAACATGAGGGGAAAGAAGAAATAGAAAAAAAATCCAATGATCACCATCTCAAAGAGATAGGAAACACATAGAAATATTATTACTAAATTTTGAAACCACCTGATCAAAGAGGAAATTTTACAAAACAAAACAAAACAAAATAACATATTAAAATATTCTGGAGCTACAATCAAAATTGTACAGGATTTATCAGCAGTTACAATGAAAGACCAGAGGTCTGGAATGATATATAATAACAATCAAAAGAACTAGACCTGCAGCCAAAAATATCACAGCCAGCAAATCTAATCATAATATTGAACAGAAACAATAAAAAAAGAGGACATTCAGTAAATTCACAGATTTTCAGGAATTTTTTTTCAACCACACCTGAACTCAAAAGAAAATTTAACATGCAAGAGACAACATCAAAGATTAATATCAAGGAACTCAACAAGGACAACTTGTTTGTGTTTTCTATATGGAAATATAAACCATGATGTTTAAGATTGACATCAGTAATTGGGTAGTTAAAAAAAAAAAGACTGGGGTAGAGCAAAGTGTGATCTGACTTTAAAAAAAGCAAAATTGTCTAGAAAAAGGTAAAAATAGTAATTATACTATACAAATGAGAAAAAGAGGAAGGACTGACATAGGGACATTATAACAGAGAAGAGGACTGGTAGTTCTGAAAATTTATTCACAGTGGTAATTGATTTAATAGGGAAACATATATACACATACATACATATATGTGTGTGTATGAAGGACATGCCCCCAATCTATAAAGAAATAAATAGAGAAGGAATAAAATAAGGTGGGGTATTGAAGGATTTATAAGATTTTTGATAGTGAGACATTTATACAAATTGATAGTGAGACATATTGAGTATATTAATGGGGATGGGATAAAGAGGGAAGAAAAGAGTCGGGGGAGAGGATAAGCAAAGATGTGAGTAGGGGGAAGTTAGGATTAGAATTAAAGTAGAAGAATTAGCAAGGATTGGGATAAGAGATATCCAGAAACATTATAATAAGGATAAAGCATGGAACTTATTAGAAAAAAAAAAGTATGGTTAGTAATAATAGATCTCAAAGACGAACTTAAAGATTCAATCAAGAAAGAAATCTACATTATATATCAGCCATATTTATATTGTTTTAGATTCATGTCTACATAGGCATAAATATGTATGTGTACATAAATATATATTTGTGTATTATGCATGTAGGTTTTTATTTGCTCTATTTGGCATATTTTAAAATTTTAAATAACCGCATATAAATTACATGTCAGGACAATTTATAATATTCATTTTTACAAGATTCTTGAGTCCCAAATTTTTCTCCTACATCCTTCCCTTCCCTCTCCTCTTCCTAAAATTGTAGGCAAATTCATATAGATTATACATATTTTTAAAATTTATTTCCATAGTAGTCAGTCGTGAAAAAGAAACAAAAAAAAAAACATTAAAATAAAGTGATAGGAGTATGCTTTGATCTATATTCACAATGTACCAGTTCTTTATCTGGATATGGACAGCATTTTCCACTTTCCCCCACACTTAATAGGATTTTGTTGGAATCTTTACAAACTGTTAAGCCATTAGAGTTGATAGAGACAATAATTATCTAATTTAGCATGGTTCAATATGATTGATTTGATCTTAGAAGGAGATATTTTGGGCCAGAACTTGAAACAAGGTACTAAGTACAACTGATAGAAACGATGCTTGTGTTCACACCTTTAAAGAGCTCATAGAAGCAAGAAATATTTAAGTACTCATTGGAGTTCACATATTTGGGAGATTTCAGGGTTTAGAAAGAGATATCTGAATTCACACCTCCCTTAATCCCTGCCTCCAGAAGGCGGAGTCAGCCTTTTACACTCAGCATAAATACAGCTCCAGTGAGTCACTCAAGAGAATTACTCTGGAACATTGACTGGGGTTGAAGAGGAGCACTCTGGGAGGAAGCCCACAAGCCCTCTCTCCGAGGCAAGAGAGATTCATTTTCATCTTCTACCTTGGTGCTGGCTGGAGTCTGAAGAAAGCAGAGCCAGAAGCCAAAGACAAAGCTGCAACTCTTAGAACCAAGCAGAGAGATAGGCCTCTAAGCTAACCAGGCTATATTGAAGGACACAATAAAAGATCTGAACTTTTATCAGCTGGTTGTGATTTTGGGTGATTATTTACTTGTAACTGAAACTAAAGCTGCCTCCAGAAAATCTCCCGAGAAACCTGCTTTCTCCCAGAGAGAACCATATTATATTATATTTAAAGAAGAAAAAACACAAACAGGATTTAGTTTTTTTTTTTTAAATTACAAAATTTGAAATTTTGAAATTAAAAAGATAATTTTTAACATTTTTATAAGCACTTTTATAAGATTTTGAGTTCCAAATTTTTTCTTCTTCTTTCCCTCTTCTCCCTCCTCTCCAAGATAGCAAACAATCTGATTGTTATAAATATATATTTATAACATATATTTAAATATATATATTAAAATATAATATATATTTATAGCAAACAATCTGGGTTATATATGTACAATCATATTAAAGATATTTCCACTTTAGTCATGTTTTGAAAGAAGAATCAAAACAAGAGGGAAAAACTAAGAGAAAAAAACAAGCAAAAGAATAGAAGTAGTATACTTTGATTTGCATTCAGACTCTATCATTCTTTCTCTAGATGGGGAAAACATTTTCCATCATAAGTCTTAAATTATTACATTGCTAAGAAGAGCTAAAGCTGTCATAGTTGATCATCACAGGGTATTGTTACTTTATACAAAGGTCTTAATATTCTGTTCATTTCACTCAGCATCAGTTTATATAAGTTTTTCTAGGTTTTTCTGAAATCTGCCTGCTTACTCTTTCTTATAGCACAAAAGGGAAACTGGTCTATAATTTTCTTTCTCTATTTTGACTTTTCCTGATTTCCTGATTTCCTGATTTAGGTGTCAGCACTATCTTTGTATCATAAAGAATTTGGAAGGACTCCTTCACCTATTTTTTCCATATAATTTATATAGTAATAGAATTAATTGTTCTTTAAACATTTGGTAGAATTCTCTTGTAAATCCATCTACCCCTAAAGATTTTTTTTCTTAGGAAGTTAATTGATAATTTATTCAATTTCTTTTTTTTTTAATGGGGTTACTTAAGCATTTTATTTCCTTTTCTGTTAACGTAGGTAATTTATATTTTTGTAAATATTCATCTATTTCAGTTAGATTGCCAGATTTATTGGCATACCAGTTGGGCAAAATAGCTCCTAATTACTGCCTTTATTTCCTTACCATTGGTGATGAATTCACTAGTTTCACTTTTGATACTGGTAATTTGTTTGTTTGTTTTTTTCTTTATTTTTTAAAAATTAAATTAAACAAAGGTTTATTTATCAAAAAACAGTCCTTAGTTTTATTTATTAATTCAATAGTTTTCTTTCAGTTTAATTAATCTCTCCTCTAATTTTCAGAATTTCTAGTTTAATTGTGGATTTTAATTAGTTTTTCTCACTTTTTTAGCTGCATGCCCATTTCATTGATCTGCTCTTTCTCAATTTTATTTGTGTAAGTATTTAGATATACAAAATTCCCCGAAATACTGCTTTGACTGCATCCCATAAATGTTGGTATGTTGCCTTGTTATTGTCATTCTCTTTGATAAAATTACTGATTATTTTTATAATTTGCTGTTTAACCAACTCATTCTTCAGGATTAGTTTATTTAGTTTCCAATTAATTTTTAATCTCTCTTTCCATGGCCTCTGTTACATGTAATTTTATAACATTATAATCTGAAAAGGATCATTTAATATTTCTGCATTTTTTGCATTTTATTGTGAGGCTTTTTTATGTCTGAATAGATGGTGAATTTTTGCATGGTTACAATATACCTCTGAGAAAAAAGTCATATTACGTTCTATCCCCATTCAATTTTCTCCAGAGATCTAGCATATTTAACTTTTCTAAAATTCTATTCACCTTCTTAACTTAATTATTCTTTATTTTGTGGTTAGATTTATCTAATTCTGAGAGGGGGATGTTAGTTCTCTGAGCACCAGTATAGTTTTGCTGCCTATTTCTTCCTTTGCTGTCTTGAGGTGAGGGAATAAGGAGAAGGAGAAAAGTTTGGAATATGAGGATGTGCAAAAGAGAATGTTGAAAACTATCTTTGCATGTATTTGAAAAAATAAAATATTACTAAAATTTTTTTTAAGGAATGTAGATGCCATATCACTTGGTGCATGTAAGTTTACTATTGATATTAGTTTATTGTCTGTGTACTTTTTAACAGGGGGTAGGGTCCTCTTTTAATTAGACCCTTTTTTGTTTGTTTTGCTTTGTCTAAGATCAGGATTGCACCTCCCAACTTCCCCTTTTTAACTGAAAGCATAATATATTCTGGTCCAGCCTTTTAGCTTTATTCATTGTGTTTCTCTACTTAAATATGTTTCCTGTAAATAGCTTATTGCAGGTTCTTGTTTTTAATCTACCCTGTTATTCATTTATCTTTTATGGGAGAGTTCATCCCATCACATTCACAGTTATGATTATTAATCGTGTATATCCCTCTGTCCTATTTTTCCTCTTTTTAATACATTTTTCTTTCCTTTTACCCTATCCCTCCTCACAGTGCTTTGCTTCTGACCACTGGTTCCTTGATTCTGCCTCCCTTTTTTTCAGCCCTCCTCTTTTCTTTCTCCTTTTCCCTCTTACTTCAGCCCTCTCTTCTGTTCTAACTTTATCCACCACCCTCCCTTTTTCTTTTTATTCTTCTTTTCCCTCTTACTTCCCTATAAGGTAAGAAATATTTCTATACCCAACTAAATGTGTATGTATTTCCTCTTTGAGACAAATCCAATGAAAATAAGTTTCAAACAATGCTCACTCTCCCTTCCTTTTTCTCAATTTTTCTTGCTAGTTGATTCTTGGTGGTAGTCCAAGCTCCTTTGCCTTCTGGAATATCATATTTCAGGCCATCTGATCCTTTAGTGAAGAAGCTGCTAAATCCTGTGTAATCCTGTCTGTGGTTCTTTGATATTTGAATTGTTTCCTTCAGGCTATTGGCAGTTTTATCTTCTTGACCTGATGATTTTATAATTTGGCTTTAGAGTTTTCATTTTTAGAACTCTTTTAGGAGGTGATGGGTAGATTCTTTCAATGACTTCTGGTTCTAGAATATGAAGGAAGTTTTTCTAGATAATTTCTTGAAAGATTGATGTCCTGGCTTCATTTTTGATCATGTCTTTTAGGTAGTCCAATAATTATTGAATTATCTTTAATGAATCTATTTTCCAAAAATAGAAAGAGAAAAAAAAAAAACTCAGTTGTTTTTCCAATGAGTAATTTTCTATTTTCTTCTGTTTTCAAGCTTTTAATTTTGTTTGATTGATCCTTGATGTCTCATAGAAGCATTAGAATTTCTTCAATTCTAATTTTTAAGGAATCAGTTTATTCAGTTAGCTTTTGTACCTTCTTTTCCATTTGGCCAATTCTACTTTTTAAGATATTGTTTTCTTAAATGAACTCCCCATACTCCTCAGCAATATAGTCAATTGTATTTTTTTTTAAAAAGAAATTGTTTCCTTTGGTCAACTGTTCTAAGCTGTTGACTCTTTTTGCATAACTCTCATTTCTTTTCCAACTTTTTCTCTTACCATATTTATTTGATTTTTTAAAAATATTTTTGAGATCTTCCAAGAAGGCTTTCAGAACTTGAGACCAAATGTATTTTGTTTTGAGTTTTCACATGTAGGCATTTCAACATTGTATTTTGATCTTCCTTGTTGCCATAGTAGCTTTCTGTAGTCAGTGTTCTTTTTTGTTTCATTTTTAAAACCTATTTCATAGCTTTTAAAATTGATCTCTGTTTCTAGGGCACATGGAGCATTGTCCAAGCTTCTTTTGCTGAGGGTCTGGTATCTGGTTATTTAGCCATTCCTCAATGAATTGGTATCCCCCCAATTCCCAGTATTTTACCACCAAGAAAAGAACTGCTATAAATATTTTTGCACATATAAGCCTTTCCCCACATTTATGATCTCTTTAGGATATAGACTTAATAGTGGTATTGTTGGTTCAAAGGGTATTCACAATTTGCCCTTTGGACATAGTTTCAAGTTGCTCTTCAGAATGGCTGAATCATTTCATAATTCCACCAACAAAGCATAGATATACCAATTTTCCCATATCTTCAACATTTATCATTTTCCTTTTTTGTCACATTAGCCAATTTGGTAAGTGTGAGGTGGTATTTCAGAGTTGTTTTAATTATCATTTCTCTAATTAGTAGTGATTTAGAGCACTTCTTCCTATGTGTAAAGATACCTTTGATTTCCTCATCTGAAAACTGCTTTTTCAGATCCTTTGACCATTTCTTAATCGAAGAATGGCTTGCTTATATTCTGATAAATTTGACCCAGTTTTCTATATATTTAAGAAATGAAGCAATACTTGTTATAAAGACTGTTGTTACCCAACTTTCTCCTTTCATTCTAATTCTGGTTACATTAGTTTTGTTTGTACAAAATCTTTTTAATTTAATATAATCAAAATTCTCTTTTATATTTTGTAATGTTCTCTATATCATTTGGTAATTCATTTAACTTCTCCTTTAAGAATATAAGTATTATATATATATATATAGATATATATATGTGTATAAGAATATAGTATTACACCACTTGCTGCATATATGTTTAGCATTGATATTAATTCATTGTCTATGGTATCTTTTAGCAACGTGTAGTTTCCTTCCTTATTTTTATTAATTGGATTTATTTTTGCTTTTGCTATGTCTGAGATCATTATTGTTTTCCCTGCTTTTTTAAACTTCAGCTCAAACATAATAGATTCTGTTCTAACATCTTACATCTTTTGTCTTTCTGCTTCAAGTGTGATTCTTGTAAACAATATATTGTAGTATTGTAATTTTTGGTCTACTCTGCCTTCTGCTTCCATTTTTTGGGAGAGTTCATCCTATTCACATTCACAGTTATGATTAATAACTGAATACTTCCCTCTATACTACTTTTTCTCCTGGTTGTCCTCTTTGTCTTTTCACCCTTTCCTCCTTTGACAGGATTTTGCTTCTGTCTACTCTATCTCTGGTCTGCCCTTCTGTCATTTCCACTCCCTTGGCCACCCCCTTTACTTAATCTCCTCCCCTTCTACCTCTCTATTGGATAAAATATATTTCTATATTCAACTGATTATTTATGTTATTCCCTCTTTGAATCAATGTTGATGAGAGTGAGATTTAAGTGACACTCTTTGCCAATCCTTCCATCTTTGCCTCCATATAACAAGTTTTTCCACACCTTTTCACATGAAATAATCAATTCCATTCTACCTTTCCCTTCCTTCTGAACCTAGTGTACTTTTTCTCATCTCTTAATTTTTATATAATTCCCTCAAATTCATCTTATACTCATAGTCCTTCTCTCTCTCTCTCTCTCTCTTTCTCTGAGTGTCTGTCTCTGTCTCTGTCACTCTGTCTGTCTATTTCTCTCTCTCTCTCTCTCCACATATATATATATATATATATATATATACATATTCCTTCTAACTATACAATTATTAAGAATTACATATATCAACTTCCCATGTAAGGGACGTAAACAATTCAGTACCATTAAATCCCTTATGTTTTCTTCTGCTCCCTTTTTTTAGACTTCTCTTAGGTCTTGATATTGAAGAAAAAAAAAAATTTTTTTTTTAGTTTTGGTCTTCTTATGAAAGCTTGAAATCCATTTATTTTATTGAATGACACTTTTTTCCCATGAAGTATTATGTTTTATTTCATTGATTGGGTGATTCTTGGTTGTAGATCTAGCTCCTTGCCCTTCCAGAATGTCATGTTCTGTGACTTCTTATCATTTAATGTTACAGCTGCTAAGTCCTGTGCAATACTGATAATGGCACTCTGATGTTTAATTTGATTTTTTCTGGTTACATGAATTATTTTCTACTTAATATGATAACTCCTTTGAGAATGATGTTCCTTAAAGTTTTTATTTTGGGATCTCTTTAGTGAGGTGATCAATAAATTCTTTCCATGCTTATTTTTGTCACTGGTTCCAGGACATCAGGGCAGTTTTCCTTCATAATTTCTTCATGGATAATGTTCAGATCCTTGTTTTGATTGTGGCTTTCAGACAATCCACTGATTCTGACACTGTCTCTTCATTTTTCATTCTTTTTAATTTATTGGATTTATAGTCATTAGCTTCCACTTGCCCATTTCTAACTTTTAAGAGTTATTTTCTTCAACCCATTTTTGTATTTTCTTTTCCTTTTGACCAATTGTATTTTGAGCAGTTGTTTTTTTCAGTGGGTTTTTGTATCTCCTTTTCCATTTGGTCAATTCTTCTTTTTAAGAAATTATTTTCTTTTCCCACACTTTTGACTCTTTTTTTGTAATTCTCTTGCATCACTCATTTCTTTTCCCAATTTTTCTTTTACCTCTCAAGTTCTTCCATGAGTTTTTTTCTCAGCTTGAGACCACTTTACATTTGGGGGGCTTTTCCCATCAGGGTTTTGATATTGTAGCCCTCTTTTGAGTTTGTGTCTTGATCTTTCATATCACCATAGTAACTTTCATGGTCAGATTATTATTTTTTGTTGTTTTTTTTTTGGCTCATCTTTTTGGCCATTTTCTTTTTTTCCTTAAATTTGAGGTTTGCTCCTGGAGTGCAGGAACATTGTTTCAGACTTCTTGTGCCTTAGTATTGAAGGCTCTGTCTGTTTGCTAGTTGTTGCACTGATATTGCCCTGAAGCCCTAAGGATACCTTTTTGTCCTGTGCTGAGAGGGATGGCTGACACTGCTGGAGGTCAAAAAGTCTGATAACTTACCTGATGCTGAGTTGGAATTCCAGTGCTGGTTTCTGATGTGTGAGGCTAATGGGGTACTTCTGTCTTTCTAGGACTTCACTGAAGCACATGAAGTCTGGGCATAGGCTGCCTATTTGGGGCTATTCTGAAACTTGGTAAAAATTCTTGGAATTGGAATCTGCCCATTCCCCTGGTTATCCTGAGGTAGAGGCCCTGATGATGGGGTTTGACTGCTCTACTGCATTGGAGCTCAGGATCTCCTATTGGCTTGCTGAGTTGGGGTTTGCTACTGATCTGCTGGGATACTTCCTATCTTGGAATACATCCCCCTTTAACCCAAATGAGAGTGATCTTTCTTGCTAATCTTTCAAGTTTCTTGGGCTAAATGATTGTTTCACCCTATCTTTTTGCTGGTTCTGCTGTTCCAGGATTTGTGTGAGGACACTTGTTAATGTTTGTTTGGAGGTAAATATGGTAAAGTTATAGTGATTTACTACATACGCTACCATTTTGGCTACCTGAAATCTACTTGACACATTTCCCTGACTAAGTAATAAAAGACAGCTGTTCTCAGACATAGTCTCTCATTCAGCTATCTTACCAGAAGTTGCCAATGTTCTTTTTAAGCTGTGTTCTTTTCGGTAGGTGGCATAGAGTTCTGGTTAATTTAGGTCCTTGCCAGTGCCTTACCTTGTGATTGACACATGCAATTTCTCTTCTCCTGTCTGGCTGTGGTATGAACAGAAAATTGGATGTTATTGAATAATTGAAAAATGAAAATCCCACTAAATTGATTCTTATGAAAACAAAATCAGGTCCCACAATTAATTCTCTCACTTCTGAAGGGTATCTGAGGTCTCAGTCTTCTTATACCATAAAATTGTGATAATATTTTATAAAAGTTGGTTTTCTTTTTGCTTTTGAAGTTTTTATAGCTTAGACCCTATTCAGCCTTAGATGGTAAGTTTCACAAAAGTGAAACTTTTATTTTTCTTGTTTTACTGGTGTATATTTAGTTCACAGAGTTAAGCAAAGATTTATAAATCTAAGTTTAGACATAGTTCCAATATTTACTAGCTAGATGACCCTTGCATATCATTTCATCTCTCTGGTCCTCAGTTCTCATAATTGTAAAATGAAGTCACTGGGCTAGATTATCTCTAAGGTTCCTCTCAGCTTTAAGTTCATGATCCAATACTTAATTCAATACACATTTTTAAAGTGTCTAATACATATGGGTCACTATGCTAGCCAGGGGGATATCAAGGACATCAAAAGATTTGTGATTTCAAGATTGGGAAACTCCTTACATCAATGCAGATGAAATCTTTTCTGTGAATGGTGACTAGGACTTGGAAAATTATGAAGGCGAAGTTTTGATTTACCCAAAATCATGTAGTTAATAAGTCTCAGAGGCAAGATTTGATCCTATTTTCCCCAACTCAAAACCCAGTAGTCTATCTCCTTCACCATTTTGTCTCTACACCAATAAATAAATACAAGATAATTTGAGGAAGGAAGAGAGCACTACTTTAGCTCAAGCTCTGCTTATGAGGGAATTTACTTATTTGTTTATAAATAAACACACTATTCTAGAAAACACTTAAGAGGTGTAGCCCGAAATTCAAGTAAATTCTTCTTTTTCTCTATACAAAGGGTTTCCCTTAATCCACAAATCCTACCCCCAAACATTTTCTTTTGACCTCTCTGATGGTTTAAAGCAGGGCTCTCCCTGACCTATATTACATGAATGAGTCATCTGAAAGTATCAGGATTCATTCCCCTCAACATAAAAAAAAACTAGCCTTCAGTTATCTTGGACCACTCTCCCCACACACCTTTACTTGCCAGACCACATTTTCGTCTGGCATGATTTGAAACACTAACCCCCTTGTAAATTTTTCTACCACCTCATCTACGGCCTTTCTAGTTGATATTGTTGTTGTAGTAGTCTGGTTATCGTCATTATCATCATCATCATCATCATCATTATCTCATCATCTTCATTCTCTTGCTGCCATACATTTGGTTAAAACCCCCTCCCTATGGGTACTGCAAAATGGGTAACTGCACAGCCTTGAAGTTCATAAGCCAAGCATTCAGCAAAAGAATAAGAGAATAAAGACATCACTAATGCTATAAATCCTGGATCCAATTTATTTGTTATTTCAATCTATTTGAAATGCACCTGTTACCCTGAAGGCCTTTGAATGCCAACAACAACACACACAGAATCAAAGTGAAATTGGAACCTTAAAAAAAACCCAGTTAGCTTTTCAGAGGGAAAAGAGTTCTCTGCTCTGACAATATACCTGGCCCAATGGTTATGTTTACAAGTGATCCCAAGGATCAGTGAACCCCAAGCCTTGTTAGACTCACCCCATCTTTTGAGTTCCTGCTTCCTTCAGTGAATGTTATGAAATATTCCTGAAATGCTGGCATTTCCTGCTTGAGTTTTCAAAATCAAATTACTCCTTCCCCTTAGGGTAGAATTGGCTCATGCCCATTTTTACCAGCTGAAAATCTCATTTGTGGCTTATTCCTCTTAGTTTAATATTGCCCCACAAACAGAATATTTGCCTGAAGATCATTTGCATATAAGTTAGATAGAGTCAGTTAAACCTTTCCTATATGTCTTGCATGCCCAGTCTTAATATGCATTTGTTTTATTGCATTGAAGGTGAATATCATTTCAGTCCAGCTGAGACACTCAAATTGTCTAACCAGGAACCCAGAAGCCTAAAAGGATCATTGGATTTCCAATTATTTGCTCTTCAGTTTTCCATAAAAATAAATGTGGCTCAAAGAAAGAACTTCATCTTTTATTTCTTTTTAGCACCATGTGTCTAAAATACTAGTATAAGTGTCTTATACATCTGACTGGTGTGAATACAGATGGAAGTATTTAACATTTTAATGTCATTTGGTCCAAGCCTATTATTTCATCAGTATAAGGAACTCCAGGGGGGTAGAAACTCCTTCCACCAATTCATATCAGCAATTTTTCTGCAACATCTAGTCTTAGAGAGTTGCTTGGACATTAAGTGGCTTGCATGTGCGTTCACAGCCAGTATATGTCAGAGTCAAGACTTTAATTCAGGTCTTCTTGACTGTAAGGGCAGGCCTCTATTCACTCTGCCATGCTGTTTTTTTTTAATGGTATAGTTTAAATTTTTTAAATCCCATTATTAAGCAGGAAAATAATTAAATAAATACGCCATGAATGAAAACGAAAGTATACAACAGAGTTAATTTTCTTATGCTGGGACTAATGATCTAGTTTGTGGATTATCTGAGTAACTCCTCTTTTTCCTTTATTTTAGCATCATATATCAGGGAATGCAGTTTATTGAGGACAATCAAGAAAGGAGGGATTAAAAATAAAATTGTCTTTATAGCTGCTAGTTAGATACATTTTAATAAAGGAACAAAGTAAAATGAAAACTAAAATGAGGTTTGGAGGTTGTGATTCTTTATCCCAGCTCTGTCCCTAATCATCCTGGATAATTTGCAGATAAATATAGTGTGCTTGAATAGGTATCTGTCCCCTTAACTTGTGATCAGCTGTGTTACCAGGCAACAAGGTGACCAAAGTGTCTGGAAAGAAATTTCCTCACTGAGTTCAAATTGGACGCTGAACCAGTGGACTTTGCTGTCCTAACTCCTTCTTAAGAGAGTAAGAATGGAGGTCACTGTTCACAGATTTTAAGCTAGAAGGAATCTTAGAAGCTGTCTAAATACAGTTCCCTCATTTTAAAGATGAAGAAACAGAGTTCAAGAGATCTTCCCCAAAGTCTTTCAGATGTTATCCAGAAATGGGTTTTGAGCCCAGGTTCTCTGACTTCAGAGCTCTTTCATTGTACATGAGTGTCAAATTCTTCTTTCTCTTTCTATGTAAAAGTATCAAGAACAGAAAATTCCTAGATACTCTTCATTTAATGTTGGCTACTCATCTGTATTAGCTGATTTATATTTCCTGATCAGTTTGAACATGGATGTATGGAAGCATCTGAAATGTTTTCTAGGAACATTTATTATCTCCTAAAGTGGAATAACTGTCTTATCTTCTTCAAGCTAAATTAACCATGCACATGCAAAGAATAAAGGCTACCCAATACTCAGAATGCAGGCATTAGAATTTATGTCAAAATATGAACTATTCCAGGAGTAAAAGAGATGGGAACCATGCAAGAACTATGAGAAATGGAGAAATAAGAATTGCTTACAATTCTGAACACACACACACACACACACACACACACACACACCAAAAAACAAAAAAGTAAGCTTTTTGCCATTATATCCAATAAAACCCCAGAGTTACAAGATGACTAGATCAAAGACAGATGACTGATTGGAGCAAGGTGGCTTATTTTAATTCATCAAGCATGTTAGGTGCCTACTATGTGCAATGATTTGTTTATTCTATGCCTTGGAGAATGCAAAGGTTTGATTTTAAATGATAGTCCCTGTGTTGAGAAGATTACCTTTTATCAGGTATAGAGGAATTTAGTAGGTACACAGGTAAGGTTACAGTGTGATAGGACAAATAAGAAGCACTACATGCCCTAGGACAATTTTTGACGAAGGAGAGAATACTTTCATCTATGAGAATCAGGGAAGGTTTTGTGGAAGAGGGGGCAATTGAGCTTTAAATCAAAGAATTCTGAAAGGTACAAATGACAAAATCTTAGTCATAGACATGAGTATGAACCAGTACAAATACACAGGGGTAGACAATAGCAGAATGAGTTTGAGGAGAAAAGCCAGAAGTCCAGTTAGGCCAGCATATAGAGTTTGAGGACATGGATTTGCCTTCTGCCAATACTAAATCCTCCATCACCACATCTTTTTTGTTTATGCATCCATCCATCCATCCATTCAACAAGCATTTGTTTCACTGCACTATACATCATGTATTCAAAGACAAAAATACCTTCTGTCTTCAAAGAGCTTACATTGAACTGAGGAAAACAATATGCACTCATATAAGTAAATATAAACACTATACAAAATAAGTACATTAAAAATTGGTAGGGTAGCACTATCAAGGGGGGAGGAATTGGGAATGGATTTTTGTAAGAGTTGGTTTTTGAGTTGAATTCTGAAGAAAATTAAGGATTCTAGGAGTGCCCTCCAGAGATGAGAGACAGTCTGCATACTGGCCTGCAGGTGGTATAGTTCAAATGCTGCAAATGGGGAAAAACAGGTCAGTTATTTAGACTGGAAGGCAGTCATGAAAAATGAACCTGGAAAGGTAGCTCAGGCATGATTGTGAAGGGCTTTAAATACTAAATGAGAAGATCCATTTTTGATCCTTGATGCAATAGTGACCTCTTGGAGCTCTTGAAATGGGAATGGAAGTTCTTTCTTTTCTTCCTTTTTCCCTTCTTCCCTCCCTTCTCCCCTCCCTTCTTCCTTCCTTCCTTCCTTCCTTCCTTCCTTCTTTCTTTCCTTCCTTTCCAATGTCAGATTCCTTGCCCCAAGTTCTCATTTAGGTAGAAGAAGGAGTCAATATATTTCTAACCACTAAACTGCCCACAAAAAAAGATCATACTTTGGCCTTTACCATTACCCTAAAATTTTTCTACTTTCATGATCTTAAATAATCAAAATCCCTTCTGAATCACAATCTTTTGCTTATTCATATTCTACCTTACTCATTCTGATGCCATTCTTCAACCTCATCATAACTTATTATCTCCTAAAGTCTGTTTTGTTCTGTGATTCTTCTCTTCATAGTCTTGACCTAACCCTGTTTACCAGTTCACTGTTCTAGCTTTGAAACCTCTTCTTGCCTTTATATTCATATCCTACCAGTTGTCACATTTGCATTACTCCCAACAACTGCCTTCTCTGGTAGCATTGCTGAAATACTGAATGCCGCTAGAGGAAGACACACAACTTAGCTAGCTAGGTCCACTGGAAATTAATGTTATCTAATCACAACTGGTGAAGTGAATAGAGGGTCTGACTTGGAGTCAGGAAGAGTTATATTCCTGAGTTCATTTCTGGGTTCAGACACTTATTAGCTGTGTGATCCTGGGCCAGTCACTTTACCCTGCTTGTCTCAGTTTCCTCATCTGTAAAATGAGCTAGAGAAGGAAATGGCAAAGTACCCCAGTACCTTTGGCAAGAAAACCCCAAATGGACACTGATACATTGTTGGTGGAGTTGTGAACGAATCCAACCATTCTGGAGAGCAGTTTGGAACTATGCTCAAAAAGTTATCAAACTGTGCATACCCTTTGATCCAGCAGTGTTACTACTGGGCTTATATCCCAAAGAGATCATAAAGAAGGGAAAGGGACCTGTATGTGCACGAATGTTTGTGGCAGCCCTCTTTGTAGTGGCTAGAAACTGGAAACTGAGTGGATGCCCATCAGTTGGAGAATGGCTGAATAAATTGTGGTATATGAATATTATGGAATATTATTGTTCTGTAAGAAATGACCAACAGGATGATTTCAGAAAGGTGTGGAGAGACTTACACGAACTGATGCTGAGTGAAATAAGCAGGACCAGGAGATCATTATATACTTCAACAACAATACTATATGATGACCAGTTCTGATGGACCTGGCTGGCCATCCTCAGCAACGAGATCAACCAAATCATTTCCAATGGAGCAGTAATGAACTTAACCAGCTAAGCCCAGAGAAAGAACTCTGGGAGATGACTAAAAACCATTACATTGAATTCTCAATCCCTATATTTTTGCCCACCTGCATTTTTTATTTCCTTCACAAGCTAATTGTACAATATTTCAGAGTCTGATTCTTTTTGTACAGCAAAATAACAGTTTGGTCATGTATACTTATTGTATATCTAATTTATATTTTAATATATTTAACATCTACTGGTCATCCTGCCATCTAGGGGAGGGGGTGGGGGCTAAGAGGTGAAAAATTGGAACAAGAGGTTTGGCAATTGTTAATGCTGTAAAGTTACCCATACATATAACCTGTAAATAAAAGGCTATTAAATAAAAAAGAAAAGAAAAGAAAAGAAAACCCCAAATGGGGTCACAAAGAATCAGATATAATTGATGCAATTGAATAACAGCACAAAAATCATAACCAGGCCTTCACTACTACACAATAATTCCTTTTTTTTTCTTTTTTCACTATGGACTTAGATGGTGATATCTACACAATAGCTGTTCCAAACCTCCTCTCTCCTCAAGCCCCAGGTCTTACTTCTATTCCACTTGTTTTCAATATCAAATCTCAGCTTTTAACCTGTGTGACCTTGGGCAAGTCCCTGGTCCAATTTTCCTCTTCTGTAAAATGATTGGACTGGATGGCCTTTGAGTTCCCTTCCACATCTAGATGTAATCCACTTATCTCCTGGGAATTTGTCCTATTGATTATTCTGCCATCTCCCATCTTCAATCTCTTCCTTTCTTTTGGCTACTCCCTACAAACATCTTCAGTCTTTCATACATTTAAAAATTTCTTCATTTAATCCTGCCACCCCCTGAAATTATCGTACTATATCTCTCCTCAGTATCATTGTCAAACTTCAAGAAAAAGTCATTTCTTTTTCCACTACCTAATGAATGAATAAAAATATTTGTTAAATTTTTACATTATGCTAATCCCTGAGAATACAAAATACAAGAATACAAAAACAAAGACAGTCTTTGCCCTCAAAGAGCATATATCATAATGAGGGGAAATTATATTTTATATACATATATACATAAATACATATATATATAAATATACATGCATATGTATGTATCTATATAAATATACATACATATAAATATAGAGAAAGGGGACAGGGAATAAAGGAAAGAGAGACAAAGAGAGACAGATACAGAGAGGAGACAGAGACATAGAAACAGAGAGAGAGAGGCAGAGAGACCAAAATAAAGACAGAGAGTGACAGAAAGACAGAGGCAGAGATAAAGAGAGAAAGGATTAGTGAGAAGAGGGGGATGTTTTGGTTTGGAGATTTACAAAAAATGGTGAATGGAGCTACAAGATAGTAAATCAATATATACTCTTTCCAACAGTAAAGAAAATATTTATTTCACTGTGATTCCATAATTATAAGTTTTGTGATAGTAGAATGTACATATGTGGGGGCAAGATAGTTGGCAATAAGATATTTAGAGAGTAAAATGAAATGTGGTCAGAGCTGGCCAGGTGATACACTTAGCAATCAGAAATGAGGGAGGGGAAAAACCATAGTCCTGAAAGCTGAATTAAGTTAATTTCTCATTGTAATATTCATCCTCTCATTAATTGTTAACTAACCAGAGTTGATTTCTCCCTGTCAGGAACACTTCCTGGTTACTCTTCCAAGGATATTTAAGAATTCAATGAATTCCAAAGAATCTTTGGTTTCTGAGAGGGCCATTGACATAAATTTATTGATTATTTGCTAGACACAATTAATTAACTGATTATTAATTACTCAGAAACTATGTCTTTCAGATTTTTCATTCATTTTGGAGGTTAACAGTCTTCCTAGTTACTTTATTCCACTTCATTCCTTCTTCCTCTGCCCTCACATCCAGTTCTCAAAGCTTGCTGATTCTGTCTCAAAACATTCTTCATATTTATCCTTTTATTTCCATTCAATTGGTCCTTTTCCTAGTTGAGGTCCTTACCACCTCTCACTTGAAATATTGTAATAGCCTCTTAATTGGTTTCCCTGACTCCAATCAATCTTTCCCTTCTCCAATGAATCCTTTGTTCAGCTGTCAAAATAATCTTTCAGGGGCACAGGTCTGACCATTCCCTTCCCTTCTCATAACTTGTCAGTGACTCCCTATTACTAATATTAATGTCAAACTCAAAGAGAAAGGGATTCCTGCTGGCTATCTATTGACTTAAAAAAACCCCCACAAATTAATATTATCTGTATTTCATTGTATTTTTGCATATTTTGTTGAGCATTTTACATTTACATTTTAATCTGGTTTGGGCTATATCTGAGAGTTTGGAATATATATTGCAGATCTTTGAACCATGAATTTGATGTCTTTCACCTATATGATAACATACAGATAACTTAGCTTGGCACTTCAAGCCTTTTGTAGTTCAATTTCAGCAGGATAGATGTGCTTTAAAGATAAGAACTGTGGATTTTGATGTTACTATGCATATTGCAAGACATTAATATGTATCTGTGAATTAAATTGAATAAGGCTACACAGTTGGTTGGAGATAAACTGTGGAGGACTTTGAATGTAACCATCTAGGAAAGAATAAGGTAGTGAAAGTTTTTGAGTAGAGTAGTAATAAAACCAGATATATTCCCTGGCAAGATTTAGGGTCATCTAGGTAGTGCATTGGATAGAGTACTTGGCCTGAAGTCAGAAAGACTCAACTTCTTGAGTCCAAGGCCTTAAACACTCATTAGTTGTGTGATTGGACAAGTCACTTAACTCTATTTGCCTTATCTGTAAAATGAGCTAGAAAAGGAAATGGCAAGCCATCCTAGTATCTCTGCCAAAAATATCCCATTTAGGATCATGTAAAGTTGGACATGACTGAAAAATGATTGAACAATATGAATATGAAGAATGGATTTTGAAGGGAAAAAACTGGAGATAGCAAAGAGACTAGTAGAATAATCCAGGTGAGAAGTGTGAGATGAGGGCCTGAACTAGGAGCTGTGGCAGGGTGAGGGGAAGTAATTTGTGGCAGGGTAAAGGGAGGTACAATTTGACAACCGATTGGGAATGAAGGATGAGGGGTCAAAGATGATGGACATTGAGGTCTCAACCCTAGGTAATTGAGAGAATAGTAATTAGTGTATCAGTAGAAGTACAGAAAACTTGAGAAGACCTTCCTGTATCTCAGACTCATTTAGTGTCAGAGGCAATGGTATGAATGCCCCAGCAAGCACAAAAATGCAGGGAGCAAGGCTTGATACCTTCCAGGACAGAACAGATCAAAAGACATGATTTCTCAAGGGTGAAGGATGGTTGGGAAGGAATTTCTTATCCTCAGGATCCTATGGTGCTAAGACATTTATTCTGTCAACACTGGCAGTAGAGAATATACAATGGACCTCAGAGAGCTTCTTCTATACCCTCCATTTAAGGAGAAGAATGGTACCCAGGGTCACCATCTTATAATCTTCCAGAAGCCACAGTATTTCAAAATCCCTGTGTACTGGGCTTGGAGGCCAGGGGCTGTTGTTTGCCTTCCATTGTTTCCCCAGTACTTATCACATAGTAGGTGCTTTTTTTGGCAATCAATAAGCATTTATTATACACCTACTATATGTTAGGATTTGTGTTAAACTCTGAAGATACAAGGGAAGACAACCCCCCTAATAATACTCCAAGCCAAAACAAGACCCCCTAAAAGTCCCTTAGTACAAAAGTCCTAAAAGTGCATACATATACATATGGAGAGATGGAGAGGAAAAGGAAAAGAGAGAGGGAAGGGAAAAGGAAGAGGGAAGGAGGGAAAGAACAGAAGAGGGAGGAGAGAGACAGAAGGAAAGGGAAAGGGGGAGAGAGAGAGAGATAGAGAGAAATAGACAGAAAGAGAGAGGGAGGGAGGGAGGGAGAGAGAGAGAGAGAGAGAGAGAGAGAGAGAGAGAGAGCAAGTCAGAGGGGGTCACTTAAAAGGAGAAGGAAGGCGTCAATAATTGAGATAAGAAATTTCATGTGAAGATGCTGTTTTAGCTATATATTGAAAGAAGAGAGAGATTCTGTGAAGGAAATAAATAGGGACTGCTTTTTTGGTTTGAGACATGGTCCCAAAGACACAGACATAGGAAATGAGATTTTATATGTAAGGAATAAAGAAAATCATTCTTAGTACATCAGAGAGTATGGAAGAGGGAATAATATATAATAAGGCTGAAAACATAGGTAGGGACCAGGCTGAAAAAAAGAATTTAAAAACTAAACATATTTTATCCTAGAGGAATCATTTGGGGGACTGGCATTGTCAGGAATGCCTAAAGAAAATCATAATAAAATAATAAGGATGACTCACATTTTAATGCAGGAATAAATAAAAAAGAATTTTTGATTACTATGGGTCAAGCTCTTTGCTAAGAGCTTTAAATCTATGTAAAATCTTATGATATAAATGTGTGTGTGTGTTTGTGTGTGTGTGTGTGTGTATGTAATGAAAAAGTTGCATCTCTCTTGAGGTTAATTGGAAATAAAACTATATTAGAATAGATATTTTATTTTTAGTAGTAAAAGCATAACCTATCTCCATTTGTACAATATAATAGAATCTCAGTGCTAGATAATAATAACAACTACAGTAATAGCTAACATTTATATAATGTTTATTATCTGCCAGGCACTATGCTAAACCCTTTACAATTATTACATTTGATATTCACTGCTATTATATTCTTTGTTTTCCAAATGGGGAAACTAAGGCAAACAGAAGTAAAATGACTTGCCAAGGGTCATATAACTAGTAAAATGTCTGTGTTCAGATTTGAATTTACATATTCATGATTCTAGTATTCTAGAGCCTGGTACTCTAACAACTGTGGTACCTAGCTCATAGATCATATCTTCCAATCTTAGCTCAAGCATCCTTTTTTCAGCACACTAAAAGCTGGTCATTCAGATCCTATTTAGAGATGTCTTTTGTTAGGCTATTGGGTTCTCATGACTTAAAATAGGTATTTAAAACCAGACACATCATGGTCTCTCTTTTTTTTTCCTGTTAACAAATTGACTATGCCTAGAAATGACATCCTCTTTCTCAGTCTCATAAACTGAGATTAAAAAGGAATAGCTATGTTTAACCCTTAAATAATTGGATCACCCTTTAAAGTAATAGAATTGTGCTTTTAAGTTGTGAAAACTCTGATTACAACTATCCCTTATACCTTTTCCAATAACGAATTGTAGCGTTTAAACTAGAAATCCTGTTAAGAGAATATTAGGCAAGGCTGACCTCTCTGGGAATATTGAGAAACAATCTTTATTGGTAAAATGACTTAGGGAAAATTAAGCATTTAATAATAAAAGCCCACTTTTAAATAGTAATATAAGATTTACAAAGCCCTTTGATGACAACAACTGAGTGAATTAGGGACTGTTACCATATATATATATATATATTTGTGTGTGTGTGTGTGTGACTTGTAGCTTACATGATTCAGGGTGAGATACATGACTTTCCGAAAGTGAAGCTCAACAAAGTTACATGACCCAAGGTCATGTGGGCTCAAAATGGCAGCATAAGAATACAAGCTCAAATCTTGAATATGAATCTAGTGTTCTTTTTACTACCCTAGAGTTACCTCCTATTTGGGGCAGAGTAGGCAGTTTCAAGATAAGAACTGATGTCTTTTTGGTTGAAGGTTATCCTCTTTTACCCTCCCTGTTTTTTTGCACCAAGATAAGATCTATTTATAATAGTCCAATGGGATTTCTAGTCTCCCTTCTCCACAGGTGCACTTAGTTGCTCTTAGCTGCTGAATATTAATTCTAGGGCACTACTCACTAGAAACAACAATATGGCTACTGAATAGAAAGTCACTTTGGGAGTTATGACCTGGATTCAAGTTCTTTCTGCAACATATTTTGGCTTTATGACCAAGGGCAAGTTTGTCAATGAACCCTTACTAGAGCCTTAGAGAACTAGAAAAACTATATGTTACAGAGCAGGTGTTTATCTGCTTTGGTAGAAGTTTCCTCAGTTGGAGTTCTATATACCAGTGAAATCACAAAATTAAAAAAAAAAAAAACAATAGGTGCAACATAAAATGGGGTCATAGGATATCTCTTGATAGTGGTGAAATCTCAGCACACTTAACAATAGATAACCAACTCTTAAAAACTGATACTGTAAAGATAATGATGGAAGGAAGGAAGGAAATGAGGGAGAGAGAAAGGGAGGGAAGAACTCAGGGAATAAACGAGAGAAGGTTGGATGCAAAGAGAAAATAAGGAGGGAAAGGGGAAGGAAGGAGGGAAGGAAAGGAAAGGAAAAAGGAAAGGAAAAAGGAAAGGAAAGGAAAGGAAAGGAAAGGAAAGGAAAGGAAAGGAAAGGAAAGGAAAGGAAAGGAAAGGAAAGGAAAGGAAAGGATGGATGTAAAGAGAAAGGAAGGAAGGAAGGGAGAGAGGGAGGGAAAGAAGAGGAGAGGAGAAGAGAGGAGAGGTAGAATGATGTTATTATTACCACATGATAGTTGAGGAAATTGAGGCAGAGAGAAGTTAGGTGACTTGCCAAGTGTCACACAGCTAGTAAGTATCTGAAGCAGGATTCACACACAGGGCTTCCACACTCTAGGTCTGGCATCCTATCCATTGTACCACCTAGAAGCCTCTAGGCATCTTTTGATAGGACAAACCAGCTGGCAGCTTAATAGCCATCTCTTTCAACTCTTTCAAACTTCAGAATCCCCCTTCCCATGCAAATATACAATAAGAACTAGACTCAACAATGTCATCTTACATGAGAGTTAGGCTGTTAAGTGAACATGTAAAGTAAAAATCGTGTATGTTCAAAATTAAATTGTCTAAATGTAAGTCCTTTTCATTGGAAGTCTCCCTTTTCAGCAGGGAGGTTTGAACAGCAAGTAGAAGTTAATAACCTTTTCTTGGAATGTGTTGCTATTGAAAGGCTCATGTTCACAGTTCATGTCTTTCAGCCATAAGTTTAATGCTTTTTTCAGTTCTCACAAATGCCTTTGCCACTTTTAATTAGTTAGAAATGTCATTACTTTCTTATTCAGATGGAAACTAACTTAAGGGGGAAGTTTCTCCACACAATCCACTGGGTAACCAGGGGAAGATCTAGAGCTGAGCAAGGAGTTAAGTTGTAGGAAATACTATCTTTCTAATGCTGATATTGACAGTACTTAGAAGCTTGCTGATTTTTGTTGTCCTGGGCCTTTCCTTCTTGAAGAACAAAGAGGATAATGCCTTGACTTGCACATGAATTGGATTTAAGTGAGACTGAGCTGTGCAAAATCATCACCCTCACTCTCTCCTCCAGTCATGGAAATTCGTTAACAAGACGAAAATCAAGATGGCTGGCCAAGGCCTGGGATGCAGTGGATGACCTTGGTCTCATCTAAATTAAAATCTTTTTCTGGACTCAGTTTGTGTCCCTGCTGGAAGAAAGAAATTGGACAGTTAGAATGCTGGACTTGGAATCCCTATATTTAAAGACTACTTCATACACTTAGTAGCTTTGGATTGAAAGGTCAGTCATTTAACATATCTGGTTCTGTTTCCTAGTCTTTAAAATGAAAAAGTGGCGATGGACTAGATAGGTAAATTCTAAGTCTGTGACCCCATACTCTTAGGACCTTGGTTGGAAGTACTAGGCTGGATATTCCCCCCACCCCATTCACATTTCTATTAAACATATATTCTATGACATTAATCTGGGATGATAAGAGGTAGGAAGTGTTGTCTTGTCCCTGGTGCATAGATAGTAAGGTCTCTTCTTTTAAGAGCTAGCAAGTGATGTCAGCTTATCCAGAGACAGAACTATAAGTCAAGGAAACACTGGATCATGCTAAGAAAAAGAAAGGTTTAAAAAAACCACAGAAGAGAAAATTCCAATAATATTCAGACAGGCTATGTTTATATATATATATATGTATGTATATTATTTATTTGTTTGTTTGCTTGTTTATATCTATATTTTATCTCAGTAGAAAGTAACTGAGGCCCTGACAGAGCTTTAGCCAGGGAACTAGCTCTTTAAACAAAAACATATTAGATGAATCTGATTGTGCATTTATGATACAGGACTATAAAGATGGACTAGTGTGCTAGACTTAAAGTCAAAATGAATGATAAGTGAGAAAGCATTTATTAAGAAAGTACTATGTGCTAAACATTGTACTAAGCACTGAGGATAAAAATAGAAAAAGTGAGACAGTTCCAGTTCTTAAAAAGCCAGTATTTTAACTGGGGGTGATAATATGTTAGAGAAAGATCAACCATTTGATAGATGATAAGACCTGGAAATCCTAAAAAGAAACAGTTTGGTGAATGGGAGAGCCCAAGAAATCCTTAGTGGGTCAGATGAGCCTGTCAGGGACATAGAGAAGTGACAATCAGGAGCAAATAGTAAAGCCTGTTAGTTGTCCATCACTTAATAATTACCATATTATCAAAACCCCATGAGCATTCAAGAAGAAAGAGAAGGAAGAAGAATATCTGCAGTGGAGGTGAGTTTTCTCCCATCTTTTCCCACCCAATTATTTGGAATGGTTCTGGGACTGCTTAGGATGGAGGAGTCAAGGGAGAAAACATGAGCCTACATTTTAGTTTTGACTCCAATGTGTGACTGTGAATAAATCATATTTCCTCTCAGGTTCTCTATTTACTCATTCATAAAATAGGGATAATGATGCTTAAAATCATCAGTTTGCCCTAGAAGACCCAGAAGAAAAGTACTCTCTAAACTATGAAGCATAAGATAACTGTACCCTATTATAATTTATGAATTTATATCTTTGCAAGTTCGGTCAAATTGGGCATTGATTCAGCTTCTTTCCTATTTAACACTACTCAAGAGTTAATGATTTACTTCATAGTCTAATTGAAAGTCCACAATTACATTATGTATTATTGTTATTATATTTGCTGGTATGAAAACTGGAGACTGTTCAATGTCAGTGCTCTCTTGGGATGAGGAAATCTCTTTTGCCTATGAGCTCAATCCATCACCTCTAAGGTAGGGTGGGTTTTGAGCAGCATCATTACTAAAACCAAACATTAGAGGAAAACAAACAGCAGGGGGAAATATGCTATGTAAACAAGAGGGAAAGCTTTTGCACTGGAGGAGATGAGATGAAATGAGAAATGGGCCTAGAGGAGAATCAGGGCATCTGTGAAGATGAGAACCTTTAGAAATAAATTCATGGACAGTGGTCAGCTGTGGATACTCTCCTTTAATTATCTTCTTTTAATTTTGTGTGTATTTGGTTATGTTTTTATGCATATATTGTCTCCCCCTCCAACTCACTCATAGAATGTCAGCTTCTTGAGAGTAGAGATTTTTTTTTTGTCTATTAGCAGCACTTAGCATGGTGTATAGCACATTATGAAATACTTTTTGATTGACAGAATCTTATCCCATTCCCAAACTCTCTTCTCCAACTGTAAAATGATTCAACTTTACCATAGAAAACAATGAAGACTGAATGATTTTTGGGGGTGGGGGGGGATAGTCTTCCCCATAATTGCACAAAAAATATAATTTTGTTTTCTACTACTGTCATCTAGTCCTGGGAACAAAAAAATAATTCAATTTGACTCCTCCTGTCTATCCAACTTAATTTCCTGTCACAGTTATCCCTTCCACATCACAACTTTCCCCATCTTGATTTTGGTATATCACAAGTCAGCATAAGAAATTAAATGGGAATTTGGGGAAAATTTTGTAAAAGCTGCAGACAATATGCAAAGGTTGGCAGACCAGACAGAAAAAATCCAGAAAATCAGAAATTCATAAAATAAATGTATAATGTTACATACTATCAAAATATTTAATCTTTTAATATAATAATTTCAGTATGCTTCTCTGGTATGAAGAGAGAGTCAAAAATGTTATGTGGCTTTTCCAAATCTTAGAGTACCATGCCTCTAACCCCAGGATGTGGAAGGGATAACTGTACATCTCACTATATATTTTCTACTACCAATAGATACTTCAGGTAGGTGTCTCACTGCAAAGGCACCTAAAGTCAGGAAGACCTGATATCAAATTGAGCCTGTGAACTTACTAAACATGTCACAGCCTTTAATTGCCTACTTTTCCCAAATGTAATTTGGGGATCACCTACCTTACAAGATCATTGTGAGGATCAAATAAAGTAAAATGACATAAAAGTACTGTTCAAGGCACATAGTAGGCACTTAATAAATGTTTATTCCTTCTCTCATTCCCACTATCAGGTGAATATGACATGCTTATTCCTACTATCTTATTAATACTGAAACATCCCCATTTTCCTATAACCCTTCCAGTAGTTCTAATAAATAACAAATTCTAAGCATCATGGCATAGTGAAAGATTATATTCCTGAGAGCAGAGCCATAACTAAGCTAAGGCAAACAGCACTTTATCCAATGTTGCCAACATCTAGAGGTGCTCTTCTTTGGAAGGCTCACATCCTCCCCATTGTGGTAGAGATGACTATTCTGGTGACTTTTATTTTATAATCCTCTGATAGCCCCCATACTTCATTCCATGAGCCCACTACTACCATCTCCAGGGTGCCACACTCAGGGACCCATCACTATGATACTTAATCTTGTAGGCCATATCTTCTTCCTCAAATCTCAGTGGGATGTGGAGAGAAGTGGGAAAAGTGACATTAAGGATGAACTCTCTAAGGGTCAAGAGAGAGGAAGGGGCTTACGAAAGTCTCAAACTGCATCCATAGTTGCTTAATTCTTGCGCTACTTTGTTAACTCCCCATGACGTCTTCTGTTCCACCATTTTGCCTCCCAAACTAATTTGCCTCCGATGAAAGAATTCCTTGTTGCTTTCTGAATCAGGAGCCCTGCTTTTTGGTCCCAGTTTTACCCTAATTATCCAAATGATTTTGGGCAAACAAAAGCTTATCTCTTGGGCTTGCAATATTGTCTGTAAAGTGAGAGGAATGGAGAAGATTGTTAAGGTTCCTTTAGGCTATTAAATTTTATGATAGGATTTTGTGATAGGCTCTAGGAATTCTTTCCTCTGACATATATTTTCATCCTTGAATATATTCCATTTAACTTTAAAGCATTTTGCCTATAATTGAAAGAAAAATTACTTGCAGTCAAAAGATCTGGTTTCTAATTTGGGCTCCACCATTTATTTCTTATATGATCCTAGAAAAGACATTTCTCTGAGTTTTAGTTTCCCCATCTGTAAAATAAGAGACTGTATAAGAAGAGCTCTAAGACTCCTCCAAGCTTGCATTATCCTTTGATTGTCTTACCTCCCCATTTGACTTTTATCTGATGTTCCCAGTAGTGCCCAACACAGTGAAAGTCCCATAATAGGATTCATCATTGTTTGTTTGGGGGGTGTGTGTGTGTGTGTGTATGTGTGAGTGGGGATGCAGGGGGATGTCTGGAATAAAGATTCAGTTTAGGGAGTGACTCCTAGTGTGGAAATCCTTTGAGTGGGGCAAATGGGATGTTGCTCCTAGGTAATTAGAGCCTTTTAGAAGCTTGCCTGGAGCATGGAAAACTTGATTGATTGCCTAGGGTCAAAAATCTTGTATGGATCAGAAGCAGTACTTGGACCCAGGACTTTGTGACTGTATTATACCAGATTTTATCTCCAGAGTTCAAGGGGTACTTGTTATATAGAATCAAAATAACCAAGTGAGTAGGAGAAATAAAAGACTATTTTAGCACAGAGATTCTTAATCTGGGATCCAAGCGTAACAAGACACATTTCAGAGAGTCAGTAAACTTGAATGGGAAAAAAATCCATCTTTATTTTCACTAACCTTTAACTGAAATTTAGCATTTCCTTCAATTATTTACAAACGTTATTATTCCAAGGAGCCAATAGGCTTCATCAGACTATAAAAGGGGTCTATGCAGGGAGTCCACTCAAACTTTCTTTAGACTGATTGCTAAATTTCACTGGGAAATTTTGTCCCTCAAAAATCAGCAAATGCTACAAATCAAGGCCTCATTTACTATGTATGACATTTGATTTTCCTTTTTCAAAATTTTTTTGCAAGACAGTTGTGGTTAAGATTACACAGCTAGTCAATGTGTCTGATCCTGAATTTGAACTCAGGTCCTTTTGACTCCAGAGCCAGTACTCTTTCCACTGCACTTTCTAGCTGCTTTCTTTAATTTTCTAAACTGAAGAATGATGGATAAAATGAAAGTGGATTGCAGATAATTTTTTTTTTTTTCAGAGAGCTGATTGTTACACATTTATAAGCACACCCTCAGATCCATGACCTTTTGATCCCAACTTTACTCTAATTGTCTAAATGATTTTGGGCAAATCAGAGCCTATCTCTGGGCTTACAATATTTTCTGTAAAATGAAAGGAGTAGAGAAGATTCTTAAGGTTCATAAGGCTATGATAAGATTCTGTGATGGGCTTTAGGAACTCTTTACTCTTAACATATGTTTGTCCTTGAATATAGTCAATGTAGCCTTAAAGCATATTATCTATAGTTGAAAAAAAATGTGAATCAAGTGGCAAAGGTCCTGGTGCTTTCAGTTGTTACATGTTTGATCTTGGCTAAGTCATTTAACCTTGGTTTCCTCATTTTAAAATGAAAGAATTGGATTAGATGTTCTCTTGCAGCACTACATCTAGGATCCTAAAAGATGCAGTTTCAAGGTTCTTTGCCTGGTTGGCAATACCAACTGGGAGAGGAAAGTTAAGGGTTTTATGCTGAAAACTCAAATTGGTCCCTGATAAAAGTTAGGCAGCAAGGCAATTTAGCAAATTGCCATTTGTAGCAGCTGTTCAATTAGTGATGATGCAGTAAGATGACTGAGAAATGGGAGGTAAGCAAGTTGCTAATTCCTTTCTTAGGGAGGTGAGGTGTGCTTTGTGAGCATGGTGGTCCCAGTCAGAAGTAATATACTGAAGCCTAATACAGCACAAAAATGAAAGCTTCAGACTGCACACAAGACAAGAAAATAGTGGATAGAGGTGGAGGTCAAACCTGGGTCTATATAGGTTTGTAGAGGGTATAGCATTCGATCCACTTCAGTATCCAGCAGCTCAGGCCAGACTGAGATAAGAAGTCATTGAAAAGAGAAGAGTGTCTGGGTATATGGAGATAGATAATGTTGTGAAAACAAATCTTTTTTTGTTTGTTTTTGGCCCATATCACCATTCTGCCTCAGGCTGGCTATGGTCATAGTAATTTAATTCTGTACTTTTAAAGGGAAAGTGAATCTTTCTTGGAACTAGGAGGTACAATGGTTAGAGCTCTGAATTTAGAGTAAGGAAGACCTCAGTTCAAAATCTAGCATCAGATACATGTTTGCTGTATCACTGAATTTAATTTCAGTTTCCTCATCTGTAAAATGGGGATAATATTTAATAGGATAAAATGAGGTATTATTTGTAAAGTGTCAGGAAAACCTTACAATACTATCTAAATGTTAGTTATTATTATTATTATTATGGTTTTTCATTACTTGAGCCATTCATTCATTAACTTGAGCAATGCAAGCACAAGAAGTTATTTTCAGTATTCTACAAGACAGATCATGATTAGCTATATGTTCTTTTATTTATTTTTCCTTTTTTGGTGAAGATAGTGAATAGGTCTGACCCTGTGATCTTATCAGTGTAGGGAAAAACTCCTTTAATAAGCTGACCAGCAACTCCTCTTTAGCTTAAAAGTTTATGGGTGCCTGGAATACTGAGAATTTGATAATGATAATAAATATTCATAATATACAACATTAATAAATAATACTAATAAAGACAAATAGCTAGCATTTATATAGTACTTCAAGGTTTGCAATGTACTTTATACATATGATCTAATTTGATCTTCACAATAACCTTGGGATGCACTTGTAATTATTAGACACATTTTACAGATGGGAAAATTTGAGTCTGAAAAAAGTGACTTGGCCAAAATCATGCAGCTTTTAGTATTAGAGGTGAGATTAAACTGTCTTCCTGACTTCTAAACCTGGTTTTCTATTCATTATTCCACATTCTTTCCTAATACAGGAATAATGATATAATATTGTTAGTATTTTCTAGGATCACAGTGAGCTGAAAAAGGCCTTAAACATTTCCTAATTCAACTTCCTTATTTAAAGATGAGAAATCTGAAGTCCAGAGAACGAAATTATCCTGTATAAGGTCCTTAATGAAATATATAGTACTACCAGAATTCATGCTTGTGTCCTCTGACTCTAAATAGAGTGTGAGCCAGAGGCACAGAAATGGAGAACACAGATCCTATTCAGGATAGTACAACTTTTTCTGTATAAAAGTAAATAATATAAAATAGTTGGGAAAGCAGAATGGCATCAGATTAGAGAGGGCCTTAATGCTACAGAGTAATGTTACTTAGTTACTTAGTACACAAAAAAAAAGTTACTGATAACTTTTTAAAAAATTATTGATGATTTTTGTTTTTCTATTACTTAGGTTTGCCTATTTATGCCTCCCCCTATTCTTCCCACAGAACCATCCCTTAAAACAAAAAACAAAACCAAAAAAAAAAAAAAGGTTAAAAAATCAGCAAAACAACAAAAAAGACATTTCCTCCATGAAATGGTTTTCCCCCTTCCCTCTGAAAATGAGGAGATTGAACTCAGTGACTTTTGGTCTCTCACTTCCTCTTAACCTTTCCTATATTATTATCAGTTTTTCAATTCATGTTTGACCCTTTGGGTTTTTCTTGGCAGAGATACTACAGTGGTTTGCCATTTCCTTCTCTAGCTCATTTTATAGATGAAGAATTGAGGTAAACAGGGATAAGTCCGCCCGGGATCACCAATGGGGTGTCTGAGGAAGTTTGGGCTCAGGAAGGATGGTCTTGGGTCCAGGCCAAACGCTCTATCCACTATGTCACCTGGTTGGTATACACACACACACATATCCATGTATATATATATATATATATATATATATGTATGTACATACATATATGCAATACATCAAATATACTTATTAGAAACATGGGATCATATGTTAAAATCTAAAAGGAATCTTAAAGATCCTCTTATTTTTCAAAGAAGGAAACTAAAAATGCAAGAAAAGGAAAAGTTAGGTTTGTTTCCAAGGTCCCCTCGGGGTTTCCTTTTAAGTTTAAATTAAGAAATACCACCAAAAAGCCGAAATTTTCAATAAGTTGGAACAGAGGAGCCCTTTTAACTTGGAAAATTTCAAGGAAATGAATTTTCCTTTTCCTGGAGTTTTTCAAATCTTTTGGAACCAAGCAAAGGTTTCCGGGCTCCCAGTTTTCTTTCATTTTCTAAATTACAACTTGTTTCAAACATCTTCTAAAATAATTCTTTGGGGGGAAATCCAAAGTTGGTTTTTTTTTGGTCAAAAGTTTGAAAACAAAATTTCCGGCCAAAAACCCCAGTTCCCTTTGGTTCCCAAACCCAACAGGGAAATTTAAATTCTCAAACCTGAAAGGTTAGAAAGCCCAACCCATTAAGGGTTTCCTTCTTTGTCCCTGGGAGGAGGCCCCATTTGTTTCCAACTATACTTTGGGGCCTGGTTTTCCAGAAGGCCCTTTATTAAGGGGAACATGGGAAAGTTCCCGGTTTGCCATCCTTGTAAACTCCCAACTCCCAACAAACCTCGGTCAATGAACCCTTTAATATCCTGTCAAATAAATCCAAAGGCCCTTCTAAAATAAAAAATACTAATTCCACCCTTTGGGGGGAAGGAAAATTCCCGGAGAAACCAACCTTGGGCCAAGCCTTTTTCCCTCTTGCAGGAATTTGGCCTTGCCTTGGGACTCCTAAATTTAAAAATGAAATAAAAATCAAAAAGAAAATCGCAGCTCTTAAAAAGGGGTTCCAAGGGCCGGGGGATCCGCAAAACCAAGATGGGTTCCAAAGGTCTCAGAAGGAGGGTCTTAAATCTCCAAAGGGAAAAGTAAAGGGGGAAAAGGGGGGCCTTTCAAGGGGCAAATTTGGGTCTTGGGTTAAAAATTTGGGGGGCAAATTTGGTGAATTTAAAAGGGGAAGTTGAATTGTCAGTAAAAATCAATTCCTGGGTGGGGCACCGTTGGAAAGTTTCACAAAAATTATTCCATTGGTGGAAAATTCCGCCAAACTCTTCAAAAATCTTTGGCCAATCAAGGGTTGGAAAGGAACTTTAAAATTTAGGAAGGCCTTTGGAAACTTGGTTTGGGGGGTGGGTCAAACCCTGCAAATGGGTGGTTTCCTTTCGAAATGGGACAGACGGAAGAATAAAAGGCTAGGAGGAAAATTGAAATTTTCTTTAAAATAGATGAAAAAGGAGCTAGATCTTTTGAGAAACCCCAAGGTCCGATTAAACAAGAAAAAAAACATTAAAGGAATTTCATCGAACATTCTGAAAAGAAACCTAAATCCCCTTTAATCAAATTTCAGAACTATCAGATTGGGAAAATTTACAACGCCAAAAAAAAATTTTAAATACCAGGGGCCCACCTGGGATCCACCCAAGACCTTTGGGGGGTGGTTGGTATTCCAAAGGGGCCAAAGAACTTGGATGGAAAAAATAAACTTGCCAAGCTGGATTTTCTTAGGGAAAGGAGGAATTTAGGTAAAGTTCCATTTTGTTTCTGGAAAAAACCAAGGAACTAAACCAAAAATTTTGATCTCCAAAAATGGAACTCAAAGTTGCAGAAAAGGGTAAAAATAACTCTTGGTTGTTTTCTTTTGGATAAAAAAAATACATGTAAAATTTGATGGCTGATATAACATAAAAAGGGAAGTAGATATGGAAAGGGATGATGGCAGAATAAGGTGGGAAGGGAGGGATAAAAGGAGCCATCCCGAGGCTGGAAACTTTATCATTCGGGGAATTTAGAGAGGGGGAGGAACGTGTGAATCTTACTCTCATCAGAGTTGGCTCAAAGGAAAAATAATTGACATTTTGTTTTAGAAAATTCTCTCCCTCATTAAAAACAGGGGAAAAAAGGGAAAAGAAAGGTAATAAGGGAAGGAAGGGGGAAGACTCAAAGGGGAAAATTTATAAAGGGGATAAGGTATCGTGATACAAGGAGGGTTTTATAAGTTTAAAAGAAGGAAAGAGGGTTGGGGAGGCAAGAATAAATAAAAAATCTAGGGTTAATTGGGATGGCAGGAAATGGATTTAATAATTCTAACCGTAAATGTGAATGGGATGAACTCCCCCATAAAGAGGGGGCAGAATGAGCTGGATCAAAAAGTCAGGAACTACAATATGTTGTTTACAAGAAACACAATTTTAAAACAGGGGGATACCCAAAGAGTAAAGGGTAAAGGCGGAAAAAATCTTTATGCTTCGGGTGAAGTCCAAAAAACAGGGGTCCATCCTTATCTCAGATCGGCAAAGGTAAAATTGATCTAATTAAAAGAGATAAAGGAAGGGTAACTTTAATCCTCTAAAAGGAAACATAAACAACGAAGAAATATCAATAATTAAACATATATCCAAGTGGTATGGTTTCCAGCTTCCTAAGGGAAGGTTAAAGGGTTGCGAAAAATAGACAACAAAACCCTTAATATTGGAGATCTCAACCTTGCACTCTCAAATTGAAAATCAAACCACAAAACAAATAAAGAAATTAAAAAACAAAATATTAAAAAAATTGGGGTATGTTGGATCTTTGGGAAAATTGAATAAAATGAAGGAATATTACTTTCTTCTCCAGCAGTTCATGGAACCTATTCAAAAACTGACCATATATTGGGACATAAAGACCTCAAAATTAAATGCAAGAAAGCAGAAATGGTAAATGCTTTTCTTTTAGATCATAATGCAATAAAAACCCCATTCAAACAAAAAAGGAAATAGAAAAAGTAATTGGAAACTAAACAATCTCATCTTAAAGAATGATTGGGTGAAGCAAATTATAGATCAATTTAATAATTTATCAAGATAATGACAATGATGGAGACATCATCCAAAATTTTGGGATGCAAGAAAGCGGTAATAAGAGGGAAATTCCTTGAAACTTACTTGAATAAAACAGAAAAGAAAAAGATTAATAATTGGGCTTTTGCAACTAAAAACTAAAAAAAGACCAAATTAAAAACCCCAATCAAATACTAAATTAAATTAAAATTTAAAAGGAGAAATTAAAAAATTAAATAAAAATCTATTGAACTAATTAAATAAAACTAAAGAGTTGGTTCTATGAAAAACCAATAAAATAGATAAACCTTTGGTTAAATCTGATTAAAAGGAGGAGGAAAATGAAATTAAGTGTCTTAAAAATGAAAAGGAGAACTTTCCCCGGGAAGGAAATTAAGGAATAAAGGAGTTATTTTGTCAACTTTATGCCAATAAATTTATTAACCTAAAGTGAAATGGATGACTACCTCCAAAAATATTAGACTTCCCAGATTAACAAGGAGGGGTAAAGCGAAAGTCCCATTTGAAAAAGAAATAGAACAGGCAATTCCCAACCCCTAAAAAAATCCCGGGACCAGATGGATTTACAGGAATTTTTCCAAACATTTAAAGAACAATTGGCCCCAATGCTATTTTTTTGATAAAATAGGGGAATGAAGGTCCTACCAAATTCCTTCTATAACTGAACATGGTACTGATACCTAAAACCAATTAGGCTGAAAACAAGAAAGAAAATTATAGACCAATCTCCCTAATGAATAATGTTTAAAATCTTAAATAAGATATTAGCAAAAAAGACTGAAAATCATCCAAGATAATAACACTATAATCAAGTAGGATTTATACCAAGGAATAGGGCTTGGTTCAATAATTGGGAAAACTATCAAATATAGTGGCCTTTAATAACCAAAATTAACAAAAACCATAGTCATCTCCAATAGATGCAGGAAAAAAGCATTTGATAAAATCCCATCCATTTCCTAATTAAAAACACTTGAGGGTATAGGAATAAATGGACTTTTCCTTAAAATAATCAACGGCATCTATTTAAAACCATCAGTAAAGCATATATTAATAAGGACAAACTGCCCATTCCAATAACATCTGGAGTGAAACAAGGTTGCCCACTATCCGGATTACTATTTAATATTGTATTTAGAAACCTAGCTTATAAATAAGAGCTGAGAAAAGATTAAAGGAATAAAAAGGCTGGGAAGCCTTATCACTCTTTTGCCGATGACGATGGTCTACTTAGAAGAACCCCAAGTTCTTAAAAGTTATTAGAAATAATCCACAACTTTCTTAAAGTTGCTTTGGTTATAAAATAAACCCCATAAGTCATCAGCATTCTTTATTCATAACAAAATCCAACAGTCAGAGTTACAAAAGGGAATTCCATTTTAAAAGTAACTACTGATATTATAAAATATTTGGAATCTATCTGCCAAGGGAAAATCAGAAACTTTAAAACAAAATTACAGACCCTTTTCACACAAATTAAGTCTGATCTAACCAATTGGGAAAAATATTAAATGTCTTGGATAGGGCGAGCAAATATAATAAAGATGACAATACCTAAAATAATCCTATTTATTTAAATATACCAATCAGACTCCCAAAAAACTATTTTTAATGACCTAGAAAAAATAACAACAAAGTTTCATATGGAAAAACAAAATTCAAGAATTTCAAAATTTAATGAAAAAAAAAATCAAATGATTGGTTGAAACCTTGAAATCTAAAATTATATTATAGGCAAGATTACCAAAACTTTTTAGTTTGGCTAGGAATAGATTAGTTGATCAGTGGAAAAGGTAGGTTCAAGGGATAAAACAGTCAACAAATATAGCAACCTAGTCTTTGACAAACCCAAAAGATCCCAGCTTTTGGGATAAGAACTTACTGTTTATTAAAAATTGCTGGGAAATTGGAAACTAATATGGCAGAAACTGGGCATTGATCCATACTTAAGGTAACCAAAATAAGGTCAAAATGGGTTCCTAGGCATAAAGAAGAAAATCATTAATAAGTAGAGGGATCATAGGATGGGTTTACCCTCAGACCTGTGGAAGGGAAGGGCTTATGACCAAAACAGAACTAGAATCATTACTGATCACAAAATAAAAATTTTGATTATACCAAATGAAAAGTTTTTTACAAACAAAACTAATGCAGGGAAAATTTAGAAGGAAGCAATAAAGGGAAAATATTTTTACAGTCAAAGGTTCTGATAAAGGCCTCATTTCCAAAAATATGAATTCTCTAATTTAAAAATTAAACCCATTTCAATTGAAAAATGGTCAAAGGATATGAACAGACAAATTCTCAGATGAAGAAATTGAAACTATTTCTAGTCATATGAAAAGATGTCCAAGTCTTGTTAAAGAAATGCAAATTAAAAACTCTAAGATCCACTACCACACATTCCAGATTGGCTAAGTGACGGGAAAAATAATATTGATTGTTGGAGGGGATGTGGGGAAAACTGGGACATTGATTCTTGTTGGGTGGAGTTGTGAACAATCCAACCATTTTGGAGAGTTTGGAACTATGCTCAAAAAGTTATCCTTGCCTCCTTGATCCCAACAGTGTTACTACTGGGGATTATATCCCAAAAGTTATAAAAGAAGGGAAAGGGACCTGTTGTGCCGAATTTTTGTTGGCAGCCCTTTTTTGTAGTGGCTAGAAACTGGAAACTGAATGGATGTCCATCAGTTGGAGAATGGCTGAATAAATTGTGGTATATGAAATTTATGGAATATTCTGTTCTGTGAAATTGACCAACAAATGATTTCAGAAAGGCCTGGAAGTTTACCAAACGATGCTGAGTGAAATGAGCAGGACCAGGAGATCATTATATACTTCCCAACAATACTAGATGATGACCAAATTCTTTGGATCAGGCCATCCTCAGCAAAAGGAATCCCAAATCATTTCTAATGGAGCAGTAATGAACTGAACCAACTATCCCAGAAAAGAACTCTGGGGAGATGACTAAAAACCATTACATTAATTCCCAATCCCTATATTTATGCCACCTGCATTTTTGATTTCCTTCACAAAACTAATTTGCAATAATTTAAGTCTGATTCTTTTTGTACAGCAAAATAATATTTTGGTCATGTATACTTATTATGTATCCCAAAGTTATTTTTAATATATTTAACATCTCTGGTCAATTCCTGCCATTTTAGGGGGGGTGGGGGGGTAATAGGTGAAAAATTGGAACAAGAGGTTTGGCAATTGTTAATGCTGTAAAGTTACCCATGTATATATCCTGTAAATAAAAGGCTATTAAATTAAAAAAAAAAATACTATTCACAATTCACTGACCAATTATCAGACTTTTCCTAAGTATCTGTAATATATCAGTCACTGCTAGGCTGTAGTTTAGGCAAATATAAGCAAAACCAAAAAAGTCCCTACCTTCAAAGAGCCTGTATTCTATTAGGGGAAATACTAATAACATGTATAAACATATGCGGAATAAATATGAAATAAATACAAAGCAGATAAATAATAAGGCAGAACATTCACAGTTGGGATCTGGGAAGACATCATGTAGAAAGTAGCATATTGTGAAGGTACATCTTTAAGGCAAGTTAGGAATTTTGAATACTCCAGAAGAGAATTCCTCTCTATCAGGGTGAGCAGAACACAAGATATGTATATATCTAAACCTCTGCTACATGGGTGAACCAATGGACAAGGCTATTTGTAGTTCCAAGTATGAGTGGAGTACAGATTCTCTCAATTCTCTCATAATTGAGACTATGTCATTCAAAACTCATTAGAAAGAGGCCCCATTTCAGTATTCTTCCCTCCAAAATCTGGAGATTAACTAGGATCCAGTTTCTGAAAGTGTGGTTTGTGAACTCATATGGTGTCTCATAAGTGAATGTGGGAGTTATGAAATTATGATTTATTATCAGTAAATGTCTGATTTGAATACCTATCTTACCTTTTTACCCAGGGAGATGTAAAAATTTCTCAAGTGAAAAGAGGTCTTGAATGGAAAAAGTTTAAGAAGCCTTGATATGGTAGGGCTGGCACAGTAGGAGATGGAAGTCAAATCTACATGGCAGAAGAAGGAAGTTCTGTTTCCCACTGATTTTCCTCTTCTTCTTCTTTCCTCAAGGGACAGACTCTGCAGGTGATTCAAGGCCCTCAAGGTCAAAGAGAAAGTTACTCTTCTTCAAAGCAAAGGTTCTTCACTTGCTAGTTGAGAGAGCAGGTTAGTAGCAGGAGGGGGAGTTTAGTTACTTTGTGCTGGCCAGATGGAAGATATTTCTTTAGTATAGATGGAAGTCTCCTGATCTAGCCCTTTACCACCTTCTCTCAGTAAGGCATGTATTTAGGGAAAAGTTTTTTGGCTTCTTTTATCACAGAATTTTAGAGTTAGAAGATACTTTACTAGATATCTACTTTAACTCATAGCCAATGGGAATCAATATTTCTATCACTACTACTACCCCCACCATCATTATCACCTAATATTTCTGTAACATTTTAAGATTAAGAAAACATTTTACATATATTATTTCATTTGATATTCACAGTGATCCTTTGTAATTATTCAGTCATGTCCAACTCTTTGTGATGCCATTTGAAAATTTTTTTGGGGGGCAGAAATACTGGAATGGTTTGCCATTTCCTTCTCTACCTCATTTCACAGATAAGAAAACAGAGGTAAACACAGTTAAATGACTTGCTCAGGATAACACAATTAGGAAAAGTCTTAAGCCCAATTTGAACTCGTGAAGAAGACTGAGTGCTTTATCCACTGTGCCACCTTAATGATCTATTAGGGAAGTGATATTGTACTCTATATGAGGAAGCTAAAGCTGAGGGAGATTAACAATTTCTTTTCAAGTTCTGAGGCAGAATTCTAATTTAGATCTTCCCAATTACAAACCCAGAGTTCTAGCCACTGTTTTAATCTGCCTCTAATGTGACAAGTGGCCATCTAGTCTTCCCTTGAAGGTTTTCAGTGAGGGGGGAACTCACTACCTCCTGAGCCAGTCTGTTTCAATTTTAGACAGCTCTTAAGTTTTAGGAAGCGTTTTCCAGCATCATCAAACTTTTCCTCTTTGGAACTTCTGCCCATTATTCCTAAATCTTACTTCCAGAATCAAATTAAAACAAATCCTTAAGACAGATGTCATGTCTTCCCTGAATCTTTTCTTCTTCAGGTTAAACATCCCCAGTTTCTGCAGTCTTTTCTCACGTAAGATAGAGTCAGGGTTTTTCATAATCGCTAACCTTCTCTGGATGCCCTGAAATTTAATAAATCCTCTTTTAAACTGTAGCACTAATAAATGTGCACAATATTCAGTGGATGTCAGTATACAGAGTGATTCTCACCATCTTGTTCCTTCTCTTAATCCAGCCCAAGTTCCCATTAATTAGCTTTTTTGGCTGCCACACCACCTTGCTTACTCACATTGGCTTCGTAATCCCCTAAAATCTCTACTCTCAGGACCACACAGCTGCCACAGTGGTAGTGCCAAGATTAAAATCCTGATCTCCAAATCCAACATTCTTGTTCCTAACACCATGTTGACTTGACTGTGTCTTTCCAAATTTGCACATTAGGAAATGAAAGGAAAAGTAATTGTGCATGCTGGGCTATCTCTACATGTTCTTCACTCATATCATATGAATCCATCTCCCTGCAAAACTCTGACTCAAGACCAAAATGGGTCCTTCCCACTGCAGCTGAGATCAGAGGACTTTCATGCCAAATCCAGAGTGTAGAAAAGACTGTGGCAATATTTTAGATGAATCAATCAAAAACACTGATTAAGTGGCTACTGTGTGCCAGGTACTGGGTATAAGACCAAAAAAAAAAAAAAGATACAATACCTGATATAAAGAGCTTATCTTTCCTGATATCATGGTCCTCTTTGAAAATGAAGGATAAACAGCAACAATAAAAATCTAACTTTTTTGGAGGAGAAAGCATATAATTGTAAATACAGGACATACAAAATATATAATTCTAAATCAGTCAAAATAAAGTTCAAATGCTCCTTTAAACACTTACTAGCTTTGTGATTTTGGACAAATCACTCAGCCATTTTCAGCCTTAGTTCCCTTACATTTAAAATAATAGTAATTACCTTACAGAATTCAATTACAGATTGAATGAAATAATGCATGTATAGCACTTTGCAGACCTTAAACTTCTACATAAATGACAGTGATGATGGTGATGATGACGATGACACAAGGTGATTTTGAGAGGAAAAGGGACTAATAGCTGAGAAAATTACCAAAGACTTAATGTCAAAGGTGGTATTTGAGTTGAGTTTTGAACTCTTATGAACTGTGAAAATGTACCAGGTTCAACAATAGAAACATTCATAGCATCTCCTTAATAGCCATTTGACATTTACAGTTATTACAGTAAAGCTAATAATTAGGTAACATTATAAATTCTACAAAAATTATTCCTTTGCATCATTTTTTTAGCTTTACAATATTATTGTTCTAGTTGTTTGTTTTTCATTTTCAAAGAGAGCCATAACATCAGAGAGATGATGCTGTGACATGAAAGTGAGTTGAATTTAAGTGAAGGAGAACTGTGCAAAGTTACCAAACTCATTCATTTCTCCAGAGCCATCTGGGTCCAGGGGCCAGATATAGATCAGGACGACTAGAGTTGGTCCTGCATACAATGGAACAACTTGGTTTTTTAAGTTAAGGTCTTTAATAGGTTCAGTTTGACTGAGGCAACAACCATCCATTGATCAAGGTTAGATAAGAAAGAAGTGAGACAGAGAATGGCCTTTTTTATTTTTTTTATCCAGTCAATAACAAACAAACATATGAAGAAAAAAAGGAAAAAAGGAAGAAAAGAAGGAAGGAAGGAAGGGACAGAAGGAAGGAGGGAGGGAGGGAAGAAAGCAATGAATAAAAGAGGGAAGGATAGATGCAAGGGGAGAATAAGGAGGGAAAAAGGAAGGAAAGAGGAAATAAAATAAAGATAGAAGGAAGGAAGGGAGGGAGGGGGAAGAAAGCAATGAACAAAAGAAGGAAGGATAGATGCAAGGGGAAAATAAGGAGGGAAAAGGAAGGAAAGAGGAAATAAAGGAAAGATGGAAGGGAGGAAGGAAGAGAGGGAGGGAGGGAGGAGGAAGGAAGGAAAGAAAGAAGGAAGGGAGGGAGGGAGGAAAGAAGGAAGGGAAGGAGAAAGGAAGGAAGGGAGGGAAGAAAAAAGGAAGGAAGGGAGGAAGAAAGGAAGGAAGGAAAGGAGGGAGGGAGGAAAGGGAAGGAGAAAGGAAGGAAGAAAGGGAGGGAGGGAAAGAGGAAGGAAGGAAGGAAGAAAGGGAGAAAGGAAGGAAAAGAGAGAGGAAGGGAAGGGAAGAAGAAAGGAAGGAAGGGAGGGAGGAAGGGAAGGGGAGAAGAAAGGAAGGAAGGGAGGGAGGGAGGGTGGAAGGGAAGGAAGGAGAAAGGAAGGGGGGAGGGAGGGAGGAAAAAAGGAAGGAAGGGAGGAAGGAAGGAAGGAAGGAAGGAAGGAAGGAAGGAAGGAAGGTAAAGAGGGAAGAAGGCAAGGGAAGGAGAAAGGAAGGAAGAAAGGGAGGGAGGGAGGGAAAGAGGAAGGAAGGAAGGAAGGAAGGAAGGAAGGAAGGAAGGAAGGAAGGAAGGGAAAGGAAGGAAGGAAGGGAGGGAGGAAGGAAGGAAGGAAGGAAGGGAAGGAGGGAGGGAAGGAGAGAAGAAGGAAGGAAGGAAAGAAGGAAAGAAGAGAGGGAGGGAGGAAGAAAGGAAGGAAGGGAGGGAGGGAGGGAAGAAAGCAATGAATAAAAAAGAGAAGGATAACTGCAAGGGGAAAATATGGAGAGAAAAAGGAAGGAAAAAGGAAAGATAGGTAGGAAGGAAGGCAGGCAAGCAGGAAGGAAGGAAGGGAAGAAAGTAGAAAGGGACGGAGGGAGGGAAGAAGGAAGAAAGAAAGGGAAAGAAGGAGGGAAGGAGGAAGGAAGGGAAAAAGGAAAGATTGAAGGGAATCAATCTGAGAGGGAAGGGAAGACACATGTGGTTTCTGGACAAAACAACTGCTGTGAAGTAAGGTTGGACGAAACAAAAACCAAGTGGGGCTTGGCCTAGGACTTATTTTTGGTAAATCAATGAAAGTCAGAGTGAGTTGAATTTATGGCATAGTTCTTAAGAAAGAAATCTGTGAATCCAAAGGTACAGAAAAAGGAAGGAAAGAAGGAAGTAAGCAAGCTGTTTTGTCTGGTCTTCAGTAGGGAGCTCCTTCTTACACTTTGTCCTTCTTTCTTGAAGTTGACCATGACATCCTGAGGTGATGCCATGAATGCAAGTGAATTAGATTTGGACCAGCCTCACTTTTACTTCCAGAGGCAGTATCAGCATTATCTCCCCTTTACAGATGAAGAAATTGTGGCTCATAGTCATTAATTTGCTTTTTCATAGTCACATAGCTTTTAGGTTTCAGAGGCAATTTGAACCTGTACTCTTGTACAGTTCCAAGACTTGATCCACAAAACATGAAGACTTATTGGAGTCACTTCATAAAGGAAGCAATAATTTTCTAAAGGTAGTCATATATTATTTCTATACCTCCTAGCATAATTAGCTTTTCTGGTCAAAAGTTTGTTGGAATAAAAGATTTAGTCAGGAAGACCCAAGTTCAAAAACAACTTCCAAAACTTACTAGCCATTTGATGTGGGCAAGTCATTTAACCCTGTTTGCTTCAGTTTCCTTATTTGTAAAATGATGTGGAGAAGGAAATGGTGAACCATTTTCCATGATCTTTGCTAAGAAAACCTCAAATGGGGTCATGGAGAGTTGGACACTACTAAAAAATGACCCAACAGCAATAGCATATAACTCTTTAATGTTTACAGGGATTTAAGTTTAAATTATGCTTCAAAAACTTACTATTTGTGTGAACCTGAAGAAGTTTTTTTAACCTGTCTACCTCAGTTTCCTTATTGGTAAAATAGAGATAATAATATTTATTTTACAGGATTGTTGTGAAAACCAAATGATATAATATATCTATAATACTTTGCAAAAATTAAAGCACTAAATAAGTGTGAGCCATTAATGGCATTAAATATACTATCAGGTAACTTGGTAACAATATATCAAAATTATTTCCTCTGAGAATTTGGGGGACTTATACTTTTTGACTTCCTATTGTCAAAAACACAGTGAATTTAAAATAATTTTATATTGTTAGAATGGATCATGAATATGTCCTTTTCAACAGATCCAGTAACATTTTGTATGTTTGAAAATTATTAAGATAACTAACTGTTCAGTTATTTACTGGATAAGGATAGGGACTTACTATTCAGTGTACTTACTGGATAAGATAGGGATAGAGACTGGACCCCAGCAATATAGGAAATAATGAGATCATGAAAATGCCTTATCAAAGGAAACTTGGCATTTTTTCTTCAACTTAGAAAATCCTTCTTTGCTTACTATGCTGATCTCAATATATAATCTACCTCTCCCTTCATATAGGTCACTTTTCCTAAAATAAGATTTGCAAAAAGGAAAAATTCAATGAAGTTTAATTCAACAAATGTTCTTTAAATAAAGCCAAATGCCAAATATTGTGTGAGGGAGTACAGGTCAATTCAAGTCAAGTCAAGAATTAAAACTCCCTTGTATGTATATATGCATTTATACATATGTGTGAAAACATACATATAAACACAATGAAAACTTTTTTTCTAGAATTTTTGATTTATTGATATAGGGAAATCAAAGAAATCCCATATATCTTTGCAGATCATACCTGTTTCACAACTTAGATATAGACTAGACTTGTATTCTCACTACTACAAGGAGATCTAAGTGAGGAAAAAGTTACTGGACAATGCAAATCAGTATTTTCTCTATACCTTAAGACTGCACAACAGTCTTAAAATACTGAAAGATTAAATAACTTTCCCAAAGTTATAGCTAGTATATTTCACTGAATGGGTCTTGCCTCTGACACACTGAGATCTAGGATGGACCTTAGATTAAAAAGGCCAAAGTCTCCCACTGCATCAGGGGCCATCTCCAGATGTCCTGATCTATATCTTGTCATTGAACCCAGATGGCTCTAAAGGAGAAAGTGAGCGGGTGACTTTACCCAGTCCTCCCTCACTCAAATCCAATTTACTTGCAAGTCAAGATATCACCCTCCTGGAAAGGGACCCACATGTGCAAAAATGTTTGTGGCAGCTGTTTTTTGTAGTGACAAGGAACTTGAAACTAAATAGTTGTCCATCAATTGGAGAATGACTAAGTTATGGTATTTGAATATTATGGAATATAATTGTTCTGTAAGAAATGATCAATAATATTTCATAAAGGCCTGGAGAGACTTACATGAACTGATGCTAAGTGAAGTGAGTAGAACTAAGATCATTGTACACAGTAACAAGATTATAGGATGATCAATTCTGGTGGACATGGCTCTTTTCAACGAGATGATTCAGATGGCTCCTCTACATCCAGAGAGAGGTGTGGGGACTGAGTGTGAATCATAACTTAGTGTTTTCATTCTTTTGTTATTGTTTGGTTGTATTTTGTTTTCTTTCTCATTTTTTTTCTTTTTGATCTGATTTTTCTTGTGCAGGATTATGATTATGGAAATATGTATAGAAGAATTATACATGGTTTGACATATATCAAATTACTTCTATCTAAAGGAGGGAGGGAAAAAGAGAGAAAAATTTGGAACAGGGGGTTTTGCAAGAGTGAATGTTGAAAACCATGCATATGTTTTGAAAATAAAGTTTAAATAAAAAAAAAAGCATCACCCTCCTGATACACCAGTCTTCTTCAAGAATTAAAGATGAACAACAATGTTTTGCAGTGACCAGAATGTTGCACTTGTAGTCTTGAAAGCTCTGAGTTCAAATTCTGCCTCAGGCACAGCTAGCTGCATGACCCTGAATTCTCTCAGCTTCAATTTCCTTAGTTGTAAAATGGGAAAAATAATAACCCTTACCTGGAATGATTCTTATGGGAATCAACTGAAATAACATATATAGAAAACTTTGCAAGCCTTAAAGCCTTATAGAAATACTATTTTTATTATTGTTGTTCCTATTGACATTATTTATGACTTCAAGGAAAACTCTCAGTCCAGTCCTCCACAGGGCCTCTCTCCCTGAGAGCTAAATACTAAAAACAAAATGACCTCATAAAATATATTTATTGTGAAAGTTCTTTTTTCATTTTTCTCATCCTTTTCACTGGTGTTCTTTTACTGAGAGCCTCATTACAGGCTACATTTGGATTTTGTACAAACTAAATTTGGGGAGGAAAGTGGGCCTAATAACTAATCTAATAACTATCTAATAACTACTTTGTGCTAATTTTTTTGACCTTGATGCTTTAGCTTGCACTCAATTGATACTTAGACCATAGATGATAATTGTCTCTTCTTGACCTTTTGCCCAGCACTTTTTAGTAGGAAAACCTCAACTAGCTCTTGAGTTCTCCCTGTATAAAAGTCTTTCAAAGTGTTCTGCTTCTATAAATTTTGTCTTTATTCTCTTTTTAATGTGCCTTTTGATGAGCAGCTAGTATGGTAGGAAAGTAAGTATTGGACCTAAAGTCAGGAAAATGCATGACTTCAAATCTGGCTTCAGTTACTTCCTACCTGTGAGACCTTGGGCCAATCACCTAACCCTGTTGACCTGAGTTTCTCATCTATAAAATGAGCTGGAGAAGAAAATGACAAATGATCTCAATATCTTTATTAAGAAAACTTAAAATAAGGTCACAAAGAGTTATACGTGACTGAACAATAACTGAACAACAAATAAGTAACTTGAAACTACTATTTATAGAGGGTACACTTGACGTAACTATCTCCCCAGGAGAAGAATTTTAGGTTTGTAGTTTTCTCCAGCACACACAAAAAAAATCCACCTAATTAGCCACCATTCCTGGGTTCCAAATTATCAGATAAGTATAGAATTTCCTTGATTTTCCCAGTAGCTATTTTATTCTCCTTATCTGACATCCAGTTTATAAGAATCCTTTCCTGCTTTCCCATTAATTCTCCCAGTTGCTTTTAGTGAAAGGCAGTATAGCATAGTAGAGAAAGCCCTGGACTTTAAGTAAGAAAGATTGGATTCAAATACTATTTCACGTATTTGATACAATTATCTCTTTCATCTCATGGGTGTTAGAGGTGTTCCCCCCGAAAAATATGCATAAAATTTTTTGGCCCTTCCTTTGTACCAGAGAAGTCTGAATTATTATGGTATTAAAAGAAAAAAATATTCTGGTATTATATAACATTACATATATTTTATTCATTTCTGAGCTTCTGAACTTTTTCTGTGTCATTGCTGGGCTTGCCTGTTGTCTGTGGTTTCCACAAAATTTCCACTTAATTTTTATGCTGACTCATGATATGATGAGGAAAGTTGTGACAAGGAAGGGGTAACCATAGTCCTACAAATCTTGGCAGGTCACTTAACCAATGAAAAGCAGCATAGGAATGGATAGATTTCTGAGCTTGAAGTCAGGAAGATCTTGGTACAAATACATCCTCAGATGTGCTTGCTGTGCAATGCTGTGTAACTCTTAGGCAAGTGTATTCATCTCAATTCCTTATTAAAATGAGAATTGGACCCAATGGCCTAACATACGTTCACTTCAACCTTAATATTTATGATCCTCTCTGAACCCACATCCTCACCTGCAAAATAGGGGTGATGTTCACTCTAGCTCTGAATACTTGATCCTGTGAGATATGGTCCAAAGCTCAGTCATTCAGTTAAACATTCAAGTAAACATTTGCCCACAACTTGCAAAATACAGGGTCCTATGAACCAACAACAGGACAACTAGCTGGTGCAGTGGATAGAGCATTGGACCTGGAGTCAGGAAGATTCTTTCTGAGTTCAAACCTGACCTTAGACACCTAGCTCTGGGCAAGTCACGTAACCTATGTGCCTCAGTTTCCTCATTTGTAAAATGAATTGAAGAAGGAGTGGCAAACCACTTAAGTATCTGTACCAAGGTAATCCCTTTTGGGTTAGTGGGACATGACTGAAATATCTACCTAGGCAAATCAAGCAGCTTCTTATACTGTAAGTATAAGTATAAGAGGTTCTCTGGGTTATTTGCCTTTATATTCCCCTCTCCCCTACCATTCTGCCTCCAGTCCCTATCAGATACTAAATGGCACACCAGAAAGAAAGTGAGCCTGGAATCAGGTAAACCTAAGTTCAAACCCAGGATAAGATACTTACTAAGTCACTTAATTTCAGTAATCAAGTAATTAATTAAATTAAATTAAAATTGAATTGAGTAATTAAATAAGAGACTTAATTTCTTGGCTGAGTCACTTAATTTCTATCTGTTTCAGAATTCTCAACTATAAAATGGAGGTGATAATAGTATCTATCTTCCAGGATTGTTGTGAGAATCAAATGAAATAATATTTGCAGTGATGATTATTTTGGTGAATGGTACATAATAGGTAATTAATAAATGCTTGTTTCCTTTACTCCTGTTATAAGGAAAGCACTTTGTAAATATTAAAGTACTTATATGAATATTATAATTGTGCATTCCCATTGACATACCATACCCATTTCAAGTGGACTGGTGGCTAGTGTACTAGATTCACAGTTAGAAAGAAATAATTTCAAATCCTATCTCTGTCTCTTCATATGGATAAATCTCATTTAAGAGATATTTCCCAGACTGAGATACCCAATCTTAGATCCTTTATCTGGTATCACAAAAAAAAAATAAAAGACTCCCCTGTGAGTTGCAGGGTTGTGGTCTTCCCATCAAGGAAGGAGTTCAAGTCAAAACAAGATGACCTATGCTGTGTAGACAAATTTCTTCATTTAGATTGAGAAGTTAGACTCTATGATCCCTGAAATTCCTTTGAACCTTAAGATTCTGGATCCTTCACGTTTTAAGGAATTGTTTTCTTCAGTCAATTTCTATGCTTACTTTTCCAAAGTGTTGGCTTTCCTCCAAAAAACTTCTCCTGCATAGTCTCATTTCTTTTCCCCTGTGTCTCTTTAAAGATCCTTTTGAACTTTTCCAAGAGAGCCTTTTGAATTGTAAACCAGTTCATATCTCCCTTTGAGTCTTCACTTGAAAGCATTTTTGCTTTTTCTTGTCATCTTCTAGGCTCATGTTCTGATCTTCCCTGTCTCCATAGTACCTCTCTATGGTCAGAGCTCTTTTTCCTTTTTGGCTCACTTAAAAAAAAATCTACTCCTAAGATACAGGGGAAATTCTCTTAAGCTTTACAGGGGCTTCTCACTGACTACAGCTGGAATTACAGGCTTCCTCACTGCACTGGGTGGGCTTGGCCAGGTCCTGCCTGTTATGCTGGGATTCAAGGGCTTAGCACTTGCCTTCTGTAGTTGCACTGGAGATCTCACAGATGGTCAGCTCATCTACTGGCCTTGTGAACTAAGGCAGAGTAACCAATGCTGCTGTATTCTTGCTAAGGGTGGGTCTCTATGTGCTGGGCCTCCAGGCACTGTGCCTGCCTTGAGCTGTGTGTTCCCTTGCTCAGTTGAGACAGACTTTTCCTGAAATTCTTTCAAGATATATTAAGTTGGAAAATTATTACACTCCAAATGTTTTTGATTCTGTTGCTCCAAAAATCCATTCAGAGGCTTGATCTATTGTTGATTCTGAGGAAAGTTGGGGAGATCTCAGGCAACCTATCTACTCTCCAAATCTTAGCTTTGCCCCTGGATTCTTCATTTCTTTGAAAACCAAGAATGCATATTCTACAGTTTGATAGCAATAACTGAAATAATCATTACAATAATAATCATCTAATATATTCTGTAACAATATATGATCATCTCTTTGATATGTATAATAAAAGTGCTAAATGAAGTCCAGAGCTAATGATTATGACAAGTATCATGGAAGAAATGATATATGCACATCATGGCATCCCCTTCCTGATGGGTTCATTACAAGATGAACTTCAAGAACAAACAACAAACAATAATTGTAGCATGTAGTAGATGTTTGTTTCTGTTGAGTTCTGTTGAATTAAGCATCTCTTGACCAACTACATAGGGCTTGGTAATTGATTAGATATGAAAGATGAGAGAAGCAAGAAATAGTAAGATATCAGATTGATTCTAGACTATTAAATTTATGGTCTCAGAGTATAATAAAATTTGTACTTTAAAATACCTTCTTATGATGATGACTGAGGCTAGTAATAATATTGCTAGCCCATCTAATTTACCCATACTATATAGTTCCTTGTTTCTGTGTTTATTCAGACCCTTTGGCTATTTAACCCAAACATCCTGCTCCAAATCACCCTTTTTATTTTCCAGTTAATTCCACTTAGTCTTTTTTTTTTTTTTTTTTTACTTATTCCAGTTAATTCCACTTAGGCTTCTTTTTTCTCTGTTATTTCAGTTATTTCACTAGCTTCTTTCCATCCTCTTAGTTCTCCCACTCCATTAAGTATTTTACATGTCAAGTTTCCCCAGTTGGTAACAACAGGGAGAATTGAGCCACTGAAATCAAGTTGGGACTTGTTAGAGGGTATCACTTTAAAACATTTCCCAAATACGTTAACTGCAGCTGTTCCCCATGATAAAAGAATCAGAATGATTTTCCAGTTGAGATCCAGGAGATTATCATATGAGAAGTAGCTAAGCAATAATTTAGCATTGTTGTCATGTGGTAAGTTGCTGCAGTCTCTGTCTGGCTTTAGTGTTAAGGATTTTTTTTTTCCCCTTCCTTCCTTTAGGAACTCCAAGCCTCTCATTTAAGGAAAAAAAAAAATTCTCTTGATTATCAAGTGCCTCACAGGTTGAGGCAGGATGGAAAGTTTGGAGGAAATCATAGTAAACAAAAGAAAAAAAGAAAAGCAAAAATACAAAAACAAACAAACAAAAAAGAAAGTTAGCTGGAACTGGGGCAGAGTGACTGGGTTTTTGCCCTAAAGCACTGAATTCAGAGAGTGAGAAATTTGGAGAATATAAAATTTAAGGACCATTGATAAGGGTAGTAGTCTTTTGGCAGCATAGAAATAATCATGTTAGAAAGAATAGTTTAAGGAGGAAGCTAGCAGATGATGACTAGAGGTAGTTCCCCTCTTGCCCCACAGTTCTTCCTTCCTTCCTGCTTTCCAGTTGAAGATCTCTCTTGCTCCAAGTGCAGTTTGTGGCATTTTCCTAGAGCATCACTGACATTTCTAATCATGGCTTTGTCCAGGGTTTCACCTGAGTTAAGAAAATATGACTAGTAGATTCTTTCTAATACTTGTCTAGACATCCCAAGTACCTTTTAGAGAAAGCCTATTAGAGATAATGGGAAAAAAAACACATACCAAAACACTTGCTTGGAAGTCAGGAATATCTTAGTTTAGTCTTGGCTCTGTCAACTGACCAGCTGTGTGACCTTTATCTAGTTACTTAATTTCCTCTTCTGAAATAAAAATAATAGTTGATATTTTAAAATTACTTTAAGATTTGCCAAAAATTTTATGTTCATTTGCTCACCCGTATAGTATCCTATGAGGTAGATTCTAGAGGTATCTCCATTTTCCAGATGTGGAAACTGAGGCTTACAGCAGTTAAGTTCCTGGCTAGTATCCCGCAACAAGTATGTATCAGAGACAAAACATGAACATGGTAAGACAAAACATGGATGTCATATTTGGAATCAGAAAACCTGGATTTGGATTCTGGTTCTACCTGTGTGACCTTGAATTAAAGTCATTTAATCTTTTTGTTCTTCAGTTTCCTCATCAGTAAAATGAGATGGTCCACTGAAGCTACTTCCTGATCTATATCTATAAGCCTATGATTTTGCATCTTCTTGATTCTGCACCATGATACCTGACATCTAGACTGAACACACTGGACCTAATTATCTCCAAACCCTCTCCCTCCTCAAAATCTTGTGGTCCTGTGACCTGTTCGATCTCCTCAAACACTAAGGCTTCATGTTCCTGTGCAAATCTTGCCCAAATTTTGGGCTAGTGTGGTTGGCAACTAGAAGCATCGGCTGCATTTTAAAATCTAGTTAGTGTGATTTATTCTCTATGCTGATGTTTTCAAAGCCCTAGAATAAAACATCACATGACAGTAAGGGCTGGTACGGAAAGTAATTGGCAGTACATTATTGATAAAGGTGTCCAGCAATAATAGCAATATGCCATCAATCATTGGGGCTGATGTTTGATAGCATCATGTAAACTTGCCGGGACCAGTGTCCTCTACATTCACCTTGAGTGTGCATGCAACTAGCTCTGTAGGAAAATGATATTCTTTCATTAACTGGTAGCTTCAAAATAGGCTTGCATCAAAGGGAAAAAATTAACAGCAAGCTAGTTTCAGAATATTTGTCCTGAATTAAAAACTACTTCTGTTCTCTTGTCCTTTCTCTGCAGTCTTATAAATTGGATTAGTCATTATTAAACATTTTGAAGTATATTAAAAGAGAAGAAGAAGAAAAAGAAGATTCCAAGGGCATACAATGCATCTTTGATCTTGCTGGAGCTTCCATTCTGAGAAGTCTGCACAATGCTGTTTTACATTACACGTTCAGATACTCATAATTAGGCCCTTGTCGTAATGACCCATTCTAAAAAGAAACAGCTCTCTTCCTTATTTTCCATTAACAGCACCAAGAGTTTATTTGCAGAGAATTGGGTTTAATTCAATTAGCAGGAATTGTGAGACATTTACAACACAAGGTATATTAGCATAGCACTTTGTTTGTAATGAGAACCAAAAAGCATTTAGGGAAAGAAGAAATAATTATCCAAGATTTCTCCCCACCCCCTTTTTTTCAATAACATCAAGGGTTTAGTCCAAATTTCTGGAGCCCAGATTCCCAAATCCCTTAAGCTTTAATTAATGGTTAACAGAGAAATGGAAGAGGATGGAGAGATTTTGGAGGGCTTTGTCTAACTAATATTTAACAAGGGCAATTGAAAATATAGATATCATATCTTTTGAATCAGATCTGGAGTTAGAATCAGATCCTCCATAAGAATGGAAGAAATCTTGTTTTTCTTTGGGAACTTTCACCTTAATTCTGAATATTCCCCCGAAGAGTAAGTTTATTTTGTTCCTTGCATGTCATTAGTTTTTTTTTTTGTTTTTTTTGTTTTTTTTTTAATCACAATTTGCCTGACAGGGTGAAGGCTTTGGTCATGAAACCAAATTGGCAGAATCTTTGAGTTGCCTATTATTTGCTGGAAGCTGCTACCACACTCAGCCCATTGTCATTAATTTGTAGTGATTCCATGTAACATTCATATTATCAGTGATGGTCTTGGGGCTCAGGTCAGGGAGAGATCATGGGCAGCTGCAGGTTGGAATTCTCCTGTAATTCTAGCTCGTTCTAATTTTCCACTGGCAGTGGAGAAAGGGGTTTATTGGGCCACAGATCTCCCCACCGAGTTTGTTGCTCTGTTTATACTATCCTTTACATGGCCAATGGTTGCTGTTGTGAGGCAGGCACATTGCCCCGCTGAGCTCCTAGAGAACGGCTTGCTGCTTTTGTTAAGAACCTGCCTGTTCCCCTAGTGTCAGAGAGTTTATCTCTGGATCTCTGAGCAGCTGTGAAAAATGAGAACATTTGCAGGCAGACTGGCCATGCACATAAACTGCATTATTATCCGATAAATCAATTAGCACATTTGGGCCCTGGCATCTCTAGGCCCTCCAAGCAGTGCCTTGAGACAGATGGGCAGTCAGTCTGCTTCTGTCCTGCTTGGCATTTTCTTTACAGACTGAAGGAGAGGGCAGAGTGACAGCAGCCTAGAAAAGAGAGCTCACTCTAGGAAGCCTCTTTTAAGATGAAGACAATGAGAAAAGGAAACTTCAGCTGAGGATTCAGCCATATTTCAGAGACCATTTGTACCCTTGAGGTTTTTTTTTCCCTAAAGGTTTTTTGACAGGATGAATCTGAATTTAGCAATGGATTTAGACAACCTTGCTAGAAATTGAGGGAGGAGTAAATTCTTAGGTAAGGAATTAGTTGAGGTTATTTTGGCAGGATCACTGAGAAAACAGCATAGTGTGGTAAAAAAGAGTTAGACAACGAATTCGAAAACCTATATTCTGGGTCCAACCCTTACACTGACTTGCTCTCTGTATGACCTTGGGCCAATCCCTCTACACCAACCTTGGTTGCTGTATGATTCAGACTGTATAGCAGACATGAAAGTATTTTTGAAAAGCATTAAACTTTAAGGAACAAACAAAAACAGACTTCAAAAAAAAATCCATGTGTTTCATATTTTAAAAGATTGTATTTTATAAGATCTTCAGGTTTCCAAGGAGATTTAGACACATTATTTCATTTTATCTTCACAATAATCCTATGAGGAAGGTTCTACAGATATTGTTATCTCTACTTTACAGATGAGGAAACTGAGGTTCAAAGCAGTTAAGTGATTTGTTCATAGCTACAAAACTTTTAAGTGGTTGAGATCAGTATTTAAAGCTCTCTCCTAACTTAAATAAATTTCCTCCTACTAACCCTCCTTAGGATTTTTATGCAGAAGATTGCAATGTTTTAAAGAAAGTAAGATTTTAGGTTAGGACATAGACAAAAGCAAAGGAGTGTTATGTGCAACTTTATGAACTAAGATGTTGCTGGAAAAAATTTAATTGCTTTAAATTATTATTTTTAATGAGACTGACTTTGGAGCCAAAAATAAAAGTTTCCTTAGAAAATGGAGATTTAAGAAGCCCCATGAGGACTTGGGGAATTTTGCATTTTAAAATTTAATAAATCCTGATGTTTGAGAAGCAATATCAACTGTAACAATGTTTTCTTAAGCAAACTTTAAGGAGCCAGAGTTTTTCTTTTTACCTCAGGTTAACTATCTCTGCCCCAAATATGTCTAAGAAGAGAACTCACAAATTGTTGGCCTTAGGAAGCTATCAATCCAGAAGGTAATGATTTGAAGTAACTGGGGTTATCTGGTCATTATTTCAAAGAACTTTGAGGAGCCAACATATAGCTCATCCTCTTAGTTGAGTTCAGGGCTGTTTATAGCCATTTTTAAACTGAGAGTGGAAAGAGTAAAGGCAGAGAGCAAAGTGACCAGGGAAGTACAAGGAGACTTTTGGAGATCTGTAAGACAAGAAGAAAGAAGGTCAGGATTGGATTTCTTCTGAAATAGCTTCTATTTCCTTCTGTTTTCATTGAGACATGGCAGAAATGTGCTAAGGGCCACTTAAGAACAGTTGAGCTGGTATCCCTCTCTTAGTTGAGAAAAAGGCAAAGCCTCAGCACAAATTAAACCTCCTTCAGACATCTCCTGCACAGGTGGGGACAATCAGCAGTTTGCCACAGCAATTAGCTATGAAGTTTAGCCAAGAGCTAGGAAAAAGAAGAAAAATGACTGAATCTCCCTTCAAGCTTATGTAGATAGCAAAGAAAATTTTTCAGTGACTTGCAGAGAATGGGCACTACTTGTCTGCCAGCTCAAATTACATCTTTGAAGAACATTTGATCCACTATACAGAGTCCAGAAGAAGATGACTAGAAAAATGAAGGAATTTAATATCATGTCATGTGGAAATGGGACTATTTTGGCTGAGGCAATTTGGGGAGACAAGAACATGATAGGTATCTTTAAATATTTGAAAATCTGTCACATGGGAAAAGAATTTGCCCCATTCTATACTAGAACTAGAACCACAACTAAAAGCAATGGACAGAAGTCATAAAGGTAGGTTTAAGATTGTTGTAGGGAAAAAAAAACTTTATGAATATTAAAACTATACAGAAGTGATATGGGTTGCCTTGGAAGGCCATGAGTTTTTCCTACTGGAAGTCTTTAAGCATAGATTATATCACAACTGTTTGAGAATAGTCTTCATGTTCAGATTACTAAAACAGTCTCCCAGGTTCTTTCCAAATATGAAATCCTGTGATCCTTAACAATTCCTATTTCCCCATAGTAAGAGTGGGTTTGGGTGCAGGACAACAAAGTAAAAGGATTGGCAATACTTCTAGATCTTTATGGAGAATGGAATGTTCCTTGAAATAATTTTTCAAGGCAAAAACAAAGAAGAAAAGGGAGGTGAAAGAGGTAGTTGTTGTTCTTCATTCTTAAAGAGGACCAAAATGACATCACTAAGTTGGAGTCAAGGTACAGTGTATCTGACTATGGCTGATCAGACTGAAAATGAGTTCAGAAGACTTTACCACAGGTCAGGCACAAATAGTCCATGTGAACATTTGGAGTAGCTCTGTCTCTTAATTTGTGCATTTCATGTGAAAAGGTAGAAAGGGGAGAGAGAGAAAGAGAGAGAGATAGAGAGAGACAGACAGACAGACAGACAGACACAGAGACAGAGAGAGATGGATGGCAGAGAAGAAAAAATGTGTTTCAAAGAAAAGGGAAAAGGACCATTGACCATTTGGGCTAAGGAATAAGGATGAGGTCTACTATAGGCAGTTAGATGGTACAGTAGATAGAACATTAGACCTAGAATAAGATCTGATTTAAAATTCAACCTCAAACATGTACTAGCTGTGTGACCCTATTATTTGCCTCAGTTTCCTCATCTGTGAAATGGGATGATAACAGAGCTTTCCTCCATAAGATATATTATTTATAAATGCTTTGTAAATCTTAAAGTGTTATTTAAATGCTCGCTATTACAATGAAGTCATTCACATAGGTCCACCTGGATTATCTCATTAGGAACCAACTTCTTGATGCAGAGGACCAAAGAATGTTTTTAAAAAGAAAAGTAAAAATACCATGAGTTGAAAAGTCATCCAAAAATAGAGGAACAGGAGATGAATAGTGTTAAGCTATAAGTAGCATTATCAGAGATAGATGGCTATTTGCCTCTAACCAACATACCCAGTGGAAAGTTCAGTAGTTTCGCAGAGTACATCTCTGGGATGTGACGGAAAAATTTTCAAACTTGAGAAATATAAGCTATCTATTTCTGATGATTGATATGGGAAATATACAGCCAGAAGACATTTTGAAGGCATTATAAAATCCTGATCAATATATTTAACACAATGCAGGTATAGGTCTTGTTTTCAACATTGCTGGCAATGCAAAATAGGGGATTCAGAAGACAGAGGAAGATTAGAGGAATAAAGAGCATGGTGGGGAAAGGATTTGAATTCCTGGACCATCGCTTAAAAACTGAGCAATAGGATCTTGGATGGAGATGGAAAATATTTAACAAGGGCAATTGAAAATATAGATATCATATCTTTTGAATCAGATCTGGAGACCTTTAACTTGGAAAGGGAGGAAAGGGTGAGAAAGCTGCCTAAATATACTTGCTGAGTCTGACACCACAGGAAAAAAAAAGCATGTGTAACATAAGAAGAAGAAAGGACCAGAAACTAATGAGAAATTTTCTAAGTAGAAAAGCATCAATAAAACCCAGGGCCACAGATGTCTCTATATGAATACATAAACTATAGGCAATAATCAGAGTGAACTAGACCTCTTAAATCAAGGAAATAAATTTGACTTCTCCAGGTATCGCTGAGATTTGGTGGGATAGGGGTCATGACTGAAATATGCCTCTGGAAGAATATACCTCATTCAAAAGGAACAGATTATTTTAAAGGGATGTAAAATAGCATTATAAATTAAGACGATAATAATAGCTAGCATTTATACAGCATTTTAAGATTTGCAGATCCCATTACATTTGATAATATACTCAGATGAGTAAATTCAGAAATTGAATGGGGAAATTAGGTAGAGAGTCTTTGAGCAATATTAATGGAGGGGGGGAAAGCCCTGGAAAGGATATTATTATAGGACTAGTATACAGATCATCTGGACAGATTAATTCAAATTTATATGCCTAACTCTCTCTCCTAAAATCTTCTATTGCTACATTGCTGTTCTTTGGGTATCTTCACCTAGAAGTCCCACAAGCAACTCAAATGAAACATGTCTGAAATTAATCTGATTATCATTCCTCTCCAAATTATAATATTATAAATGAGATTTCATTCTCTTTCCAGTCACTCAGGGTTCTCATCTAAAGATCATCTTAGACTGTTTCCTCTTCTTCATCATTCATATCCAATCAATCACCAAGTCTCGTTGATCCTCCTATTTCTATAAATCTCTTATGCCTTTCCTCCTTTTTCTATTCATATTACTGTCACCTTACTTTAAATACTTGCAATAATCTAATAGATCTCACTGGTTCTAGCCTCTATTCTCTCTAATCTATCTTCCATCTAGCATTTTCCTCTTAGAATTCTTAGTTTTCTTCAAGGCCAGTTCAGATGGCATCTTCTCTGAAAGCCTTCCTTGGTGCCCATCTTTATTAGTGTTCTTTCATTCCACAGATTTTGTGTAGCTGGTTCCATGTTCTTTCCCCAAGTAGATATAAGTTCCTTGAGGACATGTACTATTTTTGTCTGTTATCCCAAATAGATACATACTGTCATGTACATGGTAACTACTGAATAATGTGTGTTAAATGAAAAGAATTGAAAGTAAAATTATATGAGGAGTTGAAGAAACCAATCACCAAGTGTGATGTAGGCTGAATTTTTAGCAATATCACCATCTTCTGGAACTTTCTCTTTCTGTTAAGAGCAGAGGAGCTGACAAATGATGACTTCCCTTAGCACATTTCATCACAAATAGTACGCAGTTTTTTCCTTCTTCCCTCCCTCCCTCTCTTTCTTCCTTTTTTCAGTTTTTCCTTCTTTCTTTTCCTTAAAACAAGTTTATCCTTCAAAAGTAGAGGAAGTAACAAGATGAAGTGGTTATTCTGCATTTAATTGGAATCAACAACAAAGAACTGATTGTTGAATAGAGATGATTGGTATCTTGGAAATAAGTGAACTCAAAGAGATCATAATAAATGATAGTAACAGTGAGCATAGTACAATGCCTATCATAGAAATGAAATGAGGAGGCATCCAAAATTCAAAGAAAAGATAGGTAAGATACAGAAATGTAAAATTCTGCCTGCAAAATTAGCCAGAGAAGGATACAAAGTACTTAAGAATAAAATTCCAAAAATATAAACAGAACCTAAGCAAATTTTGAAGAGGACAGATTAAAGAATATGCCTCAAGTAACCAACACGGCTGCATGATTCACCTATCCATTAACACAACTTTTTAAAAAGATAAGTATAGAAGATTGAAGCAAAGTAGATATCTGCATATGACTAGTAAGAGTAAAATTGTCCTGGAAGAATGGTGTCAGGAACTTAAAACTGAGAATTAAATGAAGCTATCTATGAATGCTAAGGACAACAGTTATCACTTAAAAATGTTGGGGTAGAAAAGGAAGCCCAAATAAGGATATAATTACCATTTGGGGGTGGATAGATTGATAATAATGGATGAAAAGAAGGGTAAAATGCAAGCCACTTATTTTGCTTATTTTTTCACCAAAGAGAATGATATTTATGTTGAATATGATAAAGATATAAGTAGCTATCAGATAGTTGAAATCAAAGATAAGTAAGAAAACTATAAGTGGATATTTAGCTGCCCTCAATGCGATCAAGTCTGAAGACTCAGATAAAAGAAAAGGCAGAAGTAATTACTGAACAATTGTCAGTGGTTTTTAAAAGACTAAATAAAAGCAGAAGAATGCTCTCACATAATGTTCCTAGGTTTTAGCAAATAATTTGGCAAAAATCTCTCTTTTTTTCTGGCAAGAAAGAGAACTGAACGCCAGGTAAGAATTTGGTGGATATAAACAAAACTATTATCTATTCTATCTATTCAAATCAAACCAACAGATTAGTGGATTCAAAAGCATTTGATTCTTTGAATCCAAAGTGTAGTTATTAATGCATTGTTATCAACTTGGAGATATTTAGCAGTTTACCTCAGGAATTTAGTCTTATGCTGTTTAACAGTTTTGTCAATGTCTTTGGAGAACTGAAAAGTTCTTTTAATGACCTCATGCATCTCTGTGAAACAAAGGCTTGCCTTTGTTCTGGTTGTGTTATATAACTATGAATCATGGAAGTCTATAGTTTCTGCAGAATTGAAATTGAGGGTCAACCAAAGGGTAATGGAGAGGTTCATAGTGGGCATAAAGAGACTGCAGCAAAGGATTACAAAAGAGAAACTGTGAAAGTTATCAAAGAAATGAGTCCAAAAATGTGGGATGATCACATAGTGAAGTGAGAGAGAACTTATGAACAGCTCTCAAGATGTCAAGAGAAAATGAAGATTACTCCTTAGCTTGGTGAATAGAGTTGTCTATAACAAACTTGTAGGATGAAATGGCCAAGAATTTCACAGCATAAACATACATAAACGAGTTATGATTTGTATCACTGAAATAATTAACCCTATTGATGAGATCAAAGGTTCTGTGACTTGAATAAGAGCATAAATTGCTATAATATGGCAATAAATAATAAATAAATAATGAAGTGCCACATAGTTGAAGTAACTAAGGATCCTTCTCCTGGAAAAAAGAATATCTAATTAGAACACAATAATCATCTTTGAGTCCCAACAGTCCTCTTTCTAATTGCAGATGGCCCTCTTCATCACAAGTCTATTGGAATTTTTGCCCAACTCTTTTTGACCCTATTTGGGGTTTTCTTGGCAAAGTTACTGGAGTGATTTGGTATTTCCTTCTCCAGATCATTTTACAGATGAAGAAACTGAAGTAAATAGGCTTAAATTTTCCCCCCAGGGTCACATCACTAGTAAGTATGTGAGACCATATTTGAACTCTGGAAGATTAGTCTTCCCTATTCCAAGCTCAGTGTTCTACCCACTGTGCCATCTTGTTGTCCAATAATGAATCTGGTCCTTGGGGAATAGGAGGTAGAAGAGTAAAAAGAGCTAGTGTTGGACTCAGGGGGATAGAAGTTAAAATCCTACCTTCTGCTACATCCTGACAATGTAAGCCTGGGCAAATCACTTAAACTCTCAGAGCATCCAAACAATATTCTAAGTTGAAGTTACAGGGAAGGTGTTGATTTGAATTGTCCTAGCACTCAGAGCCCCTTACACTGATGAAACTCACAGGTGTGATCATATGCACACACATTTTGGACAATGCATCGTAACATTCAGCCATGCAGTATACAATACAAGTAGTATTGTTCTGTCTTGTTTCAAGTGGCTTGCTTTGAGTAGAAACACTCTTTCTCCTTGTAAAGGACTCAGGGTTGTGAAACCTCCCACACAATGATTACCCATATATCCCTGTCTTCTCTGGGCACTAGCTTTTGCTAAATCTGGCAGCCTTTCAAGATAGCTTCACCTAAGCTGCCATTTGTATTCAAAGCAAGCCAAGACTGGCCATCACCTGCATTGTGGCAAAGCTCTTCCAGGGCCATTCTGCTAATGGTAATTCATTATTTGTATTTATGAGCAACAGCTGACACACTAAAACATGCTAATTTGTGAAATTGGAATTTGCCACACCACATTAATATTCCATTATTAACAATATCCACCCCAGAAAAAAAAAAATCTCTGCTTCCTTGTCTTTGAATTTTGAGACAAACTCAAGTTTAGGGTTATAGCTAATAGCGTTTGAGATAAATACAGAGATTTGATAATTGGTATAAACTTCCCTCCAATTGAGGCAATATTTTATAAATGATGGAGGCATGATGGAAGTTCGGAAGATCTAAATTTAAATCTAGAGTGACATTTCTTCATTGTTTGACCCTAAACAAACTACACAAACTCTCTAAGCCTCAATATTTTCATCTGAAGTATGGTGATAATATTAGTACCTATGTCACAGAATTATTATAAAGATCAAATAAAATATCTAAAAAAGGGATTAATACATTTCAAAAGACTAATCTAAATGCATTCTTTTATGTGCCTAGTCATTCATTCATGCAACTCTGCCTTTTCTGAGGCTTTCTTCACATATCTATATTTTTCTCATCCTTCAAGGCCACACTCAGGACCCACATTTTAAACTGTGAAATCTTCTCAAGTCAGCACAATAGATTTAGAGCTAGAGATTATCCTCCATCAAAGATTATCTAATAAAGTTCCTTAATTTTACAGATGAGGTCAACAGAGATCCCATGACATGTTATCTCAGAGTTAGGATTTGACCCCACATTCTCTGGGTATTCCACTGAATGATATTGCCATCTCCTGTAGCATGCACTGTTGTCCTTTTGTCTAAATTCTTTCTTTCCTTGGTGCATGAACCCAAACAATAAATTACTATTAGAAATTCAGTATATCAATTAAATATTTTTAATTGATTTGCACGTGTTTGGTCTCTTCAATTCACCCTCAACTGCTGTAAGGGCAAGAACCGTAACAGACCTCTGAATATTTCGCAACCTCTAACACAGTGCTGGACAAATAGGATTTGGTGAAATAAATACTTGTGCATTGAATGATTAAATAAAAAAAAAGAATCCTTGTGAAGATTTGGACATTTTTCTTGGATATTCCTCTTAGAACAAGCCACTGGAGAAGCTCATTAGCTGCTTTTCTGGGATTTCAGACACAGTCAACTTTCAACTATCCAAGTGTGGACTTTCCATTTTTGTGGATTATCCATGGCTAAAATATAAACCCTCACCAATTTTTCTCATTCCCTAGATATGAAAAATGAATACAGACAAAATCATGGTATTATCCAAAGTTAAAAAAATAGAAAAAGAAAGAAAAATCATTTCTCTTTCTAAATATAGATATCAGTCTTCCTTCATAAAAGGTAGGGGAGAAAAAATTTTTTTAAAAAAGAAAATTATATGGTAATATTTATATATTTAAAAGAAATAGCAATTTATACATAATAGATTTATAGTTTTGTGTGCAATCATCTTTTAAAAATTCTACTATGTTGTGGAAATACTTGTTTTATTATATAAATTAAAAGTGAAATAAATAAAAATTTTAAAATCTATTGCAATAATAATAATAGTTCATTATATTATATCAAAAACAAACATTTATGGTACACTTATTGGAGAGAGAACATTATATTAGATCCTAGGAAAAATATAAAGTTCAAATAAAGCATAGCACTTGCTTTCAAGGAACTTACAGTCCAATAAAGGGAAAACAAGCTTAGATAGCTATACTTTCTATTTAGAGTTAGTGTTGTACAGTGGCTAGAGATTTTTTCACAGACAACTTGAAAAGTTCAAGTCTTGTCACTGGCTGTTTCACTGTGGGCAAGCCAATTAACCTCAGTGCTCCTGGTAATCCTCTGAGACTATAAAATACTGAATAGGTAACAATCTTCATTTGTAAAAACGAGTTTCTTCATGGGGAGGTCGATATACCAATGAAGTTTATTTAAACCATGGATTTGTTTTTAAAAATACAATATTACATGATAAGCATATTGGAGTGTTATAAAAGATGTGTGAGGGCTAAGGCAGCCGTCACTAAATCAGGCAGAGAAAGTTTCTTAGAGAAGATGCCTTTGAATTGAGCTTTGAAGAATGGGTTGGAGTTCAATAAATAAGGATGGTCACTTCAGGAATAAGCATAGGAATGTGAGACTATAGAACATATACAAGAGTCGGAGAGCTATTTGTTTATCACTAGAATTAAACTGGTGTGGTAATATGAGAAAAGGCTGGAACGGTTGGGCAATGCCATTGAAGGGAATGGAATGGAAAAGAAAGGGGAAGGAAAAGGGGGAAAAGGAGAAGGGGAAGAAGAAAAAAGGAAAGGGGAAGAGGAAGAGAAAAAAGAGAAGAAGGAGAAGGAGGTGAAAGAGAACAATTTGTTCCAGTGGTCATAAGGCTGCAGAATCAGGCACCATGGAATACTTAGAGCTTGGTCAGACCTGAAAAACGTCATGGTCAACAACTGCGTCCTGAGACATCGCCAATCATTGTGGCTTTTGTCTAGTCACTGGACTGATGAATCTGGAGAAGAGAGTAAGGTTAAAGATTTCCTGAATATATTGTTCTGTAAGAAATGACCAGCAGGATGAATACACAGAGGCTTGGAGAGATTTACATGAACTGATGCTAAGTGAAATGAGCAGAACCAGGAGATCATTATATACTTCAACAACGATACTGTATGAAGATGTATTCTGATGGAAGCAAATTTCTTTGACAAAGAGACCTAATTCAGTTTCAATTGATCAAGGATGGACAGAAGTAGCTACACCCAAAGAAAGAACACTGGGAAATGAATGTAAACTGTTTGCATTTTTGTTTTTCTTCCCAGGTTATTTTTTACCTTCTGAATCCAATTCTTCCTATGCGACAAGAGAACTGTTCAGTTCTGCACACATATATTGTATCTAGGATATACTGTAGCATATTTAACATGTATAGGACTGCTTGCCATCTGGGGGAGGGGGTGGAGGTAAGGAAGGGAAAAGTCAGAACAGAAGTGAGTGCAAGGGATAATGTTGTAAAAAAATTACTCAGGCATGGGCTCTGTCAATAAAAATTATAATAAAAAAAAAGATTTCCTGAAACTCTGCCCCACTTTACTCTAATTTATGTACAAATGAAAAGACAACAGTAAGTAATAGGGAACCACTGAGGAACTGGGAGCAAGAATGACATGACCAGTTAGATTGCAATTGCCCAACCTCTGCAGATTATAGATGAGAAGACTAACACCCAATTAGTTAAATGGGAAGTGGTAAAGCCATGTTTTGACCCCAGATCCTAGGATTCTAAATTCATCACTCTTTCTACGGCCCCACCATTCTTTCTTTACAAAAAGCTCAATGGCCATGGATGAAAATTTTGAGAAAGGTAGGGAAGATGATACTCTAGTTTTCTGCATATGATTTTTGGAATGTAGAGATTTCTACAGAAGAAGAAGCAGTGTTTTCTGTATGCCAGGATCTATCTTTAGTACTGAGGTAAAAAAGAAAGGCAAAAACAGTCCCTCTCTCCAAGAAGCTTACAATCTAATAAGAGATACAACATATCTAGTAAGAGATACAACTTATCTAGTAGGTACAAGATACCTGAAGAGGAGATGGGAGGTAATCTTAACAGGGAAAGTTCTTTTAGCAATTGGGAAACTGAAAAAGCCCTTTCAGTAATAGAGCTTGAGAATAGTTAATGATGCTAAAAGCAACAGAATTTTATTCAGTGCACTTTGATTATATAAGTATGACTTGGGATATCCTGGAGAATGGGGGAGATAGGAAGGAGACAATACTGCAGAGGAGAGGACAAGGATATCACTAGTTTGAAATCATCTGAAAGACGGAAATACGAGATGACTTGGAGAGGCCAGATGCATTCACAATTCAAACAGTGGAGGCAAATTAGGATCTTAGATGAGACAAGAAAGAAGAATTATCTTGCAAAAGCTAGCCTTCCTAACCTAGCTCTCAGATTGTATTAAGCTTTCATCTTTACTCCCCTTTATTCCCTATAGATACATCTGGTTGCTATAATCAATACTTGACTCTGTTAAGGAAGGTTAGACTGCAAAGCCAGAAAGTTTGGCTTTTAAAAAAAACTACCATGATAGAGAAGTTAAATTTCTATATAGCTTCAATAGGTATTATTTTAGCTTCAGTTAATGATTCCATGTCCCTGGTTGAAAGAGGAGTTGAGAAGTGATTTCCCATCTTCCTACTCCCTATAATAAAACTCCTACTACTAAAGGTAGGGGTAGTAGTAGTAATAGTAGTAGTAGTCATAGTTGTAGTAGTAATAACAATTATCCTTTGTAAAATCTTTTAAGATTTATAAATCATTATATTTATGTATCTGTGTGTATATGTGCAGGTATGTATGTAGACACACACGCATAGATTGTTTAGCCATTTTAATCATGTCCAACTCTTCATGATCTCATTTGGAGTTTTCTTGGCAAAGGATGCTGGAATAATTTGTCATTTCCTTCTCCAGCTTATTTTCCAGCTAGGGTAACCAAGGCAAACAAAGTTAAGTTACTTGCCCAGTAGTGTCTAAAGCCAGATTTGAACTTAGAAAGATGAATTTTCCTCACTCCATTTTTAAGTACTTTTATCTACCATATTACCTAGCTATTATCAAAGATAGATATGTGTATACATTTATATATATATATATATATATATGTATACATGTCTAACAGTTTATACACATATATATGTATAAATATACATTTTTAAAGATCTTAGTGAAGTAGATGCTATTATTAGAAGTATTCCCATTTTTAGATCAGAAAATAGAGATTAAAAATTCAAATGACTTTCCTGGATGGTACAGTTGAGACAAGGTCTTTCTGAGTCCAAATCCAACATTACCACCTTATCACTTCTTCTCCTAGGGGGACTGTCTGTCATCCCACCTCCTCTCTCCCCAATGAGGTAGATCTAGATGAGAATAGAGTTTAATTGCCCAGCTCCCCATGGCCATTACTGTACCTTAGCCGGCTCCTCTGCCCGCCAACCTTAGCATCTGACTCCTAATTCAGTTTCATTGAATTCCAGATCAATTGCTAATATATTGCCACTCTTCCTGACAGGAAAGTGGAAATAATGAGCAGACCTGGAGGCCTGGTAGGACGTGAAAGATTAATTCCCCTTATTAGGGTGCTTGCTGCTTGGTGTTCTCCTTATCTCCCTGCCTGGGATTGGTGCAGAGGCCCTGAGAGTGTTTATTCAGCTTTGCTTTGGTGTAGGGAGCTTTGTTGTAACTTCTAGGTCCCTCTTGGTATGTTCATTATCATTCGCTTTAATTATTATTTATTATCGTCTCCCAGACATCACAGAATTCATGTTGCTGGTGTTTGATCTTGCTCAGAGACCCTTTCTGCTCCCCACTCCTCCATCTCAGAGTTGTTGGAGATGTCATTTATTCCCCATGAAGTAAACACTGATGCTTTTTCCCCCCCTCAAAGCATTTACAGCTAATCCAAATGTAGCCCAGCATGTTTCTGGTCCTAACTCAAATTAAATGTCATATATTGGATTTGTTTTCCTTTTCAGATCATCTTCTCACAGATGTTTGTCCTTTGGCTTGTTTCTTTTTCTAATTAATTTTTGATTAAGTTTTGAAACACCTTCTGTCTCTGCCAATTCACCCATTGTAATGGTCTGGTGGTAGTCCCAGTTGGTCCACTTGATTTCCTGAGACCACATGTGACTCTTAGACATTTGGGTATTGGCCTCTCAGGAGCCTGGCTAATGCAAGGGTGGAACTGAACTGAATACTTTACCACTCAACCAATATGAAACACCCCTTTGACCTGAACTCTGGGTAGGCAGCATGGAAATCTTGGGAAACAATTTCAATAATCTGCAATTGTTTTAAGTGCAACATATTAATTTCTCTCTCTTTTCCTTCACTCCCAATGAATTGTTCAGTTAATACAATTATCCCTTCTATAACACAACTCTCCCTATTGTGGTTTTGATATACCCTGAGTTAGCATAAAAAAATTAAATGGGAATTTTTAGGGAGTTTTGTGGAAGCTGCAGAAGACATATGATGGCAAGCAAATGATTGAAAAAGTTCTTTTCCATAGTTACTTAACGTTGACCTATGACCAAATACTCAACTCAGATTTTACAATAAGGTACCATAAACACCCATAAAAGAAAAATTTAAAAAACAGACTTCTTCTCTGGTATGGAAGGAGAACCAAAACAATTACATGGATTTTCTAAATTGTAGGGGCACCATGCCCCTAATATCCAAAATATGGAAGGGATAACAATATTGCAATGCAAGGCTAGGAAGGAAGGAGCTCATCAGAAACAACATGGTCCAAATATAATAGCAACTAGTTTTTATAACTTTATAGTTTAAATTAAGGTTTGAAAAGCACTTTCCATACATATAGGATAGATAGGATGCACAGTGGTTAGAGCATCCATCCTGGAGTTAAGAAGATTCATCTTCCTGAGTTCAAATCTGACCTCAGACACTTACTAACTCTGTAAGCCTGGGCAAGACAGCTAATTCTGTTTGCCTTAGTTTTCTAAGCAGTAAAATGATCAAGAAAAGAAAATGGCACATCATTCCAGTATCTTTATCAAGAAAACTCCAAATGGAGTCAAAGAGTTTAATGTGACTGAAATTATTGAACAACAACAATTCCACAAAAATGTCTTAGTTTCAAATGTCTTAGTGCAGTTTAAAGTTGTTTTTTTTTTAAACTGCACAAAGACTTTTAGGAAGCCAGCATTATCTCATTTGATCTTCACATCAACTTTGTGAAATAGGTGTTTTTTTATTATCCCCATTTAATATATGAGAAAACTGGAGCCAAGAGAGGTAAAGTTACTTGCCCTGACTCACACAACTAGTATTTGTGGTGGGATCAAAACTTGGCTCTTTTGACACTCTATTCACCATGTCACCTACTGCCTAAATGGCAGCTAGTAGCAATAATAACTAACAATTATCATTTGTTCAGTAAGCATTGCACATGTGTTATCACATATGATCACATATTGGAAAGAGAAAGATATCTAGACTCTGGTAGCCTGAATTTCAATTTTGGCTTTGCAACTTACTACCTATCAGCTTGATCTTGGACAATTCCTTGATTCTTAGTTTCTTCATCTGTAAAATGGTATGATAATAATTATGCTTTGTTCATTACAGGGTTATCATAAAGTAAGTACTTTGTAAAACTCAATGGACCATAGAAATAAGAGTTCTGGCTATTAATTTTCATTATAAGGTTGACTGGCATTATCAAAGAAGATTTTGAGGAAAAGATTAAAATGGAATTAGAACATGAAGAATGAATAGATAGATAGAGAGAATGTGGGGAAGGCATTCTAGGTGGGGAGAACTATAGGGACCAAAGATTACAAGCAGAAATACATTGCATTTCTGGGACAGAGAGAAGAATGACATCATTAAAGGGGAGAATATGTGTTAGGGACCAAGCAATAAAAGAAAAAGTTGCAAAGGTGAAGTTAGATTCTAATAAACTTCTAAATGCTAGAATGAGAAATCTTTACTTGAAAATATAAATAGTGGGAAATATAGTACAAAGCATACTTATTCACTTTTTCCATTTTTTCCTTTTGATCTGTTTCTTTTTTATCAACTATGACTAATATAGAAATATGCTTCACATGACTGCGCATATATAACCTATATCAAATTGCTTGCTGTTGTAGGAAGAGGTGAAAAGGAAAGAGGTAGAAACATTTGGAACTCAAAATTTGGTAAAAATGGATGCTAAAAATTGTTTTTACAAAAAAAATTGGGAAAAATAAAATAACTATTAGAAGAAAAAAAGGAAAATATAGACAGTGGGAATCCAGACTAAGTTCTTGAGCAGGGAAGAAACATATTATGAAAAGCCATATTTTAGTAATATTATTTGGACAGCATTTCAGGCCACAAATGTAATCTCAAACCAGTTCTTACAATTGCCTAGATGATGATTCAATCCTCCTGGTCATTAACATGGATATAGAAAGCAGGAAACTTTTGTATGCCTTGTCCATAGACCTCAGATATTGGACTTCAGCTTTATTTTTTGAACATAATCATATGAAGAAAGCTTTTGCTTAAAATAATCAGAGAACTAAATCTGAATAATTAGCTCATTGACCTTCCTCCTCTTCCCACTACAAATTCCCTGGAAGTGGTATTCTGAAGCCTAATTCAATTCTCCTATTGGTTCATCATCTTTTGGTCTCCTCTGTCATAGTCCCCAGAAATGCTTCCACTGACCCAACACTGTTGTACCAGAATCTATTATGATAATTTGTCTCCTGACTATTACCATAATTATTCTAAATTATGTTCCACAACAAGCAAGCAGGACATTAGAGTTTTCTCAAACAAAGGCTATAGATCATGTCCTAAGTAGAAACATGATCCTTCTCTCTCCAGCCAAACATTAGGTACTTTATACTTAACCATCAGCAGTTGACAGAGGCTGACCCTGGTTAACTTGCCTTCACTCTTCCCTCCCCTTTGCCAATGCCTTCTTTCGTTCCATTTATAGAGAAGATTTTTCAGAGAGTACTTTTCCATCTTGCTATATTTTCCCCTGCATGCTTTCAGAAGAGTTTTACATGCTGCCAGGAATCTTCTGAAACTCCCAGCCCTTCCTCAGAATATAAAATACAGGGCTGTCACCTGAGAGGACGTATTAATAAGCAGACCAAACAGTCAACAACTGCCCCAGTAAGGCTGAGACAATCACAAAACCCTGCTATCAATTTATACATTGCAACAAGGGAAGCAGAGGTAGTGGCATTGAGACATAAATTACAGCAGCTTGTTTATCAGAGGTTTCTGCCGTTCAGCTCATATTGCTTTTTTTCCTCCATGTTAGAGCCATAAATATAGTGTGTCCTTTATAAAAAATCATGGAATGTGAGAACATGTGGAGGTTAGCAAAACCAAGAAACTGTAAGTTTGTCAGGTTGTATGTTTAAAGGAAACACAGATTACTTTGAAAAAGCATGGAACAAAGGATTCAGGGTGCCTTTTGGCATTGAGGAAGATTTCCAAATAGCTTCATCTCAACCAGAAGGATCTAATGGGTCCTTGGCAAGAAGGTGAGTTCTGAGGTAAAACTGGAGAGGCACTGAGATCAATCTGTATATTTCAAAAGGAAAATAGCATTTACAATGCACATTAAGGATGGCAAGGCACTTTATAACTATTAACTTATTGGATCTTCACAATAACCCTGGGAGGGAGGTGCTATTATTTGACCTATTTTATAGATTAAGAAACTGAGGCAGAGAGCAATTATATGACTTGACTGGAGCTACAAAACTAGTAAATATCTGAAACTAGATTTGAACTCAAGTCTTCTTTGACTTCAAATCTAATACTCTATCCATTGTGCTACCCAGCAGTGGGAGTGACATTGAGACATAAATTACAGCAGCTTATTTGTCACCAAAGAAAAAATGAGGAAAAAGTCACAGGATTTCTCTGAATCTATTTTCTGAACTGCAAAATCTTTTTTTTTCCCCTTCAGATCAGAAAATAGGCTCAAAGACACCATGTGACTTGTCCTAGATCTCTTGTTTAACTAGTAACAAGCATTGATGAAGAGTCAAAAGGTGAATTTAGTCTTCAGTTGAGCTCCTGCTAATACTTAGGTCTATGACCTTCATCTCTCTGTACCCAACTCTGCTCTGTAATATAAGGAGATTGAGCAAGTGTGGAACACTAGACAAAATAGTGAATTTGGAGTCAAAGCATCTGGTTTCAGTGCTAATTGCTACCACTTGCCCCCACTATGACATTGGAAGAGACATGTAGTATCTCTGGGTCTGTTTCCTCATTTTTTCCTAAATGAGGGAGTTGGACTATATGTCTTCTAATGTTCTCTTCCAGCTCATATCCACTGATGCACAATTTTAGGAGCCCATGGCAATCTCTACAAAGTTCCCAACCCTTGTATGAACACATTTGCTACAGGATTCACCAGATCAGTGTCTTGTGCTGTCTTTCAAGGATATTAAGCACTCAATAGCCAGTGCCACCAACTTTTTACTAATTAGTCCCAAGAAGAGAAGAACCTTGTGTCAAAGCCTGTGTCACAGTAGAAACTTACAGAAAAAGCACTGATTTAGCATGACTTGGAAGACTGCCCACAGATCCACCTTCCTTGACCCACCTTGTTGCCATCTTCTCAAAGGATCTCAAATCCTCACCAGTAAAGTCTACCCTCTAGACTAAAAAATGGAAGGTGGGTATCAAACTTGGTTTAGCAATAGTTGTTATCATGATGCATTATTATAACCTAGGTGATCAATCAACAAGGATTTATTAAGCAGTTCATTATGTACCTAGGCAGCATGGTAAGTGATACAAAGACAAGAAAAAAATGACAACAATCCTTGCTCTTAATACTAAAAATAGCTTAAAAAAAACAATAGCCAACATTTATATAGCATAGCTCTTATGTTAAGTGTTAAGTGCTTTACAATTATTATCTCATTTGATCTTTTTCAACAACCCTGGGAGGTAGGTCCTATTATTATCCCCATTTGACAGATGAGGAAACTGAGACAAACTGAAGTTAAATGATTTGCTCAGGGTCACACAACTAGCACATATTTAAGAGCAAATTTGAACTCAAGTCTACTTGACTCAATATGCATTGTTGGGATTTGGGTGAAAAGAGAATACATTCTGTTTGGAGAATGTTGAATTTGAAATGTCAATGGGCCATCATTGAAATGATGGAATCAGACTTCCAGATGCAAAGATAGCCTCTACCTTAGAGGCTATATAATCTACCCACCTCATTTTACAGATGAGGAAATTGAAGCTCAGAGAAATCATATAAGAAGTGGGTGGCAGAGCTGAGATTTGAACATAAATATTCTTATTTCAAAATCAAATTTTATCCCCCTGAACCATTCTGGTAAAATGGAGCTGTATAACAGAAATAACCAGCGCTGGGTATATAAATTCAGGAACTGTCCACATAGAAATAATGATTGAACCCATAAGTGATGGGATAACCAAATGAAACAACATGGAAAGAATCTAGGAGTTGTCTATATAGAAATAATGATTAAATTCACAGTAACTGCTGGGATAGCCAAGTGAGACAATTTAGAAAGAAAAGAGAAGATGACTTAGAACAGAATGATATAGATGAAGATCCAGTGGAGAACTACAACGAAACAGACAAATAAAAAGAAGCAAGAGAGAATAGAGTCTCACCAAAAACAAAACAAAACAAAAAAAAAAAACAGACAATAAAAAGTAAACCAGGAGAAGAAAATGGTCAACAACTTCAAATGCTGCACAGAGATTGAGCAGGATGAAGACTGAGAAAAGGTTGTTTTTGGCAATCAAGAGACCACTAGCAACTTTAAGAACAGTTTCAGTTGAATGATGAGATTAGAAACCAGACTGCAGAAGATTTAGAAGAGAGTAAGAAGAGATGAAATGGACACAATTGATGTACATTGCTTTTTCAAGGAGTTTAGCTGAGGAAAGGAGAGGAGAAATAGAGAATGAGAATTGGTGGGGATGGTAGAATTTAATGAATTTTTTTAAAGGCTAGAGTAGACTTAAATGTGTTTATAGGCAGCAGGGAAAGGTTCCAATATATAGCAAATGGCTGAACATTAGAGAGAGGGGGGGGGGAAATGATAGATAGTGAGGTCAATCTGCTGGAAAAGATGGGAGGCAATGAGATCAAGGTCAGTCCTTGGCAAGGAGAAAGGTCACTTCTGCTTGTGTGGGAATTAGTTTAGCTTGAAACCCATGTAGGAACGGATTGGAATAAGAAGAACAACTGCAACCTGGAATATAAGCCCTAATAGGACAATGCAATGAATGGAGTCAGATGAGGAAATAAATTTTGCCTAGTAATTAGGGCCAAGAACATTAGTACCTTATCTTGTGGGATAGAAGTAGAGGAAAATATCAGAAAAAAGAATAAGAATGATAAAAGGTGGATAGTGAGGAATGCCACAAATTCAGGTGCGATATGCTTTGAAAACATTTAATATTTGAAAAGCTTCTTTGTACATCTGACAGAAAGAGCACACTTGGTTAGCTATATGAGGCATGCAAGTAGTGAAATGGATAGAATATTGGATGGAAAGTCAGCAAGACCTGAATTTGAATCCAATGACAATCACTTACTTTGTGACTGTGAAGTCACCTCTCTCAGCCTCAGTTTCCCCATCTGTAAAATGGGAAGAATGATAGCATCTACCTTGGGAAGTTATTTTAAGAATGGAATAAGACATGTGCTAAGTGCTTTGTATAACCATTAAGGGATTATATAAATACTATCCATAGGAAACAGTTGTCAGAGTGAGATTTTCTGGTAACTAAACTCCTTATTTTATTAGAGTGCATTGCATAGGGTGTAGTAAAGAAAAGGAAGGGAGGAGAGGCAACAGGACATAAGGTAGAATTCTCATCCTCAGTTTGATTCCTGTCTCAGATATTTATAAACTTAGTCACTCTGAGCATTCACTTATCCTCTTTGATCATCAGTTTTCTTCATCTGTAAAATAAAAATAACAATATAACTTAAAAGAGGGATCTTCAAAACAAAGAGATATTAAGTCCCTACATTTTTGCCAAGCATGGTGTGGAGAGCTTTATAAATATCATCCATTTAATTCTTCACAACAATGCTGTGAGGTAGGTGCTATTTATTTATTTTTTCCCAATTGCCATTGAGGAAACTAAAACAAAGATCAAGTGATATGTCTAGGATCATTCAGCTAATAAGGATCTGAAGCCATATTTGATCTGAAGTCTTCTTAACACCAAGTCCAAGGCTCTGACCACCATTCCACCTACCTACCTTTTGGAGTATTCCCTTTGGGTTAGATAAAAACTTTAAGTATATTCTTTTGGAGTAGGTATGTTATCAAGGAGATATATAAAAATTTGGTAAATGATTATGTTTTCCTGTTGAAATTTTCCAGAAAGAAAAACTAACCCAAGTGAAAATACCCCCACCCCAAGGGGGATTTTCCTGTTGAAGTTAAATAATCTTAAAAGCTTATGAAGAAGATATACAGAATATTTGTAATTATATTATCCTATTGAAATTAATTTTAGTTTATTTCTTTTTTTTATTATAGCTTTTTATTTACAAGACATATACATGGGTAATTTTTCAGCATTGACAATCGCCAAACCTTTTATTCCAATTTTCCCCTCCTTCCCCCCACCCCCTCCCCCAGATGGCAAGTAGACAACTACATGTTAAATATGTTAAAGTATTTGTTAAATACATGCTTACATATTAGATTATTTCTTATATGGTTATATGGTAAACTCTAGAATTTATTTCCTTTCATATTGAATAGGTATAATGGGAAAGTTTTATTCTACGTGCATATGCATTGCAAACTCTAACACTGATTTCCTTTCATAATGACTAGGAGATATGGGAAGGTTAAGAAATGCCAAGAGGTAAAAAGACTAAAGGAATATTAAAAGCTTAAAAACCCTTGTTCTGAGAGATAGATAATAATAATAATTCCTATTTCCTAGAATTGTGAAGCTTAAATGAGATAATTCATACAAATAACTGCAAACCTTAAAGTATCCTATACATATGAGACAGTATTATTATTAGGAACTTTGTAAATCTCCAATCCAGCAAAAACTCAAGCCCTTTTTCCAAGAAAAATTGGGTTAAGATGGCCAAAATCTGCCTCTTATTTTAATCTACATTACAAATCTGCCAATAGACAACTTTGTGAGTCCCATATACCCAATCTCTCTAGAAAGCCAGGTTTATTTAGATTTTACAGGTCACATTTCTAGGATTTATTCACAAAGAGGGAACATTTTCTGGGATCATCAGGAATGAGGAGCCATTACTAAACTAGTTGTTTTAGCGGCCTCTTCTGTGGCACCTATGCTTATTTCTGTAACTGTACCGACATTTGAAAATAATTACTTCCATTCAACTCACTGGGTATTTATTGAGCATTTACTGTGTACTAAGTACTGTTCAGGGTGCCTTGGGAAATACACAAAAAATAAAAGAATGGTTGTAGCCAAAGAACCTTGTTATGGATGTTTGGATATTGTTAAGGAAATGTGTCCATGCCTTCACCCCATGATACATCTTCTCCACCCTCCCCACCACCACAAATACCTATGAAAGATTTCCTCTTTCCAAGGCAAAGGGAGGAAAATATCATGTCCAATAGACATCCTGTGGTTCAAATCTGAGTCCTTCTCCATTACACAACTTTCTCACCTTTAAAAACATATGCCTCCTGAAGGTAGCCCATAGAATAGAAAATGTACATTCCAATTTTACATTTTGTGATACTCTATCCACTTGACTAGTACAGGGACAGTTAAGTGGTTCTGGCAACTATAAGGAACGAAGTTGGAGTAGGGAGAATGGCAGATAATGAAGCTGTAGTCAGTTAACCTTAGTAAGTCTCAACTATAAAGTAAAGGAGGGGGAGAGTGGATTGGTTGATTTCATTAAACTAATATTTATTAAGCACTTAATATGTGCAAACCACTATGCTAGGTGATAGAGATACTTTTTTTGTTTTGTTTTATATCAATCACTGCTACAAGGATCTTAGATTCTATTGAAGGGCATGTAAGAGCTGGGAAAGAAACAATCCTACTTGTAGACTGCTAAGTAGAATATAGGGTATGAGGGGTCTAATGGAAGATGATGCTGTAAGAAAATGTACAGAAGGGAAGAGCTCTTTAAGTTCAGGAAATCAGAGAAGGCTATTTGGAGGAGATCTCATCCGAGCTGAACTTTGAAGAAAAAGAATACTAAGAAGATGAGAGGAAGATAGAGTATCATCCAAGAATAGAGGGAGAGCCTATTCAAATACTCAGAGGTGGGAAATGGCATGTGGAGTTAGAAACATAGTTTGACTGGAACATGTAGTGCATAAAGGAGCACAACAGGAAAAAAAAAGTGAGAAAGATAGGTCATGGTCAGTTTGTTGAGGGCTTTAAATGTCAGGCTGTAGTTTTCTCCCAGATCCATTGTTCTCTGAATTTCTATGCTCCAAGCAGATCTCATTTAGAAGGAATCTGCATTTCCTTAGTGACTCAAGTTAGATATTCCTTCTCCTGAGCATCATGTGTCATTTTGAGTGGCTGACCTTCCCCAGTCTAGAATCCAAGTCTCTGTCTCTGGGGAGCCTCCAAGAGCCAGTAGAAGGTGGGAAAAGTCAGCACCCTTTGAAAAATTAAATTTCCCAAAAAGAAAAACTAACCCAAGTGAAAATACCCCCACTTCAGGACATATTGGTGCCTTCTATTCCTTTCTTCCCTCCCAGCAGTCTGACAGACAGGATCCTATTTCAGTTGGAGTCAGAAATCAAGCTTGACCAGTTAATTTAATAATTTCACATCCCAGAGGCAGCTGACACAACATGCCAGTGATTTCCCTTGGCAGTGATTTTACTTTAGCTTGAAGACAGGGGCAGCAACAAGTGCCAGGCTGGTGATGGATTGAGAGACAGTTAGAAGTTCCCAGTATTCCAGGAGCCCCAGTGGAACTGACTGGAACCACAGGCCCTGCCCCCTACTCTGAGCTCAGCCCAGGAAAGGAGCTGTCCAGTGCATTGCATCTTCCATGTACAGGTGTTCAGCTGGTCCCCAAAGGAGGGAATGGGAGGAATCATGTGGGAGGACAAATTTGTCTTCCATTGTCTGAGTCCCTCTTTCTCCTCATCTTTCCTTTTTACAGTATTTTGACTCCAGCCTTCCCTTGACACCCAGATTTAATCCTTTCCTCTCCCTCTCCTGATCCATCAAACATTCATCTTCTCACTGATCCCTCTCAGCTAGAGGCCTGGGAAGAAAACAATCTGATGAGCTCATTCACACAAAGAAGTGATAATGCTTGATAATTGCTTAATGTGTCATTAAAAGTATTTGTATTTCAAAAGAGGATGCCTTCACCCAAAGGAAATTCTATTTGCTGGAATCTATCTAATGATGGAATTTCAAGTAGCATAGAGCAGGAGATATTGAGGGGGAGGGTGTATTTTTTTTTTTTTTTGCAGAGGAACCTCCCCAGAGATATTCAGATCACAAAATTATAGATTTAAAGCTAGAAGAAACATTGAAGCCTATTTATTCCCATTATCTTCAGATGAAGAAACTCAGTACCCAGGAGGCAAGTGAACAGCTTGCCCAAGGTCACACAGATAGCATATGACAGAAGGTAGCATTTGAATCCAGTTCTTCTGACTGCAGCCAATGCTCTTTTTTTTTTCTATTGTTGTCTTTCAGATAAGCCTTACCTAATGTTTAATTACATGATAAATTTGAATCTTAATTTAGGAAGTGAAAGCTGGGACTTTCTGAGGTAATATTCAGGGAATTATAGGATTATAGATTTAGTGCTAGAAGAGACTTTGGGGGCTTTCAAGTCCAGCCCTCTCATTTTACAAATGAAATTAAAACTGAGAAATTAAGTGATTTACCCTGGATCACACAGGCAGAATTCAAACTCTGTTCTTCTTGAATCCAAGTCTAGAACTATATCTATACTGCAATCTAACTCCCAGAGGATTGCTCAAAACAAACCATTTTTGCAGAAGGAAACAGTAATTCCATACATTTGTATGACGTATAATATAATAGTGTAGTATAATGAAATAGAAACTAGGAAAGCCTGTATTCAAGTCTCCTCTCTGTCATATCTTGGTTGTCTCATGATCAAGTTACTTAGTCTCTTGGCTCCAGAAAGCTCCCCAAGGTTTTAGGTCTCAGAGAAAGTGCTGACTTACATGGAGAAAAGGAGTTTTGTCATACAAAAGTGTCATCCATTGCCATCCATTCCTTATATCATTAACATGCCAGGTCCATTCCAGGTCCTATTCTATTTTTGTTCTATTTTTCAAATGCTTGCCATTATCTCATTTTATCTTTTACAACAACCCTATGAGATAGACTAGTCAGTTAGTATAATCTCCATTTTACAGATCAGGAAAGTGAGCCTTGGGAAGGTCAGTTGCTTTCCCCAATTGCATACTGATAAAGTTCAAATCAGTTCTCATTACTGAAGTATTTTTTCCTAGCTTACTCCATACCCTTTCCCCATTTATTATGTCATATAGAAATTTAAAGACTTCCAGTTGGGCTTTGAAGATAAGATACCTGGCAATCAAAGGATCATAGATTTAGAGAAAATGACTTATTCTGCTTGATATATTCTATGATTCAGTGAAGCTAACCTCATTGTTCACATGATGTTTCCTCTCCAGACTCCATACGTTTTTGTGGGTTGTGTTCCATATCTGTAATGCCTTCCCTTCTCAGCTCTACTTCCCCCATCTTTCCTGGCTTCCTTCAAGCCCTCATTGAAATTACACATTTTATAAGAAGTCTTTATTGTTCCTACTTAATGCTTGTACCTTCCCTTTAAAATTGCAATCTATCATTTATATTTCATGTATATATAAACTCGTTTGCATATTTCTCTCATTAGATTATAAGATCCTTGAGGGCAGAAATTATCTTTCTTTGTATTCTGAGGATTTTGTATAGTGCCAGGGACATAGTAAATACTAAAAATGCCATTGATTCTGGAGTTCTCAGAAGCGGTCACATTTAAACACAACTTCACAGATGAGGAAACTGAGGTTCGTGAACATTAAGTGACTTGCCCAAGCTCAAAAAGGCAATTCATGATAAAACCAGAATTGGAATTTAGGTTTTGGGATTCCCATCCATAGTTAATACTTTTAAATTCAGTATTATGGATTCCTATCTCTTTTGTGACCATCCAATTGATGTGCTGTCAATCATCCTTTGGGGTACTTTCCATTCATTGTCCCATCCATATCACTGAAGTTGATTGTTTTAGCTAAATAGACATGTACATTTGGGACCAGAGGTGACAGAAAAGGAAGATACAAGGGTCCTTTTCGATTTGCAGAAGGGGCTGCAAGGTGCTATATATAAACAACATCCTTCTCTCTTTAAGCAACGAGGTGAGTTCTGGAAAGAGAAGGCAGCTGAGACTTGTCTCAAATGCAATCCAGAGAAAGGGCATGGCCTCGAGAAGTCCTGGCCTTCACTTCCTAAACTAAGTTTCATATCTGCCACATAATTAAGCTTCAGATAATGTTTGCAATCTCTCAATGTATTCCACCATATGTCAGGGTGACTGATGGTCTTGTCAAAGCCCAGACACCCATCATCACTGTGCTATAACTACTCTAACCTTCTTTAATGCACCACCACTAAGGGCAAACCAAGGGCAAGGATTTGTCAAACACTCTCCCCTTCCTCCCTCTCCCCTTCCAATTCTCCCTCTCTCTCCCTTGTCCTCTTGCCGCTCTAAAAATCATAAGCAAGCTAAACCTCAGACAGTTGCTCATCACCATAAGTAAAACTATTCTTAGGTTACAAGCTGCCAGAATTTCAAGCAAATGCATGTAAATATTTCACTACTGACAGCGGGAGTTATTAAGAGAAACCTTGTGCGTTTTCTAGAGGGATTTTAAGAGGCATTTATTCATTGGGCATGTCTAGAGCTTAAGAAGTTTAGGAAATGGATATCACCTGTGAATGGGATGCTTCTTTTTAAACCTTGTATTTAAAAAAAAAAAAAAAAAAAACTATCTCGTCCACCATTTTTACAGATGGTGGCAAGAATCACTTCTTCAGCAGCATGGGGAGGGATGCAACAGGGATGAGTGGTAGAGACCAGTGTATTCCTCAGAAACACAAATCACAGCTGGTCCCTTAACAACAGCCCTATTAAATGCAATGGGCCCTTAAATGGGGCTGATGTTTCGTGGGTCAACCCCGTGGGTATGCTGGAGTAACGCTGACACAGTAAATTAATTAGGTATGTTATATAAAGAAACTTCCAAAGAAGGAATACCCATGGTCATCTAATGAAGGAGAGCCCTCTTTCCTAAGCTGTGCCTACATTAGGCAAAAAGGAAAAAGACAAAATTAAAAATGCCAAGGTAGGCAGTTTAAACTATTAATCATAAATTGAGGGAATGAAAGCTGTCCAAGAGCCTCATCTCTCTTCAGTCAAAACAGTTGACTATGTTTATATTATGTTTTTATTTTTTAAATTTATGTTTATATTTTATATGTATAGTATATATGCAATATATATTATATTTTATTTATATTCATATTATGGTTTGCTTTTATATATATTGTAAGCATCTTGAGGGCAGCTTGTGACCTCCTTCTGGTCAGGGACTGTTTTTGTCTTTCTTTGTATCCTAAGGGTTTTGCACAATGCCTGGTATATACTAAGTACTTAACATATTGACTTGGAAGGGAACCTCAAAAGCCATCTGGTTCCAACCTTAGTTTCACAAATGAGGAAACCAAAACCCATGAACCCTTAAGATTTGCCCAATGTCAGAAGACATCTGACATTGAAAAAAGAAATGATTTGAATCTAGGTCTTCTGGTTCCCTTCCATAAGCAGGTTTTTTTTTTTAATATTGAATCTTGGGGTCCTAACTCTCCTTTGGTGTCATTCTAGCAATGTGCTATCAATTATCATTGGGAGCTAGAGTTATCGTTCATTGCCCTATCTCCACCATCAAGGTTGACCATTTCAGTTAAATAGATATATGCATTTGCAGAAAGACAAGAAGGGAAGATGTAAGGGAGCTTTTCAAACCCATGCACTACTACTTTATTTTCTTCTGCATATCCCCAGCACCTAGCTCAGAGGGTACAGTATAGCAAGTACCTAATAAATGCTTGCTAGTTGCCTAACTACATAGACTACTTCTCAAACAACAATTTATAGTTTTAAGGAGTTGAGAGGGGCAGAGAGGTTAATCTATTTTCCCCTGGCCCCAACCCAGACTTTCCTGACTCCAAAAACCAGCACACTAAATAAGAGACTACACTGCCCAAGGTAGCAGAGGCAAATTACATTTCTAGACTCCTTTAAAATTTACAAGGTTCTTTTTTTATTTGCACCAACCCTGAGAAGTAGGTAAGGTACATAGTATTATCATTCGTTTTTTTGGACTAGACCTATAATTATAAATATGAGGAAACTCCCTCTATTAGTGAAGCCTTGAGCTTGCTCTGTAACTTATAACCTTAGAAAGTTTTGTGAAGGTACCGAGAGATTAAGTAACTTTCTCCCCCTCTCAAATCCAGTTATATGTTAGAGATAGTACTTGATTCCAGACTTTCCTGACTTTGAACCTTACTTTCTAACCATTGTATCAGAGAAGTATTATATAGAATTTAAAAAAATAAAATTTCATTTGTATAGGACAAGAAACAAAAGTTGAGTGACTTGCTTAAGATCACACAATTAATACATATCAGATGCAAGCCTTGAACCCACATCTTGTAAATCCAAATTCAGGACTCTACCCATTATGCCATATTGCCCTATAGAGGCAAACTCTGGATCTGGAACACTTCACTCTACAAACCATCAGTAAGTCTAGACAAGGTGGGACTTTTAAATTTTTAATTAAATGATTGTTAAGAAATCACTAAAATGCTTTCATGTAGAAAAGTGTCTGCAAGGGGGCTCTACTTAAAACACTTGTTTTAGGACCATGTTGAATCTTCTGACAGGTGAGGGATTTCCTGCTCAGCAGAATAGTCATTTGTTTACCTAGAGACAAATCCAAACTGCCACAGTCTAAGTGTTTGAGGCCACTGCTTTTGGAATTCAATGTATTATTCACTAACTCAGCCCAGTAGGACACTTGTAACAATGTCACAGAGATGTCTACAATGAGTTCCAAAGAGAAAGAGAAGGGAGACAAAAAGAAAGGGAAGAAAAAAGGAAAAGAAAGAAAATGATTCCTGTAACACATCAGAGATATCTTAAAGCAAAGGCAGATAAACAGAAGATAGTTACTCTGAGCCAGATTTTCCAAGGACTTCAATTATTCTTGTGTCACTTCCCTAGGTCAGTGGCTCTCAAAGTTTCCAGAGAAAGCTCCTGTCTTTTGTTTACTGGAGGCATGTCACAGATTGTACAACACATATATGTGCAGTTGTTTATGTGTCTCTGACATATTGTGTAAAATTTACACCTACAATTGTATGTTGAGACCTCATACAGTAGCCCTATGTTGGTGACAGTATGACTAGAACCCAGTTTTTTTTTTAATTACAAGTCCATTATAACTTTTTTCTTTACTTTTTACATGAGCCTGTAACTACTCAATTCACTAGATATACTGGGGGAAAATAAGTCCTATTGTTTGATGTAGTAGGCAAAGCAACTGGTTGAAATTTTTTTTCCATATTTTGAGCTTTATTCCACTTACAATGAGTGACTCCTCGAGACAAGAGGACTGAGAAAGGCATAATCAGCATAGTAAGCCAATATAAAATTTACTATTTTTATCTAGATTGCTATTGAGGTAATTCCAATATGATCTATTTTTTAATATTATCAGTGCTAAATATAAACATATAAGAAATAGATATTGGTACAAAATCATCTTTTCCTAAGGAAATTTAAGCTGTGTAAGTCAACCACCACAATAATGGGATGAAAAATGAATTAAAAGTGTCTTGGAAACATTTGATTTCTTTGCCAGGTTAAGAGATATGGCAACTTAGAATACAATTCATTTGCAAAATCTCATGGAACAGGGTAATAGAAAACTATAGCTGCTAGTGCACAGTAGTAGAAGAAGAAAGAAGAAAGGAAGAGGAGGAGGAAGAGAAGGAGGAGGAGGAGGAGGAGGAGGAGATGAAAATGAAGATTAGTAATGGGTCCTGAATGTTAAAGCCGAAAGAACTGTGTATTTCCCCACTGATTATGATATGAGCCACAGATTTTTTTCTGACAAAAAAAATTCCACACATTTTTCCCCTCTTATTTCTTCTAAAGTTTTATGACCAACTGGGATAGAGAAGTGAAGGAAGTATGAGAAATACTATTTCTAAACCACACTACTTCTTAAATGGAATCCTTAAATGGAATGAACTGACATTTATTTAATTGCCTACTATGTGCAAGGTACCTTTGAGCTAGATTGTGATTATATAAGATTGTGGTGAGTTACTGGTTAAGGGCTAAATGACATACTGGAGGTGAGAGGACAAGCTGGCTGAAAAAACTAACTAGATTAAATTAGATCCTTGAATAATTAATATATAAGAAGATTATAAAATCATAGGTGTTTGTAATATAGTAGAGATGGAACTCAAGCCAGCTTGTTCGCTCCCTAAGGCTAAAATTTCTTAATCAGATCCTTCACTCTGAAACTATCTCCCCAACTCTTTCCTCACTCCTTCAAATGTCCTTTCTCTCCCCAACTCTTTCCTGGTTTCTCCCTCTTTCTTCTGGGTATAAAAATCACCCCTTCTCCAAGCATGTCACAAAATCATCTGTAAATTTTGTCTGTGACCTTTTCTTGTAAATAAAAGTACCATTTAGCAAAGATAACTCCATCATGAATTTGTCATAAGCACCTTTCACCTAGCTTTTAGAATCAGTAATTGCTCTGTCAAACTTCATCAGTAGTAATCATTCAATCAATGTTTGTTGTAAAAGCCAATGGATAAATGACCTATGGGAAGGGTCATTATAACATAAATAAAGTTGGTTATTTAGGATTTTCTGAAAATAATAATAACATAGACAAATCACCCAGAATGCACAATTATTTGGAATGCCCATTGCCAAGATTCACAGATACAATAAAGTCTTAAGATTTGATAAATGATCACTATGGGAATTTCTGGGCAATGTTGAATTTAGTGTTTTTCTCTTTTCCTCATCCCCCACCCAGATTTTTATCAGGTTTTATTTTTTAATCTATAGGAGTCCAACCCTCTTCTTTCATAGATGAAAAACCTTAAGCCCAGAGAAATTGAGCCTCATAATAATTTGGAAATGCAAGTACTACTGTTATTATAATCCTCACTTTACAGATGAGGAAACAGAAGTAGAAAAATTTCCCCAAGGTTACACAGAGAATTAATTGGTGGCAAGACTAGAACCAGAGTCCAGATCTCCTGATTCCTTGCACAGTGTTCTATGTACTCTACCCTCCCCTCTCATTAAGGTCATAAATACTCTTGCTGGGTGAAGATGGGTTTTCATCCAGGATAATTTCTGCCTAGCCTGAAAGGTTAGTTTCAGGGATAATGTGAGTAAGTTCCACTCACAGGTGAATCCCTGAAGGAACTCAAAAGGAAAAGCAAGGGACAGGCCATCGAAATTCATTAAACATTTGAAAGTTTCCAGAGACCTGTCTTCCCTCCCTCTCTGCTCAGTGCTCAGGTTGGTGAGCCACAGGTCATCATTAATGGAGTTTCTGGGCTGAGTTCAGTGAGATGTTTGACCTCTCGTTTAAGAACCTGATGATGTGTGAAAGCTGCCCTGTCAGGGAAGAGAGATCGCTCATGCCATTTTAGGGGCTAATGATTCTGGTGACCTAATGTCCTCACACAGCTGCTCTGATTACTGTAGCTTAACAGGGACATTATAAGCTCCCGGGACTGATTTGATAACATGAGAAAGCCATACAATTCCAAGAGCTAACAGGACCCAAGATCTAAATTTCTTCTTGTTGGGTTCATGATCTCTGGTTGATTTTTGTCTGTGTTGGCAATAGGAAGACTAGGAAATATGATTTTGTTTTTTCTGGTTAGCCTGGTTCTAAGACCCTAGGAACCTGGTGATGGGAGGAAGACCAAAAGGGAGGGAAATGTCTTGAGAGACCAAGACTGAATATTTAGGGATGAATAAAGTGGGGGGCAATGTTATATTTTTGCCTTTCAGGATTACTAGGGGCAGTTAGGGTAGCATAAGTAGGTAGATGGGTTGATAGATAGACAGACAGACAGACAGACAGATAGAGAGATAGAACCAACATTTATTAGTTGCTTGCTATGTACCAAGTACTCAATATATGGTAACAGGGAAATTTCAGATTTCAGATAGGCATTGGAAAGTCAGACTCTAAAATCTCTTTGAATACTAAGATTCTAACATTATATCTTTGAAATACTAAAGATTTACTTTGGGGTCTTTCTATGCTCTTAATTCTTCCTAGATATTCTACAGAATAGGTTTCTATCCATTCTAAAGGGTTTGAAAATGGCTGGAAACGGAAGAATAGGTTTATTTATTTCTAAAGAAACCTTTCCAGACTAAACATCTATGACCCATAAACAATTGTGAGGGCAACAGCTGCCCACAGACTATAATTGTGTTATTTTAAAGTGATGAATATTAGCAAATAGACAGCCAGGTAGCACAGGGAATAGCATTCCAGGCCTGGAGTCAAGGAGACTCAACTTCTTATGTTCAAATCCAGCCTCAGACACTTACTAGCTATGATTCTCAGCAAGTCACTAAAGCTTATTTGTTTCAGTGTCTTCATTTATAAAATGAGCTGCAAAAGGAAGCGGCAAATCACTCCAGTATCTTTGTGAAGAAAACCCCAAATAGGGTAATGAAGAGTTGGACATGACTGAAAATGACTGAAATTAACAATTGGGATTTGGAGGTGATCGTGGCATATTTTACATACACTGTGATTTGTTCTAAACAGTGCCCTTTGGATTATAATTGTAAATCTAAGCTGAATACTTAATTTGAATGGAGACTATCCTAGCTATTAAAAAATATGAAATACTAGCTTCAATCTAAAAGAGAAAAAAATTAAGGATTTCTAGAAGGAAATTCAAATCAGGAAGTAAAACTTGACTCAGAAACACTAACAATTACCTTTTAGCTTGGAAGCATAAACAGAAAGATCATTTCTTTAAAATTGCTAATGGTAATTTTCTTTACTACACAGACATTATCTATTATTTTGTCTTTGACATAGCCTTGGTGCAGGTGTGTGCACATGCAAACATATGTTACCTAGTGCTTCTTTAAAAAAGAAAACAAATCCTCAAAAAACTTTTTCTTGATTTTAAAATGTTCATTTACTTCTTATCAATGATTGAATGTTATACACAGTCCTCCTCTTATTCCAGGTTGCTAGGCTGTGTGGGAAATATTAATTAGCTGATATACCTGATAAACAGGATGAGGAAACAAATTTCAGAGCTAGGCTTGGTGGAAGTAAAAGCTAATGCATATGTGTGTGTGTGTGTGTGTGTGTGTGTGTGTGTTTATATATTTGTAGGTCTATGTATGTTGATGAGTGTATGGGGGGGATGCACTCTCGCACATTGTCCCCTCAAGTCATAACATAAACTATTGATGTCAGTTCCTTTAAAAGGCAATTAATCCAATTACTAGCTTGTTGGATCAATACTAATGCAGTCTTCCTATAACTTGCAGGTTTTGACAAGCCAAGCTGCTAGCAAATTCGAGGTAAGAAATTTTCTCTTTTTTTTCTTCTGGTTATTTGCAGGGGAAGTAGGATGTGTTTTGTAATGGTTTTTCTTTCTCTCTTTTGGTGAAATGGGGCTCTGGGTTGATGGCCTTGTTAAGTGTGATCTGTTTGCAGTTTGGAGAGTATTTTATCAGGTGGTTGGTTTCAAGTGCTGGATGTTTGACTGCCGAGGATACTTGGTGCTACTCCAAAATGGCTCAGAAAGTATATTGAAGGGCAAGGTAAAAAGTATTAGATGGTTCTGAAAAATGCATTCATGTTGAAGTTCCCTTTGGCAATAGGGCCGAATCTCCCTAAGAAAAAAATACACTTTTTTTTTTCTTCTCTTCTATTGCTATTGTGATAGTTCTTTTTTTTTTTTTTTTTTTTTTTTTTTTTTTTTTAATGGAGCAGAGGCCTTTGCTTTGACTTTATAATCCAATCTGTCTCTTTATTGTCCTGCGTAACTCCCCCCTGCTTCCTTAAAACAGGAGGCTGCTCTCCTCCTGGAAAGCTAAGTGAAATCATGGTCTGATACAGAGAGCATCAACAGCTGGAACAGGGACCTGGTCAGAGGCCAGTAGCAACATATACCGACTAGCTAGCTCACTGTGTGATATGATTTAAGGGCTGCTATGAAAAGCCTCCCTTCCCCCCCAAAAAAAATTCCCCCCCTCTCCGAATCCTGTGAATTGGTGGTTTTTGTTCTTTCCCTTTGTTTTCTTACAAAGCAGAAAGAACTCTGTTATCACTGCTTCATCTTCGGTGTACTCTGGATTTATGTGGCTACATCCCTTTAAGAGGAAGGTGATGATATTCAGAGCTCAGTCCCATCCTCTCCTGCCAGTGTTCTGCTCTCTATATTTCTGTCTAAGGACTACAGAACAAGGCTTTTCAGTTTGTCTATATCATCGTAGTGCCAAGAAAACAAACTCAAAGCAGTGGGTTCCTTGACAGCTCCTTGCCTAGAGTACTTTCTTTTGTGTTGTCACCTGGAGGTACAGGCAGTGCTGACAGATGGTGCTGTGGGGCACCTAATCCATTGAGGGGATCATAGAAAAACCTGACCTCCAACCTCCCTTTAGGGTTTGGGTAATGTATTACTTGTATAAATAACCCATCTCTCCGCATCCTGGAAGAACATACTTCTCAAGAACAGCTCTGTTTTTGCTCATCCTGGGATGCCTATTGAAGCCTGTTCAAGGCACTCCTACGAGAGTGGATTGTAGATTAGGTTGGTAAAAAAAGGGTTTTGCTTTCTTTAGTGCTAGTGCCCTGGTGAAATTACCTTAATGCAGAGGTGAAAGAGGGAGTTGTCCATAAAGCAGGGCAGACTCCTCTCTTCTGCAAATAATCCCATTTCCTATGTGTCACAGTTACTGACACTCTACTATGATGAATTTATACCTTTGACTTCAACATTGTCCTATACCCACTTTTTTGTTTCAGAAAATAAATCCCTGAACTGGAAGAAGAGGAAAAAATGTATCTCTATTTCTGTCTCTTTCTTGGTCTATCTTTTCTTCTGTGTCTATCTCTTCATCTCTCTCTTTGCACAAATTGGGGACAATGGATATGAAATATTGTATACACCTACTTTCTCAGTTGAAATTTTGCTGAATTGTCATTTTCTTCTTCTTTCTTTTTATTCTGTGTTTAACGAAAGATTACCTGGAGGTAGGCATGAAAGAAGAATAAATTAGAGTGATATAATAACAAAAATATAAAAAAAATTAAGAATCAAAAAACAAAAAGTAATTGCTTTTTGGAGGATTAGGAAATTGTCACTAATACTTTAGTATAAATGAATTTATGAACTCAATTTCTTCCTTGGCAGGAGGCACCCAGGACTACATAAAGAATCTGAATTCTCCCCTGGGGTAGAGGTGGGGGGTTGTGGTTTGCATAATCTATCCATCAACAAGTTTTTATCAAGCTTTTACTATACATGAGGCACTATTATGGCTTGAGGTAGAGAAGATGGGGAAAAGATAAAAAACAAAACAGATAGTATTTGTGTGCATAAACACTTAAGGCAAACTTCAATACCATTTTGGTTCAGTTCCTGTCTTCTGCCCTTGTTGTTACTTTTTCCCTTTTAGTAGCAATATAGTTCTGCAACCTTTTTCTAATATTAATTATTTTTCTATATATCTTACTTCATAGGATGATAACATTGAAAGCTGAGAAAGAACCTAATCCAAAAGGGCTAAGCATTTGGCCTTTGGAACTCCCTACAAAACTCTCAAGTTTATCTGAAGCAGATAAAAATGTAATTGGGAAATACTGAACCAAATAAATAAAAATGTAATAAAAATAGATATTACATTGAAAGACTAAGTCAATATGTACCCCTCAGGAATCATTAAATTTGGATTAGTAACTCCTATTTCTAGTGAAATTTGACATTTTTTATCTAATTCAGCCCTTTCCATAGAAAAGGAAACTGAATCCAGAAGAAGGGAAGTGACCGCCTCAAATTTATACATGTTAGAAGTGAGATTTGAACTCAATTGCTATTATGATAAAATCATAGATTTACAGCTGGAAATGAACTCAGAAGCTGTCTAGTCAAATTCTTTTATTTAGCAGATTAAGGAATTGACACTTGAACAATTCATCAAGTAAGGAATGAATGTGGGAATACACAGGGATTTGAGACCATGGGGGATTTGAGTTCTGACTGTAGAGCTCATGTCCTTTCCATTGTACTATGAAGCTCACCACCTTACCCCGTCCACTTCTGCAATCCTTACTTATATCAGCTTGTGTTTGATGTTCTCACTGATGATCCCAACTTAGAACTCTTTGGTAAGAGCAGATGAAGGAATCTAAGAGGGTAAACTAGCTAAGAATAAAAGAACAAAAACAATAGAATAGATAGACAGGTAGAGATATAAATAGAGATAGAGAAAAAGAGAGAAAAAAAACAGAGGAAGGAATGAAGGAGAGAGAAAAAGAGAAAGAGAGAAAGAGAGAAAGAAAGAAAGAAAGAAAGAAAGAAAGAAAGAAAGAAAGAAAGAAAGAAAGAAAAAGACCTTGAACTTTAGCTTGACATCTTGAACCATTGAACCTATAGAAGAAAAGGTCCATGTCTACATGGGCCAACTGAATCAAAGAATCAAATGAAGTTTTCTAATGTGTTTGACTAGTTGGGACACCCAATCTGAAGACCTTCAGCAAGAAGTCTCCCTTGTTCACACAAACAGGTATGGATTTTTATTTGTATCTTAATTACCTGGATAATTGCCTTCCAATCTTTTCATTTTTTATAAGTAAGCTTCATTGCTACAGAGTGTTCTCAGTAACCACTGTTATGTGTCTATGATTGTGGTGGGATATACATCATGACCATATTATTGGTTCTGTCTAGCACTTTTAAAATGTGGCATTTATTGGTTAAAACACACTGAGCTCCTTACTGCAGATAGATCTGTGTTATTCAGTTAATTGTTCACCAAGAAGTCAAATTTTAGAATGATTTCTGACATGATCATCTCTCTATCTCGTTGTCTGTGATATTTTTTCTCTGAGTATAAAGCACATCCATCACAGATCGAGTGACAGGTCTTTAAAGGACATTGAAAATTAGCTTGAGCACTACTCCATATTGTAAAATGTCACCTCCCATTAAACCTCACAACTTGCCAGTCCCACAGAAGTCTCCAACTCTGTTCTGACATAGTGGTGGATAAGAGGAGAAAAATGAGAGGTGGCTATTTATAGACTTTAGATATCTCCAAAGTTTCAGTTTCCTATGATGCTCACAACTTTCTGTGGCACAGAGACTAGTTAGTTTTAAACTAATAATCAGAAAACCTGGACTGGAAATCTGTTTTTAGCATTTGCTATCTGTGTGACACTACATAATCATTTAATCCCCCCTAGCCTTGATTTCCTCATTTGTAAAATGAGGATAATAAGAAGTGTAATACCTTCCTCATAAGACAGTTGTAAGGCTCAAATGAAACCATAATGTTGAGAAAATGTCTTGGTGTAGAGGAGACAGCTCTGGCATCAAGATCCTGGATTTAAAAATCCTGCCTTTTATGCTTACCATCTCTATGACCTTAAACAGGTCATTTAAACATACTTAAACAACAATCCTCAGCTTCCTCTTCTTCAAAATGAGGTTTGAATAGATAGCTTGAGGTCCCTGACAGAGCCAGGTCTACAATCCTATAACCTAGGTTTAAATCTCACTTCTGATGCTTACTACCTGTGAGACTATGCAAGGTGGTTGGACTAGCTAACCTCATCTCTTTCTACTTACACCTCTAATGCTATGCTAATTACAATTATTATTATTCCTATAATTATTTTCAAAAATTGTTGTCAGAGCAGGATGGTGCAACATTGTAATTCAGCATCTCTATGCTAGGCTTATCCCATCTTCTCTCCTAGACTATTTTCATTGGGAATTAATAAGGCACTCATGTAGTTGGAAGAAACTAGAATCCCAGCAGGAAAGAGTTAAAAAAGAAATTTAGTAAATGGGAAAGGGAAGGGTAGAAAAGGAGAGATACAGAGATAAATCAACACAAGTAGAAAGGAGAGGGAGGGAAGGAGAGAGACACACAGAGATAGTGAGAGACAGAAGGCATAAATAGATGGAAACAGACAAAAACAGAGAAACAGGGAGTCAGATGATGAAAGAGAAAGAGACAGACAGAGATAGACAGAGATAGAGAGACCAAGTCAGAGAGACAGAAAGAGACACAGAAAGAAACAGAGAGACAGATGCACAGAGAGACATACTTAGAGAAACAGAGACACAGAAACAGAAAAACAGAAACAGAAACACACATGCATGGAGAGGGAGAGAGAGAGAGAGAGAGAGAGAGAGAGAGAGAGAGACAGACAGACAGACAGACAGACATGGATATTGGGTGCACAGGCACACCCTAGGAGAATCATATATCAAAGTGACCTACAAATGAGTTTATGATCTACCTAGAAGAAAGCATTTCACCAGCCTTCTGCCCAGTTGCAACTGACTTTTGCAAACTCTGTTGTCTTTGCTTGTGACCATTATGCCTGAGATAAAAAATAATTGCTGCAGCTGGAGAAATTTTTATGCTACTGAAGGGAGGTAACCTTTTATTAATTGAATTTCTAATGGAAATTCATCAAAGCAAGAGATCACCATTATTTAATGGGCGATCCATATTCACAGTGCACACCATTATGTAAATAATAATTTGACACCACTGAATGTGTCCTCTCAGCACCGACTGACTTTCTTATTAAGTGCAGATAAACTTAGGCAAATCTTAGGAGTTTTCTGTGACATGCACCAATGCTATGAGCTGGACATGGGCTAGAGGGAACACAAAGAAAATATGTGGACTTGAAATTAATGAGAACAAATACTTTTATTTTCTTTCTGTTTTTAATGCTTTTCAATGAACATAGGAATAACATTTGCTAAATACAGACTTGATAAACATGACAGCAAACTCTTTTTTTTGCCAATAATTTTTCATGACACACACTCTCCCCAAACCATACACAATTTTAATAAGATAGCACATGGAGTTTTTGAAAATATTAAACCTTGCAGAAGGAAGAGGTTTATCTCCTGACCAAATTCAGCCAGGCAATGTTTATGACAGCTGAAGAATTTATCTTAAATTCCCTCTGCTAGCAGCAAACCACATGGTCTTTTTTCCCCTAGCTGCCTGCAAGAACCAAACTAAGATGTCACATACATAATATAACAGATAAATGGCCCAATTTCCATGTCCACATGATGAATGGAATGCAAGTTCAGCACACACATATTTGCACATTAATTGGCACTGCATGATTCTATTCTGTTCTGTGAAGTCGCTACTGTATGTCCTGTAGACTATTTCCCCTTCAGAATCATTAAGCCTGTTTTATCACACAAACGCATGCACATTTTTTCCTATTTATCTTCTCACAGCTTGCCCTGCTGAGAGAGAACAGAGTTACCTGGGCACTGTAGTTGGATTGAAAATTCATACACTTGGTCCTTCTCCCAACCCCTTTGGGTCCCTTCCATCCCCCCTATCACATTAACATGAAGATCTGAGAGTCCCAAGGATGCTGAAATGACAACAAAACAAAGAGGTTGTAACTAGGGATGTTTGAAGGAGCAATTTCTTTTGTTAGCATTCAACTTCTCACCTCACCTTAATGATTTCCTGTTGATAGTTTAATAGAAAATAGAAACCTGGTAGAGGGCCACAATTTTGACAAATTGGCACACTTGTAATTCACGGCCAAATAACTGAACTGAGATTGATTAATATTACGTCTTTACAATCTCTCACAATTGTAACATTAGAGACACCAGCAGCAAAGCCCAAAGGCCTTTGGGAAACAAAGGCAAAACTCAAAAAAAGAAAAATGCTAAGTCCTACTCTGTCACACCCAATTTTTCTCAAAAAGAATAGTTATGCAAAAAGCAGTCTGACTCCAAATGAACTAGAGGGTCCTGTAGACACTCTGGTCCACCCATAACAGTGTATCTATTCCTACTTGCTTGAAATTGAGTGAGTAGTCTCTTTGTCTAGACTAGAGCACTGTTTAAGACTATTCAAGAACCAATCTAAGAGCCAAAATATTTTGAAAAAAGGCTTATAACAAGACAGGTGTCCAGTTACTTCTGACTTGGATTAAGCAGCATAAAGCAGGTAAATGACCACAAATACTGTTGAATCTGGGAGAAAACTTCTCCTTAATTTACAAATAAAATTCTCTCTTTTCAATTTGACTACTTACTTTTTGTCCCTCAGACTTGCAGTCTAAAAAATGAATTTCTCCCTGGGCTATCCATGGAATCCAGCTTGAGAACCTCCATTAACAACAGCATGATAGAGAAAAATATGAACCTATCAGAAAATTCTAATGAGATATTTGTCATTCAAATCTTCACTCTGAAGTAGGAGATTATTCTTTATTTGACTTGGACAAATCCAAAAGAGATTGGAATGATAGAGTATTGAGCTTTTACACATAAAGCAAGTAGGGCCCAAACTTATCCAAAACCACACAGTTAGTAAGGAGCAGGAGGAAAAGCTAGAACCCAGGCCCCAAGATTTTTAATACAAATGCACTTTCTACTCTATCCCAATTACTTCCAGAAAGGAGTGCTTTGGTAGCATTTTGCTTCAGAAAAGTTAATTGTCTCCTATTAGAAATAATCTACAACTTTAGCAAAGTTTCAGGGTACAAAATAAATCCACATAAATCATCAGCATTTTTATACATCACCAACAAAATCCAACAACAAGAGATACAGAAAAATTCCACTTAAAATAACTATCAATAGGATAAAATATCTGGGAATCTATCTGCCAAGGGAAAGGCAGGAACTATATAAGCAAAACTACAAAACACTTTTCACACAAATAAAATCCTATATAAACAACTGGAAAAACATCAAGTGCTCTTGGATAAGTTGAACGAATATAAAGATGACAATACTACCTAAACTAATCTATTTACTTAGTGCTATACCAATCAGACTCCCAAGAAACTATTTTAATAACGTAGAAAAAATAACAACAAAATTCATCTGGAAGAACAAAAGGTCAAGAATTTCAAGGAAATTAATGAAAAAAAAAAAAGCAAATGAAGGTGGCCTAGCTATACCAGATTTAAAATTATATTATAAAGCAGAGGTCACCAAAACCATTTGGTGCTGGCTAAGAAACAGACTAATTGATCAGTGGAATAAGTTAGGTTCACAGGACAAAATAGTCAATGACTGTAGTCATTTAGTGTTTGACAAACCCAAAGACCCCAGCTTTTGGGATAAGAACCCATTATGTAACAAAAACTGCTGGGAAAATTGGAAACTAGTATGGCAGGAACTAGGCATTAACCCACACCTAACACTGTATAACGAGATAAGGTTAAAATGAGTTCATGATTCAGACATAAAGAATGATATTATAAACAAGTTAAAAGAACATAGGATAGTTTACCTCTCAGGTCTGTGGAGGAGGAAAGAATTTGGGACCAAAGAAGAACTAGAAATCATTATTGACCACAAAATAGATAATTTTGATTATATTATGTTAAAAAGTTTTTGTACAAATAAAACTAATGAAGACAAAATCAGAAGGGAAGCAATAAATTGGGAAAACTTTTTACATTCAAAGGTTCTGATAAAGGCCTCATTTCTAAAATATATACAAAATTGATTCAATTTTATAAGAATTCACACCATTCTTCAATTGATAAATAGTCAAAGGATATGAACAGACAATTTTGAGATGAAGAGATTGAAACTATTTCTAGCCATATGAAGATGCTCCAAATCACTATTGGTCAGAGAAATGCAAATTAAGACAACTCTGAAATACCACTACATACCTGTCAGATTGGCTAAGATAACAGGAAATGATAATGACTAATTCTGGAGGAGATGTGGGAAAATTGGGATACTGATACTTTGTTGGTGGAACTGTGAATAGATCCAACCATTCTGGAGAGCGATTTAGAACTATGCTCAAAAAGTTATCAAACTGTGCATACCCTTTGACCCAGCAGTGTTTCTACTGGGCTTATATCCAAAGAGATCTTAAGGAGGGAAAGGGACCCACATGTGCAAAAATGTTTGTGGCAGCCCTCTTTGTAGTGGCTAGAAACAGGAAACTGAATGAATGCCCATCAATTGGAGAATGGCTGAATAAATTATGGTATATGAATGTTATGGAATATTATTGTTCTGCAAGAAACAAATAACAGGATGAATTCAGAGAGACCTGGAGAGACTTAACATGAAGTGATGCTGAGTGAAATGAGCAGAACCAGGAGATCATTGTACATGGCAACAACAAGACTATACAATGATTAATTCTGATGGATGTGGCTCTCTTCAGCAATGAGTTGATTCAAACTAGTTCTAATTGTTCAGTGATGAAGAGAGCCATCTACACCCAGAGAGAGGTCTGTGGGAACTGAGTATGGACCACAACGTATCATTTTTACACTTTCTGTTGATGTTTGCTTGCATTTTGTTTTCCTTTTCAGGTTTTTTTTTTCCTAGATGCAATTTTTTTTTTTTGTTAAGCAAAATAACTGTATAAATATGTATACATATATTGGATTTAACATATATTTTAACATATTTAACATGTATTGGACTCCCTGCCAGCTAAGGGAGGGGGAGTGGGAAGATGGAGGGGAAAATTTGGAACAGAAATTTTTGTGAAGGTCAATGCTGAAAAAATTACCAATGCATATGTTTTGTAAATAAAAAGCTTTAATAAAAATAAGTTAATTAAAAAAACAAAGAAAAGTTAATTGTTATTGGATTTTCTTTTCCTTCCTTCCTTCTTCCCTTTCTTTTTCTTTCTCCCTCCTTTCCTCCTCTCTCCTCTTTCTTTCTTCTCTCCTCCTGTTTCTTCTTCTCTTTCCCCTTCTTTTCTTCCTTTCTTAGCTTTCTCTCTTCTTTCCTCCTCTCCTTTCTTCTCTCCTTGCTCCTCTTCTCTTTCCCCTTCTTTTCTACCTTGCTTCCTTCTTTCCTTCCTTATTCCCTTTCTGCCTTCCTTTTTCTTTCTCCTTTTCCTCTCTTCTTTCTCTCCTCCTCTTTCCTCTTCTCCTTCCCCTTCTTTTCTCCCTTCTTCTCTTCTTTCCTCCTCTCCTCTCTTCTCTTATTTCCTCTTCTTTCCCCATTTTTTCTTCCTTGCTTCCTTCCTTTCCTTTCCCCCTTCCTTTTTTTCCCCTTCTCTCTCCTCTCCTCTCCTCTTCTTCTCTTTTCCTTCTTTCCTTGCTTCATTCTTCCTTCTTTCTTCCTCCTTCATTCCTTCCTTTCCTCTTGTCTTTCTTCCTACCTTTTTCCCCTCCTCCTTCTACCTCTCCCTCACTTTCTCTCTCTCTTCCTCCCCTCTCATTCTCTGTAACAAAGTGAAGAGAGAATTTTTAACATGCCTGTAAGATTTCAGAATATTTTTAGAAGATGTCACTGTCTCAGCACACTGACATAGCAAGATATTTCAGGTTGGGCCACTGGTAGTCAAAATAGGAAACTGACATAACTAATGTCATAGAGGTAATGACTCATTCTAGGAAGGGACATGTTTTCTCTGAAACAGAGGTTGGATTTCCTGTGATGATGCTATTTGGACCTCTACCTAAGTCTGTGTCTGACATACCAGAGAGCATCCCCAGCGAATATTGTACTGCACCTTCCCTCTCCTCTCCATTGAAGAGGGAAAAGACAATTATGGTCTTTGCCGCATCTACGTCCATCTCTTTTCCTCTCTGTGTTTTAAGTTTTTATTCATGTTCTCCTTCAATCATGAAACCAGTTCCCACACCATAAATTATTTCCTACAGTTTTGACATCATTTATTTCCATAGCATTATACATTCCAACCTTCTGACTATTTAAGATCAAAAGATTTGCTCCCAGGCTCATATTTCACTCCAGCGCTCAGACTTTATGAACCAAATTAGACTGAGCAGTAGCAGTCCCAGCCTGGCATTGTCTCTAATGGGGCAGAACTCCAAGGCTTCTAGGAGATGTTGGACAGTGCTGAGTCACTAGAGAGGAAACAAGACTGACACTGGAGCCAAAGTGGGCATTAAGTACTCCAGAAGGACTGAACGTCCTCAACCCAAGACTGTTTAAATAAGATATCCTAGGAGCCCAACAAGATACAGCCAGAAATAATGCTGGGCAGTAACATAGCAAGAATCATTCTTATAATTTCGAACAACAGCTAGATGTTTGCTGATTGATTGATCATACTACCTAATTTTAGAGCTAGAAGGGACCTCAAAGGCCATATAGACTAATCCCTTTATTTATGGTTGAGGGTAGTAAGATCTAAAGTTATAACATTATTTGGCTAAGTTCATATAAGTAATATAAGAGGGAGAATTTGAATCCAAACCCTCCAATTTTGTAATACCAGGTTTGGTTATTATAATAGTGTATTTTCCAAGGATTTCTTTTTTTAAATATTATCTCTCATTTAATCTTTAGTTTATAATAATGATGATAATAAGCTATATTTCTGTAGTGTTTTATATTAAAAACAGCTTTTCTTATTTGGAAATTTTCTTGTTGAAAAGAGCAGTCAATATTAAGGACAATGAGGAAGAGAAAGGGGACTTGAATTCTGAGTCTGGCTCAAAGACCCACTAGTTGTAGAATCTTTGGCTTCAGCTTTCTCCCCTACAAACAAGGGGGTTACTCTTGATTTCTCTGATCTCTTCTAGTCTTAGCATTTTATGACATGATGTTTTAAGATTCTCATGGCATCTTTGCAAGATCAAACTCATTTTTCAGAGGAAGAACATGTAGGACATAGAGTTACAGTGATTTTTCATACAGCCAGGAGGTGAAGGAACTGAAACTTGAACCCAAGACTTTGGTCTCCAAGTCTTGTGATTTTCCTTTTTCCTCCCACAATTTCATAATTGAGAGAAAGTAGGGAGCAAGGAAGCAGAATCTTCTAAAGAATCTTCTCTCTAAAAAAGAGAAAAGAATTGAGGAAGTGAAGGATTATGTCAGTGTAAATACAGGGCAGAGGGGTACAGGAATATAGGGGTTGGGGATGAGGGGATAAAAGAACAAGTAGACTTCAACAAAAATTAAACTTAACAGTTGTGAACATTGTTGCTCCAACTTTACTCCTGATTCCTTAAAAATTCCCTTTTATTCTCATATCTCTTCCCTACTCCAGCTTGGTGAGAGTTACAATACTATACTATGAGGTTTTGGAATCAGACAATCTGTGTTCAAATACTGGCTGTTTACTACTAGGTAGCAGTAATAGGATACTAGACTTGAATCAGAAAGACCTGAGTTTAGATACTTGCTAGCTGTGACTCTAGCCAAATCACTTTATTTCTGTTTATCTCAGTTTCTTGATCTGCAAAATGGAGATGATAATAATAGAACCTACCTCTCAAGAGCTAGAAGAAGGATCAAATGAAATAACCAAAGTATAACACTTTTCAAATTTCAAGGTCCTATATAAATGTTAGCTATTATTATAGGACTTTGGAGTGGGAATAACACAAATTCTGCCTACCTCCATGAGTTGTAGGTTTCAAATACTTTGCAACTCTCAAAGTACTGTAGACATGTAAGTTATTCTTATTCTCATATCACTCCCCCATTCTATTCCATGTCATTCTTCTCCTCATCCTTCCCACAGCTGTGTGGGGAGAGGCAAATCACTTCACCTTTTTCAAGGTTTCAGTTTCGTCATCAATAAAGTGAGGATTTAAAAAAAAAAAACTGATGGCCTAATCTTTTTTTACAGAGCTGGTATGAAACTCAAATGAGTTTCTCTATATCTTTTATCTGAATATCTATATATTATCTATATCTGAAAAGATATAGAAAGACTTTGAAAAGCATTAATTTTTTATTACACTTCCATTCTCTCAGTCCCTTGACATCACACTTCCCTGTTGCATTCTTCCTGACCTCTTTCCTTACTCTTTAGTCCCTTTCTCCCACCCTCTGACCCTCTCATGAATGTCCATTCATGCCATTGAATGTGAAAAAAAAAGAAAGAAACCAAAGTAGAGTTAGTAGGGAGAGAAACCAGAAAAGTCCTTTGTTAGAAAACTCCAAAGAGCTCCCAAGTTGTTAATTATCCTAGAACACTAATCTTTTGAGAGGTCATAAAATCACAGAGCTGGACAGGACGTTGGAGGCCATCTATCCAACCATCTCAATTTACAGATAAGATAATTGAAGGCAGCTAAGTGATTTCATAAAAGTCATACAATCAGTACGTATTTGAAGCAGGTTTTAACCCAGATCTTCCTGAGTCTAAGAGTAATACTTCTGAGAGTGCTAAGGGAAGCTTCTTGAGAGTAGGGATTAGGGAGAGAGAAAGAAACACAGAGAGAGATACAAAGAGACACAAACAAAGAGACAGAGAAAGACAGAGACAAAGAGAGACAGAGAAACAGAGAGAACATTATAGTGCTTGCCAGACACTATACTAAACACTAGAAATCTAAAAAGATGGTCCTTACCCTTACATATATTCTGATGGAGGAAGAAAACACCTTCTCTCATCCCTTTTATTACTCTTTTCAACACTTAGCCCAGTGCCTGGAACACAGAAGTTGCTTAATAAATGCTTACTTATTGATTGATTGATGATATTGGATGTGGGTCTGCCACAGCCTTTTCACACTAGGAGGGAGCGTGTGCCAGCTGCAAAGTTCCCTATGGGTACCTGCTGTCTACTCTTATGTCCTTCACAGATGGTGATAATTGGCTGACGTGCCAAAGAAAACCATCCCACATGCCATTTGGTGGGGGTTGGCAACCTCCACCCTAGAATTTGGTTTCATTGTCTATTGCTTGAAATAAGTAGGCCATTGGCCAGGGTTTGGATATCTTTTTGAAAAAGAGAGATTGCTGTTGGAATAGGCTTTGAACTAGATGCACTCAATAAGGGTTTGCTGAAAGAGTGAATGCAAAAAAATACAATGCACTGTCACAGTGTTACAATGCTACAGTTCCCTTCAGCATGGCTTGGCATTGAGCATCCCATTTCCCCTCCATTTTGGGTTTTGTCTGCAGCTGCAGTGGGTTATATAACTGGAAATAGTCTTCCAACTTCCTTATCTCAAGTGTTTGTGATCTATGTGCAGATACTGCAAGTGTGCTGTTCTTCCTTATAACCTAAATCTCTTGGCTTCCCTTGAGAGTGGTAAGTGATTACAAAACTCAGTCTACTTCAATACAATTCAATTTAATAAACTTTTAATAAGTGCATGTTATTTGTGAAGCATTGTCCTATATATTTGCACAAAGAGGCATATATTTAACATTCAAGGCATCCAAAACCCAGTTTTGTAGAGGATTCTGTTTTAAAATCACCTCCTCTATACACACATACCATACCCACACATACATGTAATATGTACATCTCTCCATGGTCCCCTAAAATGATTTCTCTATATGTCTGTTTCAGAAGGCCCTTTCCTTCCTGGTCCCCAATGGACTGTTTGTATTATGGCTCAGTTTATACCTTTCTTACTAGCAGCATTACCATCTTATCATACTTTATTTCAACCATGTTTAAAAATTATTTTATTTGTCAATACTAGATTAGCTATTATATACATTTTTAAAAAATCATTTACTAATGCTTTAATTTCTCTTAAGTGTGTCTTTGAAGGTCTATTCATTCAGTTATCAAGCATTTGATTAAGGGCCTTCTATATGCTGGACCTAGAGTCAGGAAGACTCATCTCCCTGATCTGGTCACAGATACCTACCTGCAATCTGGGTGACCATGGACAATATGGACAATTCACTTATCCCTGTTTGCCTCAGTTTTCTCATCTGTAAAATGATCAGGAGAATAAAATGACAAATCACTCCAGTATCTTTGCCAAAAAAAAAAAAAGCCTAAATGGTTGAGAGTCAACTATCATTGGAGCAACAGAACAAGAACATCTGCAGAACACTGTATTAGGCACTATTGGGAGGTGGAAGGAAGGGAGTTGAATAAAAAAGGTTACTGCCCTCAATGAACTTGTCAATGAGCTCAGTGTCTAGTAGGAGAGATTGTTGTTGTTTGTCCTTCATTCTGGAAGAGGACCATGACTTGAAAGTGAATTAGATTTAAGTGAGAGAGGGCTGGACGAGGTCACCTGCCTCACTTTCTCTCCAGAGCCATCTGGGTCCAGTGATCAGATATAAATCAAGATGACTGGAGATGGCATTGGATGTAGTGGGACACCTTAGTCTTTTTAAGCTAAGGTCTTCAACAGGTCTCAGTTTGATTGAGTCTGCAGTCTTTCAGTGATTAAGGCTAGTTAGCAATTGAGGCAAAGAATCTTCTTTTACATAGTCCAAAAAAAAAAAAAAAACAAGTTAATAAATAAATGAATGAATGAATCTAGGAAGGGAAAATACTCGGGGTTTTTGGCCAAATCAGAAAAGACTGCTATTTACATTCAATCTGAGTCAATCTGGACCCAAACAATGATCAAAAGGGGCTTAGTCTAGGACCTATTGGTGACCCATCAGATTGATTTTAGTTTAAGGCTTGGTGCTTAAGAAAGAATTCTAGCCAGTAAACTCCAAAATATCTTGAAAGGGTCTAGAGGTGCAAAAGAGAAAAAATACTTTTAAGAACATTTGTAGTGTGAATAGAGGGAGGAAAGGAGGGAAGTGGGCGAGGGAGAGAAGGAGGGAAGGAAGGAAGGAAGGAAGGAAGGAAGGAAGGAAGGAAGGAAGGAAGGAAGGAAGGAAGGAAGGAAGGAAGAAAGGAGAAGGAAGGAGAGAAGGAAGGAAGGAAGGAAGGAAGGAAGGAAGGAAGGAAGGAAGGAAGGAAGGAAGGAAGGAAGGAAGGAAGGAAGGAAGGAAGGAAGGAAGTCTCCCAATTGATCTATTTCAGGCCAACTTTACTTACAGAGGTTATTATTTGTCCTTTCTTGAAGGGGATCATGACATCAGGGAGCTGATGCCATGACATGCAAGTGAATTGGATTTAAGTGAGGGAGGACTGTGCAATATCATCTGCCTCACTTTCCCTCTGGAGTCATCAGGTTGCAATGGCAAAATATAGATCAAGACTACTTCTAGTACAAGGAAACATAAGATTAGTTCCATAAGGGATATATGAAAAAAGTTCTGTGAGATTTCAGTTAAGGGCAAAATTGCTTCTAACTGGAATCAGAGAAAGCCTTGTTAAGGAGATAGTTATTAAGGTAGGCCTTAAAGGATAAGTACAACTTTAACAGAATATTAATGGATGATATTCTAGGTGGAAGAGATGGCTTAATCCAATCTAAGAAGTTGATATAATGAACGTTATATATAGGATACTGAGAATAGTTATGGAAAAAGCAACATGACATAATGACAGAATGCTTGACTTGGAGTTGCGAAGACATGAGATCAATTCCTGATTCAGATATTTACTTGCTGTGTGATCTTTAACCAAGTCCCTTAACCTCTCTGTTCCTCAGTTTCTTCATCTAAAACACAAGGGGGTTGTTTGATATGATTTCTAAGACCCTTTCCAAGTCTATGTCTATGGCTAGGCCATATGGGTTGATATATAAGTTCTGATTGCAAAGAGCCTTGAATGCAAGTCAAAAAAGTTCAATTCATTTCTTTTAATATAGTCAAATCGTCTTACTCATTGCCCTGTTATGGAAGCTCCTAGTGCTCTAGGTGAACTGTATTATCTATCACATTCTTGGAACATGTGGTTTGCCTAATTTGATTCTGAAACTCAGGTCCCATCAGATGGGGAAAGAGGCTGCATAGAGGTACCCCTGAGCATCAAAACCCCATAGTTCTGTTTATGACTCAGGGCAGAATCAGAGAGAGCTCAGCCTCAAACCCCTCCCAATAAGTGATGAACAAAAAAAAAAAAAAAAAAAAAAAAAAAAAAAGTGGAAAAGCAGAGCTACTGTGGCAGGATATCAGCGTTAATGTAGCTTGACTCCAGGCTGATATTCCACTTATCTCTCCAGAATGACAATTAGAGAAAAAGAGTTATTGCTATTCTGGCTTCCTCTATTGAGCTATGAATAAATGATGATCGCTGTGAAATAGTGTGCTGTTTAGATCTTTTCTGGTAAATTAAAAAAATAAAAATTGAATAAAGCAGTAATATATACAGTCGTTTAAATAAGAGCAGCGGAGCAGAATTAGGAAACTATTTCAGTATCTTCCCTTGTGTTGTCATTTTAATGTAATTAGTTTGCAAAAATATTAATTAATACTTAAACATCTGACACTTTTTACATGTTGATTTGAAATGTGTTGATTATATTTTTCAGTTTGCCCTAGTGCTCTCCCACACTTGTATGATTGGAAATCTTGAGCTTCCAAGCAAAAATAAATAAATAAGTAAACTAGACTGAGCCCCCTTACCCTTTGTGAATTGCCAAATAAAAGAATTTTCAGCCTTGAAGGCCTACTTTGGTTGCTTATATGCCCTTGGAGAGAGACAGCAAAGGATTTTTGCTTTTTTTTTTTTTCTTATATAGTTAAGTGTTATAGAAGTAATTATCCCTCAACAATCACAAGTGATGTTTTTTTTTCAATAAGAAATCCCCCCCCCCCCCCGCCGAATTTGTTAGTTAGAATCTAAATTATTTGAGAATAGGGATTGCTTCATTCATTGTAATTGTATCCCTAATGCTAACACAGTGTTAGCCACATAGTTATTTACTGATTAGTTTAAAGGTTTGAATTAGCTGACATAGATTTTGTTTGTAAAGACAATGTTCTTGACACTTTCCAATCTCATTAAAAGTATTATAGAAAAGTATTATAACTAGCATTTATATATAGCTTTATAGAGCGCTTTACATAAGTTAATTCATTTGATGCTCAGAACAACCCTTTGAAACGGGTACTATTGTTATCCCCATTTTCAGACAAGGACACTGAGACATGCAGAGCTAAAGTGACTTGCCCAAGTTCACACAGCTAGAAAATGTCTAAACCAGTATTTGAACAAATCTCTAATTTCCATATTCTATACACTACACCACATGATGGCCTAAACACATGGGAAACATCTTCCACTGAATGAGACTTTTTCAGTAACCTAGCCAAGTAGTGTATTTTGAAAAGAATTATCTAAGTTTAATGGAGTTTTTGTTAAAAGTAAAGCAGTCATAGTTAGCATTAATTAGGAAGAGACCTAAAAGTCATCCCTGATGCTAGGACCGAAGTAACTTCTCTGCTCACTTACTATGTATCAGATAACCCTTTAAACACTGAAGATAAAAAGAAAAGAAAAAGTAATCCCTGCACTCAAAAAGCCAACATTCTAATGCCAAAGGAAGAAGAATAATTCCAGACCCACCTAACTTCCATCAAAGTCTCTCTTCACTCCTAGCAATTCAGAAGAATAAAATAATCCTTTAAGAATCTGAAGGAGGACTTTGATCTGAAAGTAGAGATGAAAAAGTATGTGAAGAGATACAGCAGAATCCTAATCCATGTCCAGGAGTTAAGAGGGTAGAAGAATGTGTTGAAGAACAAAAAGGAAATGACTGCCAAAGAGTCATTTCCAAAGACTCAGAACCAAGCAATAAATGTCAGGCTCTTCTCCCAAAAGAAAGGAGCTGAACTCTCTGAGGAAGAAACTATTGCCTTCCTTCCAAGGAAGGATAATGCATTTACATAGGTGCTGGCAGAAGGCCAATCTAATAAGGATCAGAGGAAGGAGAGAAGAGAAGAGAGATACCGAGGTAATTGTTTATTGACCTGATGTTCTATTTATCTTTAATATAAAAGTCTACTTTCTTTTATGAACACATATCTAGAACATGACAGAGTTCTTCTAGACTTGTCAAAACAAGTGAAAATTACCAACTTCTGGTGATTTACTTGGCACAAATGTGACTGCCAAAAAGGATCTAGAAAGCGTAGCTAAGATTACAAAATCTTGGGTAATAAAGTGAAAACCATAGGAGTGTAGGTGGTGTTTGCATCACTATGGCTGGCAAGAACTTCAGAAGATAAAGGAAGATTTGGGAAATGAACAACTGGTTAAGAATGTGGCATCTCAGAACACAATTCAGATTGTTAAACTATATAGAAATCACATGCTTCTGGATGATACAGAACACGCTTAACAAAGACTGATGATAATGCTTTTGTCTGGATTTTTGTAGATATAAACAAAGGGGCTTTAAAGTGAAAAAGAAAGAGGAAAGAGAAAACTGACTTAAATATGTCTACAAAGATAGCTCCCAAAGGCAGCAGCAAAAATGTAGGAAAAATAAGAATAGAGATTTTAGAATTCACAGGAAATAGAATTCAAGAAAAGAAACAATGATAAAACCTATGGCATCAAATATCTATGCATAAACATACAAAGTATGGGTATCATACTCTGAACTAGGTAGCCTAATGTAAGAATGTAAATTTGATCTCATGGTCAGATCCAAGAGTAGCATATTACTCTATAAGGATTCTTTATTTAAAAAGAAACAAAATAGATAAGATAATGAGGAGCTGGGATGGGAAATTGAATTGTTCATTAAGATGTATTCATGGAAAAAAAAAACAAAAAAAATTTAAAAGATATATTTGTGAGAAGAAATTCAGCAACCTCCCAAAAGAACATAACAGAAAGTATTTGGGTAAGGATCAATGAAGAGAGAAACAAAAGGATATTGTATTCTCAGAGCATAGATACATATACATATATGTGTATGTCTGTATACATACATATATAGGATATATATACATGTATACATATATACACATATGTAATATTTGTACGTCACCACTTGAATGGAAAGAACTGGATGAGGAACTTGGGAAAGTAATTGCAAACCTGGTACAAATAAATTATGTCATTCTCTATCTCATTATCTGTCTCTGCCTCTCTATTTCTGTTAGTTTCCCTTTCTTTTTTTCTCTCTCTTCCTCTTTTTTCCTGTCTCTTTGTCTCTCTGTTTCTCTTTGCTCTCTCTTTGTCTTCTCTCTTTCTTTGACTCTCCTCTCTCTTCACTTCCCTTAATGATTTTAGCTTTCAAAAAGTAGAGAGGAAATTGATTCTCAACAATGAATGGTGAAGGTCTTGGTGATCATTCAATATTAAAATCTGCAATAGAAAAAAAGGGGGAGAGTCAGTGTATAATCTGGTATGAATACTAAATTTTGGGGATAACTAATATTAAGGGAGGGTCAGAGAAAGCCAGATAGTATGCAAAATTCTAGAGATGGATCAGTGGAAGAAAGATGTGACACTTTTAAGAATGAAATGCTGATGACACTAAAAGGAACAATAATGTTAGAAAGAAAAGGAACTCTTCTAAAGAGACTGATATAGATGAATTGAGGACAGGAAACTGTGTAAAAAAAACATGACACAGTCCTGTAAAAATAGTCAGGAATGTGCTGAGGATGGTGAAAAAAAAAGCTAAGGACAATACAAAAACATGTGATGCTTTTTTGTTTGTTTTTGAGCTCTTTGAGGAAGAAGAAGGGGATCAAATAAAAGATTAGAATACTGATTGGGATTGATGAGGGAATCACAATCAGTGACAGAGGAAGAGTTGTAATATCTTTATTTATTTACTGTTTTCTAGCATGTTAGGTATCATCTAACATGATAGTGCTTTAAGGTGAAAAAATGTTTTACAAATATTACTTCATTTTATCTTCATAACAACCTTAGGAGACAAGATATCATTATTATTATACCCTTCTTACAGATGAGAAACTGAAACAGAAAAAGGTTAAATGACTTTCTGAGGGCCACATAGCTAGTAAATGAAACAGGGTTTTAAGTCAAGTCTTCTTAAACCAGATCTAGTATTCTCTTCACTGGGCCATTTTGCTGTCTCTTTCAAAGAGGAAAATAACCTTTGGACTGGAAAGGAACAAACATGAATGAGAAGAATTTAACTAGTTTTAATATGTTCATAACCAGCTCCAGATTGACTATTTTTGCTATTTTTGTGGAGACAAAAAGAACTAGTAAACCTGATTACAGAATCACTGTGTGTGTGTGTGTGTGTGTGTGTGTGTGTGTGTGTTTAAAACCTTGATCAATGAAAGAGACAGAGCAAGAATATAGAAGAGAAAATATACCAACTGTCTAGAAATGGAAACAAATAGTCAGCCCACCATAATCTACTGAGTTTGGCTTTGATTTCTAATAAAATCCTAAAGTAAACTATTAAAGGAATAATTAATGATCATCTAGAAAAGGAAGCCCTGACGATGGAGAGCATATACACAAGCCTGTTTAATCATTGCATCGTTTTGCTCCCAGTTAGGAGGGAGCTGCAAACATTTTCCCTCATCTATCATCTTACATAATCTTCATGGATCTTGTATAGTATTTAGGACATAGTATAATACTTTCCAGAAACAAAATTTTCCCATAACTCAAATCGATTCCTAGATTTTTGAATCATCAAAACAAAAAGGATAAGTTCATGTGATGTAGAGCTGAAAAGTTTTTTTAAAGAGCATTGAATTCCACCCCTCATTTTATGAATGTAGCATTCTGGTTCATATATCAACTCCCTCTTACACTGGAATATTGAATCCTAAAGGGTAGTTAACTAATTCTTCTCATCAACAATAGGAGATAACTCTGAGGGATTAGGATAGTGATGGTGATTTTCTAATATTATGTTCATGAACACCCCTCTGATGTGTATCCCATTAATTATTAGCTAGCCAGACTTAGTAACTTTTGAGAAAGGATATTTATTAATATTACATAATAAAAAAATTAGTGCATAAAAAAAATCCTGGGGAAAACATTTTTCAAGCTTAGAGATCATATGTGGCAAAAGGTTAACTAACTCACACTTTGGGGTTGGATATAAGTCCTTTCCTTCCTTCATAGAATCTTCATGGAATTCTCCTGAAGTAGAATTCTCTGATGAGCTGTTTGGTAACCTTATAGAATCTTAAAAATGCCTTTCCTCAGTGTATCCTGTTTATTTTTAACTCAATATATCTAGTTAACTCTAGGTATTTTTAACTCTAGATACTACCAACATCTATAGCAGTGTGGCAGTAGCAAAAAAGCCAATGACAAGTACAAAACTTCCATCCTTTCCAAGTTTACAAGATTATCTTATTTTGGAGATCAAGGGTGAGGAGATGAAGACTCTACTTCCCTCTACCAATTACTTCTGAGGGAACTTAGATGAATTTTTTGTATCTTAGTCTGGGCTGCTATTAGATTGTTAAATTTGGATCTAGCTTGCTGCTTTATACAAACCTAAAAGAAAATGACTGATTCTTCAACCAATCACAAGATATTTTTGGTTTGGCATAATTTAATTTGTTCCTAGTTTACATTGTTGATTTTGTAAACCAGTCAAAGATATCCTGATAAAAGCATTAGAGTATAATAGAGTATCTTATTAATTATATTAAGCTATATTGAGCAGCATAGGATAAGCTTCTTCTATAGATAAGAAAACTGAGACCCAAAGTAATGAAATTATTTACTCAAGATCACTTAGACAGTAGTTTTAAAAGTTAAAATTAACCTAAGTTTTCTGTTTCTATATATGAATTAATTATATATGAATCTATATATGAATTAAAGACTTGGAGCCATTTTATTGTGGTGTGTCTCCTTAGAGTGTTGTCTGTGAATCAAGATAATTATTCTCTAACTCAAAGACAGTCATTTAGCACTATTAAAAAGTTAGCAAAATTTGCCTCCTGTACTCCAGTCTACTAATTTCTTCTTTTCTCTCCTTCCTCCTCTCAAGTAGAATTCCCTCCACTTACCAGGTATGCAATTCCTAGTTTCTAATATTCTGTTACTTTTATATTTTTTTTTACACTTCATATTTATTTACATGAATACACAATGTTTCCATACACATATTAATAGAATTCAGTCCCATTTAACAAGTATTTATTAAGCATCTATTACATGCTAGGAATTGAGCTAGGCACTGAGGGATACAACTCTTTGTTCCATGGATTTAAATTCCACAGAATAAGATAGCTCATGTTGTTTCCTCCATCTCACTTTCTTACCTTCTTTCCTATGTTGTCTTTGACCAATAGAACATAAATTCCTTAAGGGCAATAACTTTATTTTTATTGATTGAATCCCCCACGCCTTTGCACAGAGCCTGGCATAAAATAAGCTGTTAAAAAAATTGGTTAAAGAATTGTATTAAATAAAAAAGTAAAAAAGTCCTCCCACTAAAGGAGCTTACTCTCTATGTACTTTTAAAACCCTACCAGGATCACAGAGTTTTGCAAGAGTGAATTACTATATTTTCAAGTATTTTGAAAATACAAAGCTATTATTAAAACAAAACAAACAAACAAACAAAAAAAAACCTCTACCATGTCCTTCCCCAAATCTGATCCAAATGAAGTGATATGAAACACTTGATATGTTGGAATGATGTTAAGAGACGGCTTTGGTTCTCTTCCTTCTGGCAGCAACTGCTTCAGTGGAAGATCCTTGAGGACATGACACTATTTTTTTCATGTTTTGTATCCCCAGTGATCAGCACAGTACTTGCAGTATAATAAAATTTAAGAAATGTTTCCTGGTTGAAATAAATTCTACTTTATCAATAACCTCTACACTCACTTTTCCTAAATCTGTATATTGATAATAGTAAACTATTATCAATCTGTCATTGATAATTTGTTAGTCTATGTACCAATAACTATCATCAGGGAAGAAAAAAAAATATTTTCCTTTCTAAAAAGAACTAGTTTTAACTGTCTTAATTTAGCCAAACTGTTTAAAAGCAGCTAACATTTCCCCATTTTCTAACCAAAATTCATAGAAGGATTTCAATTTTTTCTGAAATATCCAATCGGTGGTTCACCAAGTTTCATTTCAATTAGTAATTAATGTTTTTAAACACACATTGTTTTTAATTTTTTGCTTTCTTGTCTTTGTGTCTCTGGTATAGAATACAATTCCTACCTCATGATAGCTCTTTGTTGAATGACTTATTCATTCCCATTGATGTATAATTGACTGATAATAGTTTAAAGTGTTAATATTTTGTTATAGATCATTTTGTTTAGTCATGCCTCACTCTTTGTGCCCCAATTTAGGGGGCACAAAGGGTGAGACATGATTTAAAAAATCCCAATTTAGGATTTTTCTTGGGAAAGATACTTGAAAACCTTGTCATTTCCTTCTCTGGCTCATTTTACAGATGAGGAAATGGAGGCAGATGGGAGTTAGTGATTTGCCCAGAATGATGTAGTTGATAAGTTTCTGAGGCCAGATTTAAACTCAGGAAGATGAAACTTCAAGTCCAATACTCTCTCCATTTCTCCACCTACAAAATGGATAGTACAAAGGACTTGGAATCAGGAAGACTCATCTTTATGACTTCGAATTGGCCTCAGTTCTTATTAGCTATGTCATACTAGGCAAGTCATTTAACCAAGTCTGCTTCAATTTTTTCATCTATAAAATGATCCAAAGAAGCAAAAGACAAGCTTCTCTAGTATCTCTCTCTCTTCCCAAAAAGACCCAAATGGGGTCATTAAGAGTCTGAAAAATATTACTAAGGACTTAGATACAAGGATAAAGTTCTAATCAATGATGACAGCAGTGAGGTAGGATGAGAGGTAGATGTCATTCAGTTCCTTTGAAATTATATCATCTATGCAGGCTATCAAAGGTTGCCCTCTGCTTCTAAGAAAATCATGTGGAAATACTATATGACCCTTAATAGTTGTCCATATGAAAGCAAAAGGGTCAAAAGTCAGAGTTGGATGATTTCTAGAGATAATTCTACTTCTAGGTAGTTCAGCACTTAGCAAAGCTCTTTAGAAGTTACGCCTAATAATAAACATTTCCAATACTTTGGTTTATCTGCAACATCCCTGTAGTGTCATGATCTCAGAGACCTGCATGATGGAATGTCCTCATTCTTTTTGGAGTGTTGTGGATTGGAGTTTACCATCAAATAAATGCTCACAGGGGAGAGAACATGAAAATCACAGTCCCTGAGGATCTGAGTATTAGATTTATTTTTATTAAATATGCATATAGTCTTCAGATGAAATATGTCAAATGGAAAGTAGATTAAAGTGTCTTATTAGTCTAATACCATAAATTCAAATGAATACCAAAAATTAGCATTTTTTGCAAAGAAGATATATAGATTTTTTAAAATTAGTAAGAGACTAGAGTTCTCTTAAATTTTCCTGAAGTCAGAACTGGGGAGACCTGAAGACAGTAGGTGAAGGTGAAAAATAAAAAGAGGCTGGGGAAATTGTGAGACAGTATTATTGAAGCTGGATACCCAGTCAGTATACTTGCTGACTCTTCCTTTGGTCATACCATTAAGTCAGCACAGGAATGAGTACACTATTCTAACCCTAACAATCTAGGGGAGAGATGCCCCATTTAAGAAATAAGGGGGAAATCCTCAGTTGTCTGGGGAGGAATCACAGTTAAAAACCAGACAATCCAATAATCCTCCCGAGTTAATAGCCTTGCGTCTACCTTCTTTTTAACAAGTCAAGCAAAAATCCTTTCTTAGGCTGCTTTAAATTACTCTTCTCCACCCTTTTGGCTCCTGATTGAAAGTCAATTCTATAGTATGTTCTGGCTTTGAAATCAGAAGAGCTGGGTTCAAATACAACTCTACTACTTACTTAAATCATTTATCATTGCAGAATTTTAGTTCTATAAAATGGAAGAGTTGAAATGGACAATCTCTAGGGTCTCTTATGACTCTAAGTTTAATATAACCATTGACTCGGTGGTAAGCATTTATCACAGAACCATGGGAAATGGTGTTAACATCTGACCAAAAATAATGCTGTTAATTTTTATGGCAGAAATGGAATCCTGCTTTTTGTTCTAGTTGATGTAACATTGAGCCATAACTCACATAGAGCCACTAGAGTTTTGTCCAAGGGCACTGATACTGGAGGGGAAGAAGATGAGTGGCAAGCTTCCTCTTTGTAGTAGTACTAAGCTGATCAATCAAAGCCAGTATCCCTCCTAACCTAAGTTTCACAAACTTCCAAGGAGTACATAGATATATTCCAGGGTCTGGGAAATTAGGTAGAAAAATATAAATTTTAATATAATTGATTTTCTTCATAATGTTTTATATTTTGCTTTATTTCTTTGAAGGTGGTCTATAGATCATGGACATGAGGAATGTTACACCACCCTAACCCTAACAGTTTAGGGGAGCAATGTCCTCTTTAAGGAAAAAAAGGGAAACCCTTATAAAAAGAGAGAGAGACAGACAGACAGACAGACAGATAGATATATAGATAGATAGGCAGGAAGGCAGGCAAGCAAAGAGACAGAGATAGAGAGGTCCATGATACAAAAAAATTAAGAGCTCCTGAACTAGAGGCTGGGATCTCAAAGTGAGTTAATACTCCCTTCCCATCTGGGTCACCCTTCTAACACATAAACCTCAGAGTTGCATTATATCATGCCCTTCTGCCAGTGCTCACATCTTCCTCCATCGCTGTACTAATGCAAATGCCACCCTTAAGACAAACTGCTCATAAACTTATTGTAGGGATTCGTACTATATGGAACACTCAGGAGAATAAGCAGCAACAGTAGCAATCACCACCTTTGACAGGTCTTTGGTCTTCCCATCCCCAGTTACAAATTTAATTTTGTACAGGATCTAATGCTCTTTGTTACAGCTCTGGTATTATACAAATTGATGGTCCTTGTGATTCCTTCCAGAACTCTTAACACACTTGAATAAGGATACGATGGATGTGGTTTCTCTGATTTGGAGCTGCAGGATTTAGGACTGCAGCTCAAAATTCCAGTGATTACTTCATACCATTCTCCAAAGTTCTTTATCCTGCAAAACAATCCTCAATCATTTTAATTAGGACTTCCACTCAGGTTCTCTACCCATCTACCCCCTCCTTCTCCCCAACGTCATTATTCTCATGAGTATAGTATTTCTGTTTGAGGACATTTTTCCTCTAAGCAAAATATTAGAGCAGTGACTGATCTTGTCAGAAACAAGCTGTAAAAACACTTTTCAATCCATTTGTGGCAGCTCACACCTCATTCTCCAACTTTAGAAGTTCTTCTGTTCATGCCCCTTTTGTATCTCCATGAAGCAAGGTGTTTGGAGAAGGGGAAAATTGCCCTTCAGGGAAGGCTACAGAAGGCTTTGAAGAAAGAAAGCTCTCTCTAGTAGAAACAGGCAGTTACCAAAGACATAGGAAAAGCCAGCCCAAGTGAAGTCTGTTTGTGGAGTCTGAAACTCATTGAAAGAGTCCATGAGCTGGGTCTCAGGGATTATTGGAATGAAAGGAAAGCACTAGGCTCTGTTCTCAGGGAATAACAACTCTTAATATTGCTTCCAAATTTACCTGAGCCACATGGATAAAGAGCAAGCACAGTAGAAAGCTGAACTGATGAACAGAAATTCAGGGGGAAAAGACAAGATTCATTATGAATGTGAGCCATCAGAATGTATAACATGGAATACAAAATTAATAATAATAATAGTAATAGTAATCAACTTATGTGAGCTTATGGCTTTAAAGTTTGCCAAGTACTTTCTTCATAAGGACCCTGTAAGATAGGTAGTACAAATTTTATTACCTTCATTTCACAAATGAAGAAGTTGAGGCTTTTGAGAGGTAAGGAAACTTCCCATAGTCTCAGAACAGTGAAATGTCAGAGTAGGTATATAAAGCCAGGTCTCTTAACTCCAAATCAGAATCATAGTATCTCAGAATTAGAAAAGACTTCAAAGACACCATATTTAAACCATTTTTAAATAAGAAAATGAGAATTTATATAGATACACACATATATATATACATGTCCATATATCATGTTTGTATGGATACATACATCTACACACTTGTATACCTATCCAACAATATATAAATGCATGCATATATACCAATTATCTTTCTATATAAATATATATATACACACACATGTATATCTATATGTCATTGACAAGTGGATAACCAGCTAGCCTTGCCTTAAAGATGGCTAGTAAAGGGGAAGCTACAGTTTCTTCAGTTTTCTATGAATCTAAGTGTTAGAAAGTTATACATTGCATTGAGTCTAAATATTCCCATCTTCAGCTTCTATCACTTGTTCCTAGTTCTGTCCTCCAGGGTCAAGCAAAATAAATTCAATATCTCTTCTATATGACAAGTCCTTCAATTTATGATAACCACTCCCTCCCCAAACCAAAATCTACTCTTTTTTAGGCAAACTATTCCTAGTTTATAAGTACTTAGATTTAGAACTAAAAGTGACCTTAGAAGTCATGAATTCCAACCTAGAGGAAACTTAGATCTAAAAAGACTGAGTGATTTATTTTATAACACACAGCTAGTAAGTTCTGAGTAAAGATTCCAACTCAAGTCGTTCTGCCGCCATATCTAGCCCACCTCTCTATCCACAACACCATGCTGCCTTCAGTGTCATTTCTATGACATGGTTATTAGTATTTTGATCATATTAACTACCCTCCCCTGGCCTCTCTCTAGTTTGTCAATATCCTTAAATATGGAATCCCATACTGAACATCATTGGTCTGATCAAAGAAGAGAGTAGTCCAACTGTCTCATCTAGTCTGCTATCTTGCCTAGTTTCATGTGATCTGGAAAGTTGACAAAGAAGTCATTTCTGCCTTCATCGAAGTCATTGATAAAAATGTTAAATAGTGCAAGGCAAAAGACAAATCCTTGGCTCACTCTGTTGGACTATATAAGCCAATGTCAAGTGATTAATGATTATTCTTTGGATCTGGTCACTGTATTATTTGCTTACTTGTACTGTCTTCTCATCTTCATCCCTGCATCCTATGAGCAAGAACAGCATGAGAAACTTTGCTGAAGTCCAACACTATTCCAACACATGGATGGATTTACACTAGGGATGAATACAAGAATGATTCAACCTTAGGAAAACAATCAACATAATTAATCACATTTAAAACTAAAATATGAGTTTATGTTAATTATAAGAGTGAGAAATACAATGCTTAGGAGTTCCCTATTTCAGAGTTCACCTACCAGTCCAGAATTTTTCCTTTTATTTTTGCTCTAGTCACAAACTTTCCTTTGTAGGATTGTTTTCATTGTTGTTGGTAGTTCGATTTGAACTTCACTGATATAATGTAGTTGAATACGAAAATCACTTTGATTAGTGATTTTTGGGGGGTTTCTTTTCTTTCATATTTTTTGGTTTGAATGTTTTATGACAATGTTTTCTTTCAAAATGAATTAATATTGTGACTTAAATAATGTGATTTGAAAGAAGAAACACTGGTATTTTTCTCCCAAGGGGAACTACACATACACACTCTGAACCTATGTGATAGAATTATAAGGATAAGAAAAGGGAGAGGCTACCATCAATTAATGTGACTTTGGGAGGTATACCATTACATATTAGAAAGCCCACTGACCTGAGCATCAGAAACCTTGATTTGAATCCCACATTGGCCACTTACTAACTAGTAGGACCTTAGAGATTGATTGTACTTCTACATTTCTGCCCAATAGTTAAGGCCCTTATCACCTTTCACCTAAACTATGCAAAAGCTTTCTGTCTGATCTCTGTGCCTTAAGAATTTCCCAACTTCAATTCATTCCCTATTCATCTGTCAGAGTGATATTCCAAATGCACGTGTCTGAACATGTGCCTACTATATGCCAGACACTTTACTGATTTCTTGAGATTCAGAGAGAAGTAAAAGTCAACCCTACTCTCAAGGAGTTCAGTGTCTATGGGATAAAATAAAAACTCTTTTTTAATATTTAAAGCCTTTACCATTCTGTTTTCAGTCTTCTTTCCCTGTTTTTGTGTGTAAGTGTTGTTTTTTACACATTATTCCACCCTCACACACTCCTATCTTTTGGCCAAACTGCCTTATTTAATGTTCTTTCCATTCTATCTTCCATATTCTATGCCATTGCTCAGGCTATAACTGATGCCTGGAATCCTTTTCCCCCTCATTTCTTGGAACTCTTAACTTCTTTTAAAACTTAAGATTAATTGCCATTTCCTATAAGAGGCATTTTCTGATCTGTTTGGTTCCATTTCTCCCCAACCTCTATAAAATAGCTGTGTATATATTTTGTTTATGCTTTGAATTTACTTATCTGTAGATGTGTTATCTCTTTCAAGTAGAATATAAGCTCCTTGATGGCAAAGACTATTTTGTCCTTATTTCTCTAGTGGTTAGTACAATACTTGGTATATCACTGGAGCTTAAATGTATCTTGAATTGAATTAAATGAAATTGAATGTGTGGACAGTCATTGTCTCACTTATTAAATGAGAAGATTAGATAAAGTGATCTTTAAAGATCTTTCCTTCTAGCCATCCTTATTTCCTTCTTTTTTTCTTTCCCTCCCTTCCTTTCTTCTTTCCCTCACTGTTCCTTTCTTTCTTTATTCCTTTCTTTCTTTTCCTTCCTTCCTCCTTCCATCCCTTCTTTTCTTCTTAAGTTCCCTTTCCTCCCTCTCCTACTCTCTTTCTCTCTCATCTATTGAAGAAAATGCCATTAGAATTCTTCCCTGCCCAAAATGGCTTCATTAGGGTGAATCTTAATCCATGTAACTCATCATTTTTGTGTTCTGCGTAGCTAGCCTATACCAGTTTCTTCTTTCCCTTTATTCAGCATCAACAAATGCCCCACATTTCTGATTGAGCAGATTTTGAGTCTTTGTCCTTTGCTTTAAGCTTTCAGCACTGTTAAAATAACTGGTTCCTAGAAGGACTAGATTTAACACAGCTAATGGCCAAATACAGATTGTTTACCATGACTACAGACTTTCTACAAAGGATTTTAAAAATTGGATTTGTACAGCACACACTCCTGTCTTAAATTTAAATATTTGCCTTTTGATTCAGTGCTTAGCTGTGTCCATTGCACCGATGAAATTGAAATTAAAGTCCTTCTGAAATCTTATTGTTTGCTTTTGTACTTAACCTGGAACCAATAGAAGGAAATCCAACAATGAGTGCCAACTTACTGACAAGGGTATCTTTCCCTGATGCAGAGCCAGATGTTCTATCCTCTATCTTTCTGGGATAGGAGGGGGTAAGTTTTTTCCCATTGGTGAATAAGGTAAGATTTGGGTTTGGAATTTCCATGTTGGAAGTGGTAGTCAGCTCTTGAGGCCCCTAGGATCTCACTCTATTCATTGGAGCATCTCTTTACCAGTGTTTCTCTGGAAGAAATAAAAGAGAGGTGGGCTAGCTACCAATGTGCTAATTGTATCCTTGAATACTAGATTTAGTAAATTAGAATATCCTCACTGCTCAACAAGGGCTTATTTATTAACTGTGGAGGACTGGAAATACTCACCTATTATGTATTGAGACATATATATATATATATATATATATATATATATATACATATATATGTATATATATATCCCATTCCATCTCTCTTTTCTTCTTCTTTCCTGTTTTCTCTTTCTTGTCTGCTTTTAGTCTGTTCCATTCTTTTTCTCTCACTTCCTTTAAAGAATTTCCTCTCATTCTTTTTCCTTTCAATGTTCTTTTTCCTGGCTTGGTTTTTTACTTTATCTTGTCTTAATTTTCCTGATATTTTTCTCTTTCCTCCTTTTCTTTCCCTCTCCATCCCAATTTGGAAAGAAGAAAGAAGTCAAGTGGATTTCCTCTGCTTAACCTCCTACTGTCAGGAGGCCTCTGGGAATCTTCTGAAGAAAAAAACATTGATTTTTTTAAAGAGGGAATTGAGGAACTCTCAGGTATTTCAACTTGTTTAACTCCATGTTAGGCATTATTTAAAAGGCTAGTTGGGGCTTCTAACTACGTGCACATTTATGTGATGTACTAACAAGAAGAGACTTATTATATCGTTGAGGAAGATGTCATGTGCTAACAACATAATGCTATGTCCTTACTCAAAATGTCATACCAGAATCCCAAAGGCTTAGGGGGGAAAAACAACTTCAAGTACATCAGTAAAAGATTTTTTTTAAATAACCCCATCTGCCATCTTATCCCCAAAAAGATAAATGCTGGTAAAATATCAAATATCAAAGTTAAGAAGAAAAAAAAGTTTTTGGCTAGAAATGTGAACATTTGCAATGTGTATTTTTGTTATTAGCATTATATACTCATATATATGCAAATATAGATAACTCTTGGCTTCCCCCTCCATATTCCATGATGCCTAGCACAGTAACTTAACTTCTATATCCTATAGTGACTTAATGCATGATAAGGATTTCATAAATACTATTATACTGATGTGTTAATTCCTTTGACATGAGCAAGTTTAATCTGAGAACATTCTGTATAATTTCAGACAAGTCACTAAAATTCTTTTCACTTACTTATCTTTCAAATAAGATGACTGGACAAGATGAATCCCAAGATCTTCAGTACTAAATTCAGTATTAAACTTCTCCTTAATTCTTCTGATATTTCCTTGGGAAAAATGTTTTCTTTGAGCAAAAATAATGAAACAGATTGTGCTTAAATCCCAATTGCCTAATTTCTATAAAAGCATAAAAAAAGATGTCTTTGACTATGCATGGGGTAATATCCTGGAAAAACTAAATAGACTGGACAGAGAAGTGATGATCTCAAAGGTGTGGAATGAGACAAATCTTTTGGTCACAGATAACACAGGGATTTGTTTTATATAACTATGCTTATTTATTATGAGGGTCTTCTCTCTTTCTCTCTGTCTCTGTCTCTCTCTTTCCCAATGGAGAGTGATGGGGAAGAGAAAAAATTGATTGTTAATTTAAAAAAAATTATTATTTAAAAAAACCTCAATAGAGATTTTTATGGGATTGAATTATGAGTTTGAAAATTAAATTCTTTGCCTTTTTGTCCATGTGTACCACTGACTAGTTAAAATTTATTTCTAGGCTATCTGTAAAATGAGGATTAGATGATTGCCAAATTCCTTCCTAGCTCTCAAATGTATTTTACACTTCTAGGGATTGCTTCCTTTTTAGGAAACCCCTGAAGTCTACTTCATCATAGACCAAGTAGGGATCTAGTGACTGTTCCCTAAGTGGTTTACTAGGATTGGGAACCTTTGACAGAAAACAGCTGGCAGACAGGAAGAATCTATGACTCAAAGCTTGTGGTTTAGGGGCTTAGAATTTTCTGCTTTCTTATCATGTAATTTTGTTTGATTGTTCATAAATACATAGGAAAAGACTTTTAGGGAAACATGGCAGATGTATAACTATAGGGTGACTGAGTTTAAGATGCTTCCTAGAATTCAAGAAGCCTGAAATATTTATTGACCTTTGAAAATCATTTGTTCATAGCTCAGAAAAAAAAATACATTACTTTCCTTGATAATAGCTGGCATCTCTCTCTGGTATTTACACCTCACTGTAGTAAAAATATCAATTACTCTTATGTATACAACAATTGATTGTTACAAAGCACATTCCATTTGAAAAAATTCAGTTTGAAAATTCCCCATCATTCAGACAGATTGATAACTTGTCTATAATTTATAGTTTCAGAGAATAGTCTTGGAACACTTAGAGATCAAATTGCTTACCTATAGTCACATAGGTAGTACGTGTCAGAGGCAGGATTTAAACCCATGTTTTCCTTACCTAAGAATGCATGCTATACTCTCTACTACACCATGCTGCATCACTAAAAGCATTGTTACCCTCCTTTTAAAAAAGAGAAAGCTTATGTCCAGGAAGATTGTTCCTTAAGAGTATGAACTATTTATTGTTGTAGTTGTTGCCTTTGAATTCTTAGTACCTTGCTTAAGAAATGTTGCCTGATTTATTAAGTGGCTTGTTTAAGCACATAAAGTTAGAAGATGAGAGATTCAAATCCAGATTTTCTATAATCATGTACATGGTTCTTTCTATGGATTCTAACACTGTATAATAATTTAAACTCCAAGTATTTATATGAATAAATAAATAAATAGAAAAATAAATAAATTCTGTGCTCAAGAGCCATATATACTATGATGTATCAAAATGTATTATTCTTTGTATATGGAGATGATGTTACTACCAAATCAACCATAGGATATGGGCTTTGTAATTTTTCTTCCAATAGTAAGAATAGGTTGCTTTAAACCATCCAAAGTCTCTTTTTTGTTTCTTCTTTATGGTGAATTATGTGAAGGTGAAAATAGCTGATTAATGTTATACATTCGGCTACAAACTTGTTATATTTGAAAGAAATGAACCCAGTAACTCTCGGAATGAACTGATTTTGTGGTCTAACCAACTATACAGCATAATTCTAGATTTGGAGAACTGAATTTGAATTTTGGTTGACTTTAAATTAGATGCCATGAATTTGTGTTTTAGGTCCATTTTCAGCATATACTATGTAACCATGAGAAGGTCATATTATCTTTTGGGGGGGCTTCAGTTTCCTCATAAATAATATGGTGGCAATACTACCCACCTTTACTGCTACTTGGGACCATTTCTGAGGATCAAATGAAGCATTAGTAATAAGTACCCATATAAAAGAAAAAACAATGGTTCCCTGCCTATTACTATAGAATACATTGGGTAAGTGGTAGGACAGGTTTTCCCACAGGTAGCTTTAGCTCAAGGCTGGAAATGACTGGGGAAGTAAAGGGAAAATACTCTTAGTCTAAGACTCTTAATGTTCTTTTCCCCAAATCAGTTTTCTACAATGCCAAGTAGTCTTCTCTGCACAATACTTTAATTTACATCTTTTAATAACTTCAGTTGCCATGGAAGCATAGAAATTCGGTTTTAAAATAGACAAACTAATTGTTCTAGTCAGTTTGGGTATTTGCTGTCAAGGAAACAAACAGCTTTTTCCTTCCCTCAGAGATGCCGACTAATTGGATGTGTGAGGTAGCAAAATGGTAGAGCAACCCGCCTACCCCCAATTCCCAGGAGAAAAATGTCAAGTTGCTGTCACCCGAAGTTTCACAAAGGTCACCATGATGATGCTCCCCCAAATGAGGAAAGCTTATGAGATAATGAAGAGAGACCTGAGTGGGAGGCAGGGCAAGAATGGTACCTGGAAAGACTGAGAAGCCTAGGGAAAGAGTGACCAGCCTGGAGACATTCTGTCCGGCAGAGGCTCCAGAACAGACTAGGGATTTGCAGAAGCCAAGAGCAGTTACATAATTGTAGCTATTTTCACATCCTTACTCTGGTCAGTCATTCACTCTTCTAACCCCAATTCTAGCATTTCCCTGGTTACAAGGCCATCTGCCCTTATCTCTCAACTGGAGAAAGAGTCAGTAATGATACAAGATGGGAAGACTGTTTACTGATAATGGTTGCTCCTTCTTGATCAATCTTGACTAATTCATTAACTAAGAAGAGCCATTATGTAAAGACATCAGGGAATGTCAGATTGGATTGGCCCCAGGGTCCCATTAGCCTAGAATTCTTTCTCATCACAAGGGTATCACAGAACAGTTAACAGAGGCTATAGTCATTTTCCTAGGATCATAGGGTTTACAGCTAGAAAGGACCTTAGAGATCTAAACCAAGCTGCTCATTTTATGAATGAGGTCTCAAGAGAGAAAATTACTTTCCTAAGGTCACACTAGTTATATGACAGTCAGGATTCAGTCAAGTTTTGGATTCCAAGCCCTGTATTCTTTCATTGCATGATTTTAATTTTCTTTTTTAAGGATATATACTTGATAACCTCATAAAATATTAATACTACAAGAAATCATATATATCTGGCTCCAACTCCCTCCTAGAGGCATTGTGTTACAATGGAATCAATACTAGAAAATGCAGATTTAAATCTCCTTTCTGCATGTGTGATCTTGGCAAGTCAGTTAACTATTTCAGGGCCCCACTTCCTCACCTGCAAAATGAGAGCTTGGATAAGAAGAAATAGTTTTTCTCTTCCAGCACACAGTAACCGATCCTATTATTTTGCAGAGAAGGAAACAGAAGCCTAGACAAGGTGAAGAGACATGCTGAAGGTTTCACAGAGAATTAATTGTAGTGACAATTAAAGACTGGAACCCAGGTTCTCTGATCACTACAGCAGCATAAACTTCATTACATCAGGCTTGTTACCAATGGATAATTTAAGTATATCACAGTTTATTCCCATCACTCCCCCATGGGAACCAGATTTTTATATAATCACTCCTTTCTACTTCCCCTTGGTATGAAACGCTTATCCATAAATGAATTCAAACCTTGTCTTGAATGTGATTTTGTGACTCTGACACCTCTGAGGACAATAGGTTCCATAACTTTACCATCAATATTGATAATTCAAAGGGAAAAAGTTGTTTGTTTGTTTTTGAGGGGGGATGTGAAAAGGTCAGAGAACATGAAAACATCTTTAGTCTTTCTTTTTATGCAGTTTAGAACAGTAACATTTACTGTTGACAGATAAAATGCAAAGTAAAATCTTTTCAAATCAAAATGATTTATTCCTCAGACTAAGAACTTATAATTGGAGGCCTAGTCCTTCCCCAGGAAGATGGAGGGTCCATCTAGAATAAGAATTCTTAACATTTAAAACAAATCTTGAATCCTTTTGGCAATGAGGTGAAGTCTATGGACTCCTTAGAATGTTTTAAATGTATAAAATATATAGGAAAAGGAAATCAATTAGATTGAATACCAAATAGGAAAATATAAAAAACAAAACAAACAAACCAAAAAAAAAAAAGATCAGGAACTCCAGATGAAGAATCCCTAGAGAGAAACTTAGAGAAACACAGGAAGTTGTGTCCAGAGGACTCTTCCACACTTTTGATAATTGATATAAAAGGAGATTTCATTATTTTAAGAGACTTTTGAGCATAGTGATAAGACTGCTATCTTAGGGTTAGAAGCCTAGGATTTGAGTTCTGTTTCCAACCCTTGCTAATAATGCAACTCTGGTCAAATTACTTAACTTCTAAAAATACCAGTTTCCCCATCTGTAAAATGGAAATGATTAAGAGTACCTACCAAAATTTTAAAAAATAAATAAATAAAGAGTACTTATATAAGATTGTTGCAAATCCACTTTGTATATATATTTTAAGGAATTATATAAACATGTTGTTATGATTATTTGCAGAAACTAGACAAAAATACTCTATGAAGTACAAATAAGCTCATCTGAGTTTCTTAGACCTTGGAATCCATTTTGGCCTCTCGTTGAGAAGAGTATAGTGACTGTACAAAATAGAAACTTAATTTTTTTTGTGTGATGGATCACTAACTGAATTATCATGGTTCATCTTCTGCTAGACTTTTTTGCAGTTGTCATTAGCTCATTTCAGTCACTGTCTTGTGTCCCTATCCTCTCCATCCTCTCTCAGCTAGGAATTTCTTTCTTCGTCTTTCACTTTTTAAATTTCCTTTGGCTTCCATAGATGATATCATTTAGGATTAACATTAAAAAAAAATAAATTTCCTTATGTGAGAAAGTAGAAAAAAAAGAAGAAAAGAAAAGGAACTTCCAAGAACTTTGAACTGTGTAATGACCTACTTTTCAAACTTTTGAGCAATGAATTATTTAAAAAGGATTTTTTTCCCCTGAAAGTGCCTTATTAAAAGGAATCTCTGAATTGCTCATTCCAGTCCCACCTAATCAGAGAGTTATCTTTGAAGTGCAAATTTTGTTATGTGCACCCAGAACCTTTTAGCTTCACAATGTTGTTAGGTTTCCCATACTTCTCAGTTTAGACTAACTAGAAGTTGGCTCTGAAGTGGGAGGTCTGTGGAACCCATAGTAGGCCTGTGGAAAGTGAGTTATTCTCAAATAATCCATTTGTAGCAAGCATCCTGTAGTGAAGCACACATTGGCCAAGAGGACCTGAAGAATGACCTCATTTGAAATGTCTTTGTGGCCAGAGCCTCAGGCTTGGTTTGAAGACCTGATATCTATGGCATCATAAGTATATCTTAAAAGAAGATTTTCAAGAAGAGAGATCTTAAGCCTTGAGGTATTTTAGTAAAGAATGTGTAAACCTGAGAATAGAGAAGAAACGGAAATGGCCTTTTCTTGCCATTGCTTAGTGCCTAATTTCTAGAATTTAAGGCCCCTTTCTCGCCCTCCCCCCCCCAATATTTTTCACTCTGCTGCCAACCAGATTATGAGCCTTTTTTTATTATTATTTAATTAGGTTACTTCTCAAATGACAGATGAGATCAGATCACATACTCACAGCCTTTCTAAGAAGGGCTTGCTAAAACTCATGGCCCACTGGTGTTCTCTTCCTGAGCACAAGTTCATCACCAGGAGAAGGTAAATCGGGAATTTACCCTCAAATTAGTAGAGGTCTATTTCTGGAGGTTGGAAGAGGATAATGAAATTGGGGAGTAGACAGAGTGAGACAAAGCGAGAATAAGGTTTTAGTGCAGACAAAGTGTTGAGGTTCAAAAGGAAACCCCAAAAGGTTGGGGTCTCAGACTAGTGCCCCGAGTTGTCTCAAAGGAAATTCCAGGCTTGAACCTATCTCCAAGTCAATGGGCAAAGTTTATTATAATTATAACATCACTTGAAGTGGGCTGAGTTCCAAAATGAATTTAGCTTAGAACCAAGAGCAAGAAGATAAATTTATCAGAAAAGTAGAGAGATCTGGTTCTTCATGTCACTGATATACTGATTTTATGGCTAAGAGGTAGAAATGAAGAGTGGTCTGATAGGTACCTCAATATTGAATTTTATGGTTTAGAGGTAGGGTTGAGGAGAAGTCTCTATGTACCTCACCATTTGTCTCAGAAACCCTGTTGTCATTGACCAATAGATTGTTTTCTGGCAGTCAGCAACATTTGTAGGATTATATCATAGTCTTCCTAAAGCCATGAGACTTTAAGATCATTGACAAATAGATTGTTAGAACAATAGCACTCCTAAAGTCTGGAGTACTGCTGTATTTGTCCTAGAAGCTGCAACCTATCAGAAGTATGTATGAAAAAAAAAAAAAAGAAACATACCACTGGTTTGCTTTCTAAAACCATTGAATATAAGATTGGGGTGGTGTTCTGATAGCTTCAGCTATCAAATAAATTATCAACAGATCTATAGAAATGGAAAATTTCAAGGCATTCTCCCTTTTCTATCTACCATCTCACTGTGTAATGGAGCCCACTAATTGAAGGGTCTTGCAGAGACATTAGACCATGCATAAGGAAGAAGGAGCTGGAGGAGAAAAGGCCCACAAGCTGGCTGAGATACTGTCAGATGATTCATATTATACTCAAGCCAAGATGTCTCAAACATGTATGTTTAATTCTTCTTTTCTGTGATTATGTTGTCATGATTCTTCTGCCATTCTGCAACTTGGTGATGTGGGGCAGGGTAAAAGATGCTAGAGAGTTAGCTTTCTTCAGTCAGGAAGCTCTGAATGATTTAAATCACACCCAAAATATTTATTAGCAGTGTGACTCTGGCAAGTCACTTAACCTTGCAAATAATTTAACCTCTATTTCTTCATCTGTAAAATAGGAAGGAGGGGTATTTAAGGTCAATATTCTCCCTGGACCTTTTTAACTTAAAATCTATGATCTTTGGGAATATGTCAGTTAAATATGCATTTTTAAAACATTGTACTGTATGCTATTCACTACAGATACAAAAAGAGGGAAAAGACAATCCCTGTCCACAAAGGAGCTCACAATCAAATTAGTGGAAACAACAAAGAGGCAAATATGTGCAAACAAATCTATATACAGCATATGTAGGAAGTAACTGAGAGAGAAGTCATTAGAATTAAGAGGGATTATTAGAATTATGTTGTCCCTATTAAATTATGATCGTAAACTGAGAGCCTAAATCTGGGATTTCATTGGAACTGGGCAGTCTCAAGTGTGGAAATTTTCAAAGCAGTGACCTTTGCAACATATAGTCTTCATGTATTGACAGGACAACAAAAAGATGAGTGATTTACTCAGGGATACATGCCAACTGTATGTGTGTGTGTGTGGGGGGGAGGGTTGAACCCAAGGCTAGCTTCTTATTTATTGCATCTCAAGCATAACACCATTTTTTCATTTAGCCAGTACTTCATTTTTAATAACTTTCATATTGACGAGTTCACTTAATTCTAACAATGTCTCTACAATAGGTAGAATACATATATGTATGTGTATGCATACATATATGTGTATATACATACATATACATACATGATCTCTGGGTGTATACACACACACACACACATATATATATATATATATATATACACACATATCTCCATTGCAATTAGTCTGTATATTTCCTTGTTTTCCTATTTATACTGTTGAAAGCTCATTATTGATAAGTTCTAAGTTTATATATGACTTACATACATATATATATGTATGTATATATATATATATATATATATATATATAATTGCTTCATAAGTGAGAGACAAGAGCTAGAAATCATATTGTGGATCTGTGGATTAGGGAGGAACTCATGACAAGTGATAAAGAAAATCAGACAAGACAAAAACAGACAATTTTGGTAATATAAAATCAAAATGTTTTGCATAAATATATCGAAGTAAAAAGTAGAAGGGAAACTGGTAACTGGGAAAAATCTTTGCAACAAATTTTTCTGATAAGGTCTCATTTCAAATATTTGTAAAGAACTGATTAAATTTATGACTTTCTTCAATAGGCAAATGGTCAAAGGATAGGAACAGACAGTTTTGAAAGGAAGAAATTCAAGGTACTAACAATTATGTTAAAATGCTCTAAATCGTTCTACTTTATACTATTTAAATTGGCAAAGATGACAAAAGAGAAAAATAATAAATGTCAGAGGGGACACAAATACACTTTTGTTCTGTTGATGGAATTGTAAATTGATCCAGCCATTCTAATAAACAATTTGGATCTCTGACCAGCATGTTACTAATCTGTTCATATGCTTTGACCAGTTATACCACTCTGTTTCTATACCAAAGAAGTCAAAGAAAGAAAACAAGGATCTATCCATGTGTACAAACTATTTAGAGTAGTTCTTTTCATGGGAGCAAAAATTGGAAAGGGGGGGGGGATTCCCCTCTAGGTAATTAAAGGAACAAATTGTGGTAGAGCAACATAGTGGAATATCATTATACAATAAGAAATGATGAAATGTACAATCTGAGAAAAGCTTTATGAACTGATGCAACACAAAAGGAAGAGAATTAGAACAATTTATAAAATAATAAGTTTAAAGAGAAAGACAACTTTGAAAAATCTAGAATTCATAAACCAAAAGTCTAAAAGAATAGAGACAGAAAGATAATGAATTTTAAAATATAGAAAGAAACATACATATTTGCAAATGGCTAATATGAAAATTTATTTTCTAGACTATATAGATATATTGAAGGATTTGTTTTTTAACTGCTTATTTGGAATAGCAAGGAGGAAAGTAATAAATATAAAACGTATTAAAACAGAGGCAGGGGAAAGAATGGTCATTATTCTTAGAAGACAAAATGGGATTTTTTCTTCATATTAGTAGAGCTATATTCCTGGGAGGTAAAAAAGGTAGAGAGCATTAAGAAGAAGGAGAGAGGAAGGGAGAGATAAGGAGAGAAGAAAGCAAAAAGAAGAAGAGAAAAGAGAAGAAAAGGGGAAGAGAGAGAGAGAAAGAATATGAATAGGCAGCAGAAAAGTAAATACCCTGAAGAGATCAGACAAACATAAAGGAAACAAACTAGTTCTCCATTATTGGAAAATAAATTGATATATGTGATACAAGAATGAAATGGAATATTATTGTGTTATAAAATATGGCAAATATAATGAATACAGAAAAAGAATGGAAAGAATTACATGAACTGATGCAAAGTAAAGTAAGCAAATCCAGGAAAACAATATGCACAATGATTACAATAATGTAAACATAAAGAGCAATCACAACAAAAACAAATGTGGAATTTTTTAAAAATTGACTCCAAATCAAATATATCAGGATATCTCTTTGTGTTCCTTTGAAGAGAGATGAGGTCTACAAATGTGGGATGTTGTATATGACATCAGATTTTTAACATATTGATTGATTTGGGGTGATTTTTCACCTATTCCTCTTTTTTCCTTTTTAAAAATCCTTTTTTAAAAGAGATAGTTCTGGTGAAGCTAGTTAGTATAGTGGATAGAACACGAATCCTGAAGTCAGGAAGACCTGAGTTCAAATGTGATCTCAGACACTTAACAGTTCCTGGCTGGGGCAAGTCACTTAACCCCAATTGGCTCAGCAAAAATAAAAAAAATAAATAAATGAGAGAGAGAGAGAGAGAGAGAGAGAGAGAGAGAGAGAGAGAGAGAGAGAGAGAGAGAGAGAAAACTCTTTCAAAGGAGGAGGGATGACTTGGTAGGGGAAAAGGAGATACTAGAAAATAAAACTTTAAAATACCAATAAAAATCTTTTAAAAAATAATGAGCAGCACAGAGAAATAGGCAGGCAGAGAGACAGAAAACAGGCAATAGTCCAGACACTCCAATCTACCAAATAGTTGTTAAGAGTAAGGAAAAGCTATCTTCTTTTTACCTTTCCAGATGAAAAAGATTATATAAAAGTGAGACTAACAATTCTACATTTATCTCATTTCCTTCTTAAAGAACAAGGCTTATGGAAAGTGCTTATCTTATCTGTCTTTGTAAGACCAATTCTGGAACTAACCCTGTGTATGTTTGTGGATATGTGTACATGTGTATGTATTAGTGTAAACATGTGTATATAAGTACATATTTCCCCAGCTCTGAAAAGAAGTTTGTGTCGGTGACTATAAGTTAGAGAACAGAAATGTAACTCACTCTTCTGAATTTTTTTTACCCCCATAGGAAATTCATCTGAGAATCACCAAAGTCCAAGTGGACAGCTTAGGCTTACTGGAACAGTTTATTTGCTCTGTCATTTCTCTGACTAAACTAGCTCTTCCTCATAGATATTCTGGGCAGGCCACCCCTCTAGCATAGCGATCTGTTCCTGTCCTCCTAAGAGGCTACTAGGACAGAAACAAATCATTACTCTTCAGACTTTCACACATGATTCTCTTGGAGGTTACTGTTTTTTAAGAGTTTGAAGAAGAGAATTTGAGGGAAAGAGAAAATGCAAAGAATATCAAACAAGCCTGCACCCAGCCGTAGAGCCAGGAAATTGTCCCAGAGATACCTTAGTGGTCACAAGATCATCCCATCTAGTTATAAAAAGGAGTAATAGGCTAGGTTTGTACAAATCCAATAAGTGTAAAAATGTAAAAACAAAAGGCTGAAATATTTCCTCCTGAAGTATTCAGATAATAAAAAGGCATTTCACCTTTGTGATTAAAAGTAAAATGTCTACACTACCTAACTCACTGTATATGATTCCTTTTACATTGTACAATATTGATCTGCTCTAGTAGTATTGGATTATCCCATTTCCACAAAATTCAGTTTATGGTAAGTAGCAGGGAAAACTGATACATCAGTCAAAGCAAAAACTGGTGTCAGATTTAGGGATAGAACCTGGGAGTCCCAGTCTGCATTTCTATACCTGCCCCTATTACTTCAAAATTAAATTATCTTTGAAATGCTGTGGTCCTTGTCTTTTTCACTGTACTGTTTTATCTTGGAGGTTACTGTCTAATAGTGTATCTTACTGATCTACTTTCAGTGACTCTTGTTAGGCTCATAGAATCATTTATTTAGTGTTAAAAATGGACCTCATTTTACAGATGAGGGAGCTTAGACCCAGAGAGGTAATATCTTGACCAAAATCCCATGGATAATAATAGTAAAACTGGGATTTGAACCCAGATCTTTTGACTTCAAGTTTAGGAACCTTACTTATTTGTCTAGTTGTGATAACTCTGCTTTGCCCACTCCCCTCCTTAATCCTTTCCCCTTTCATGAACCAGAACATGTCCATAATGGCAAGCCACGGTAAAGGTGTAATTCTGTCATTCTGAATGCAAGCAAAGTTAACTGAGCCACATAAGAAGCAGCAGAACTTTCTCTAACCAAGTGAGCTCATTGATAATGAATGCTGATTAGAAACCTAAATATCATCATGAAACATATTGCTACATACCTTCTGGAACATCTCTAGGGACCAGCTTAGTGCCATAGTTATGTATTGATGAAAAAAGGTTCAATTCCCAATTTGAGAAAGTTGCTTCAAATCCCTTACATCTCTAACATTCTGTTTCTCCATACAAATTACAGTGCTCCACCCCCTCACCTCCTATCTGATTTTTCCTTTTATTTTGGGAGAAAGATATAGGGCTACTTTTCCACTCCTTCTACCTCACATATTAAGAGTAGCATCAAATTAAAACTGCAGGGATAGCTAATTCTTGATGCAGGACCCTGGAGAGCTCCCAGTGGGACTCAAGTTCAAGTTTTGTATCATGATCCTTATCCAGGGACATCCTAGAGCAAAGGTGTCAAAGGGGTTCCATGAATTCCTCAGTGTCCTAAACCAAATTAAAATGTAATTGGCAAATATTAAACAAAATAAATAATAATTTGATAAAACACAGATAAGATTAATTTGTGGTTTTCTAAATCAATATGTTGTACCTCATTCAAGTTTGACACCACTGTCCTAGAGTATGGTCAAAAATCTAAGACTTTTTTCAAATTGTTTTTGAATAGAAGGTGTCAATAAGAAGTTATAGGGGAAGGAAGAAAGTAGTGGCAGCTAGGTGTCAATGTGAATAGAATTTTGAACTTGAAATCAGGAAGACCTGAATTTGCATCCTGTCTAAAAATTTTATAGTTATGTGTATTTGAGCAAATCACTTATCTTTTTTTTGCCTTATTTGTTAAATGGGAATAATAATAGTACTTGTCTCCCAGGCTTGTTATGAGGATCATAGGAAGTAATATTTGTAAAGCAATGTGAAAACCTTATAGTAATACACAAATGCTAGATGATGATGATGGTGATCATGGTGGTGATGATGATGCTAATAATGTTACCAATCACTGGAAATCATATCTTAAGATATTCTTCCCAAATCCTCAGAAGCTTACCTGGAGCTAGCATCAAAGGGATTCGTTCAGTCTTTTAATAATAACAATTCCTTATGCTGGCATATTATTTTATAATTTAAGAAGCACTTTCACTCTGCAACTGGAGCAAAAAAAATGTCTAGCTTAAAAGTACTTCACACAGCAGTAAACTGGGAAAACATTTTTACAGTTAAAGGTTCTGATAAAGGCCTCATTTCCAAAATATATAGAGAATTGACTCTAATTTATAAGAAGTCAGGCCATTCTCCAGTTGATAAATGGTCAAAGGATATGAACAGACAATTTTCAGATGATGAAATTGAAACTATTTCTGCTCATATGAAAGGGTGTTCCAAATCATTATTGATCAGAGAAATGCAAATTAAGACAACTCTGAGATACCACTATACACCTGTCAGATTGGTTAAGATGACAGGAAAAGACAGTTATGAATGTTGGAAGGAATGCAGGAAAACGGGGACACTGATGCATTGTTGGTGGAGTTGTGAACAGATCCAGCCATTCTGGAGAACAATTTGGAACTATGCTCAAAAAGTTATCAAACTGTGTATACTCTTTGATCCAGCAGTGTTACTACTGGGCTTATATCCCAAAGAAATACTAAAGAAGGGAAAGGGACCTGTATGTGCCAAAATATTTGTGGCAGCCCTTTTTGTAGTGGCTAAAAACTAGAAATTGAATGGATGCCCATCAATTGGAGAATGGTTGGGTAAATTGTGGTATATGAATGCTATGAAATATTATTGTTCTGTAAGAAATGACCAGCAGGATGAATACAGAGAGGCTTGGAGAGACCTATATGAACTGATGCTAAGTGAAATGAGCAGAACCAGGAGATCATTATATACTTAAATAACAATATTATATGAGGATGTATTCTGATGAAAGTGGCTATTTTCAACAAAGAGAAGATCCAATCCAGTTCCAATTGATCAATGGTGGACAGAATCACCTACACCCAGAGAAGGAACATTGGGAAATTAATGTGAACTACTTGAAATTTTGTTTTTCTTCCCAGGTTATTTTTATCTTCAGAATCCAATTGTTTTGTGCAACAAGAGAACTGTACGGATCTACACACATATATTGTAACTAAGATATACTTTAACATGTTTAACATGTATGAGACTGCCTGGCATCTAGGGGAGGGAATGGAAGGAGGGAAGAGAAAAGTTGGAACAGAAGTGATTTTAAGGGACAATGTTATAAAAAATTACCCATGCATATGTTCTGTCAATAAAAAGCTATTTAAAAAAGTATTTCACACACACACACAATGGTACTATTTTATTCTTGTAACAAACCTGTGAAATAGGTGAACTAGGGCTTATTATCATATACTGTTTTACAGGCTCAGAAAGGTCAAGAAACTCTCCTAAGAGTCAGTGTTTCTTAAAGGATGGCACGTTGAACATGAAAGTTGGGAAGATTTGAGTTCATCTATCAACCATGACACTTCCCAGCTGTGTGACCATAGGAAAGTTATTTAACTACTCTGAGTCCCAGTTTTCTCAACTGACACAGGAGAAAATACTTCTGGTATGAACAGTAGCTCACAGGGTTATTGAGACTTGAATGAAATAATATATGTGAAAGGACTTCACTGACCTTAAATGCTATATAAATATGGTTTTATTTTGCCTAGAACACATTGCTTTTTTACAGAACTTGTTGAACCAGGGCTTACCAAAGTATATATTGTATTTGTTGCTCAACTAACCACTGGAGTTACAAACACAACCGACTATTTGAAGACAGACACTCCCTTTCCTCAAGATACTTACATTCTTTTAAAAAAAGACAACATATAAAGAGATTGAAGGGCATGGTGTGGAGCTCCCTAGGAAGTGGTGAAGAGATTTTGTTTCTGGCAAAATAAGGTAAAAGACTCTAGTAAGCAGAGCCTGAGAGGGTTGGAGTTTTTGAGGGTAAGAACCAAGTTTTAAATTTCTCTTTCTTTTATAGTTCCTAACATGATGCTTAGAACATAGAAGCCATTCCATTCATCAAAAAAGTTTTTTTTTAAATAAGAAAATAAAATTCAAGCAAACCACAACAAAAAGAGTGAAAATGCTATGATGTGATTTACCCTCAGTTCCCATAGTCCCCCTCTCTGGGTGTAGATGGCTCTCATTACCACAAGATCATTGGAAGTGGCCTGAATCTTTCTTTCTCTTCTGGATGTATCCTGTGTTGCCCAGTTATGTACATACTCACTACTGGACTGTGATCTTTTTGAGAGAAAGAGCTGTTTTTGCCTTTCTTTTCCCCACATCCCCCATCATCATAGCATACTGCCCAGCATATAACAAGCACTTTATACATACATGTTTGTGACTATCTGTCCCACAGTCTCTGTCATTTTTATCAATTAGTTAAAAAGTTTTTTTTCAATCTGGAAGGTATCTTAAAGAAAACCAAGTCTATTGCTCTCATTTTACTAATGGGAAATTAAAACCCATGATAGTTAAGTGACTTGCCCAAATTACACAGACAGTAAGCAGTAAATGGTGATTCAAACCCAGGGTGGATACCAGTTCCTCCCCTCCCCACTTCCCAGGGTTCCTAGAAAAAGGGGGGAACCATCAGTCAGCAAATGCCAAGAGAAGGAAGTTTACAGAGCAGTCAGGTTGAAGGACAGTGTCCCAGCAGCTCGCCCCTTAAGCATAACCCACTGGCTCCAATCTGAGCTCCGAAGTCAGCCTGGAATCCGGGAACAATTCATCACTTTTAGCGCATAAATCCTGGAGGCTTGTAGTCTGGGCTCTTACAAGTAAAACCTCTATGCTGTCAGCCTCACATTCAAGTCACCGAGCAGATGTCCTGCATTTCTTGTAGTGGGAAGTTGACAGAGGCGTATTTTCCCTATAGATCTGGGCATATGTCACCTTCGGGCAAAAGATGAGCTAATAGAATTGAAATTAATGTAATTGGCAGAAGGTCAGCCAGGGAGCCATGTGTGTCTAGGGCTTCCCGAAAAGCCCAGCTTGTTTCAATGTTCCCCTATCGCTTGATTAGTATGCAGGTAAGGCGATTGTGCCTCAACAGAGTAATTGGATCATTCAAATATCTCCAAGCCCTGGTGTATGTACAAAGCCTGAACAGTGATTAGATCCTGCCCGTTCATCTCAGCAAGCCTTGAAATTCTTCCCACTGTGAAAAACTAATTTTCTGTGGGAATTTATTAAATAAGAAATCTGCATGCCACTTTACCTTGTAAGCATAGCTAGCAGAATACAAAGATTCCCCTCGACTTTGATGTATGCACTTGGTGAGGCTTTTATTTCACTGCGGGGAGGGGCACGAGAGGAGGGGATGGAGTTTTGTTATTTTTTCCCCTCTCTTTCTCTCTCTTCTCCCCACCCCCCAAATCAAATTGTCACTGACGGTGCAATCAGCGGACACTTTAGGAATGAAAAGGTTTCTGAAGGGGGCCTTGGAGTTTAAATTCCACTCTTGGTACCAACTGTGTCAAGGCAAAGGAAAAGACAGACGGGACATATTGGGCCAGAATTTAGAATGTTCCCAAGCTTCTGGAAAAGGGGGATCGAAAAAGTTGCCAACTTTCCCCATCTCGCTCATTCCATTCCTAGAGACTTACTTTCTGACTGACACCCCGTAAATGAATAAAACTCACCAAATTCTAAGCCATTAGGCCCTTGGGGATGCTGCTTTGGTGTTGGAACACAGATCTCCAGAGAGATCATCCCACGCTAGGAAAGCCACTAGAGCTGGGAAAACTAGCAAACATCTTGGGCTAAATCCCCTACTTTTGTCCTTCCCCTTGTCCTTCTGGGGTTCAGCCAGGCTATACAAGAGGGTGACTGTTTGCTGACTTTTCTGCTGAGATGATGAATGCAAATCGAACTGTGGCTAATGAGCACCTTGGTTCAAAATGTGAATGTGAACCAGGGTCAACAGAGCCACTTGTTCAGCCTGGATCTCCCCATGCCTGCAGCCGGTCTCCATGTGCTGTCCACACAGAATCCTAAATTAGCACCTGGCAGGTGTTAGGAATATCTCTGCCAGCTCACTGGCACACATCACAGCCTCTACACCCCAGCCTCTTCTCCCCACCCACGGAAGTGCAGACTGAGAGTTATGAGGAGGATAATGAGCTTAAAACTTGGAGCCTCATGATATTTTCTTATTGTCTCCAAATCCTCAGTCTCAAGGGCCCACTGAAGGTCAATGTATATATCCTCTTTGAGTTTTGACAGGTGGAAAGATTGCCAAGGAAGGAGATTTTCCACCTCTAGAATTAGGGCTTTGATGTCAGTAGTTAATTTGGTATTTTTAATTACTACCAAAAAGGTGCATCTCTTCATCTCTTCAAGTTAAGTATTTGGAGTCCAAGCTAAATAATAGTTGTGATAAGATGAAACTGCCTCTGCCCCTCATAAACTAGTAGACCTTGAGCAATTGAAACCTGTCGTTGGAGCCTTAGTTTCCTGCTTCAGAAAATAAGGGCTTTGGGCTTGATCAAAGGTTTTTAGCCGCAGGTACATGGACCCCCAAAGGGTTGGTGGATTGATTTCTGGAAGTCTGTGAATTGGTGGAGGGCCGGGAACTGAGCTTCATTTTCATGTAATCGGTTTACTTTGTAATCATATGCACTTTATTTTATGCATTTAAAAATGTCATTCTGAGAAAGCATCTATACTTTTGGCAGAATCACTAAACACTGCCAAAGAGATCTATGACACACACAAAAAGGTTTCAAAGAACCCTTGAACTAGATGATTTCCAAAGGTCCTTTTTGGCTCACAACCATCTTTGGTTGCTTTAGACTCTTTCTTTAAGGAATTTATACTCAAAAGAAGAAATTCATTCCAAAAAAAAAATGAGGATGATAATAGAGCCTACCTCTCAGAGGTTGTTGTGAAGATGAAAAGAGAAGATATATGTAAAGCACTTTGCAAACATGAAAGTACTATATAAGTGCTAGCTATTTGTATAGTCATTACAAGGGAATGACTGAAAAAGGGAAGATTTGAGCTGGGATTAAGTAAACAGATTGGGGTGTTGATCTGTACTTCCTGGAGGAGGCAGCCTCAAGGAAAAATTGGTATAGTGATATGTGTATGTGACTCCTTTTCTAATACCTCCCCTGCAGTCAACCTCCGGCTTTGCCTCTATCCTGGTTTGTTGATTTTGTAGTTATACTGCAAAAATTAGTATGTGTTTCTGCAAGTGAGCAAAGCAGTTCTCTGCTTCCTAGTCTCCTCCCCACCCCTTCGTCTCCAGCCCCTTCCATTTTGTCTTTCATTGCTAATCACTGAAAAGCACTCAGAAGTCCTTTCAGACCCCAGAGCCTAAAGACTGTTACTGTTGTCACACACTCTGCAGCCTGTTTTCTCCCCAGCACCCCTTTCTTCCTTTCTGTTCCAACTCTGGGCTTATCTCTTCAGGGGAATTTCACCAGATACTTGTTGAAGATCTGAAGCACACTAGAGATCCCTTTCCCCTTATCTTGTGCTGCAGTAATATCTTCAAAGACCTCTTGCAGATTTTGATAAGCAGAGCTTCCCTAAGGCTTCGTCCAGGATGACTCTCCTTAGCTGCTGTCCTGGCCCCCAGAGTTCTGGCTACAGGTTCAGACCCTCTCTTTTGAAAAAACAATCATTCCCTTGAGCTAAAAGGTGAAAGGATTTAATACCTGTTTTCTGCCCTTAGAATCTGGGGGCTCTTTGGGTGGTAGCAGAGAGCATATCTCTAAACAAATCTAAAGATACACCTAAAGGCATCTTTCACTTAGACCCTGCTATACTTCATCACAGATCTGTGATTTCATTCACCAGGGCATTCTCTCCATGGATGCAGATCACAGCCTATTCTTGCCTTCTTATCCTCCCTACTTTTTGGTAAAAAACATGTCCAGGGAAGCCAGGTAAAAATACTCACCTTCCCTCCTCTTATTTGCATGTTTGTTTGTTTGTTTTTTTCTACAGCAAGAACATATAGTAATTCCTTGACATGAATCCTAGCTCCTGGAATTCCTCCATCCCAGTTCTGTGTCCTTGGCCCCCCCCAGTGGTATTTTCACCCCACTCCTTCCCATCTAAAACCTCTCAGGAAAGGATCTGAAACTCATTCATGCTAAAGCATAACCTCTGGTAGCAGCTTAAACTGTTCTCTCTCCCCAAAGCATCCGCATTTAAACAGGGATCAAAGCCTTAAGATGAGGGAAAGAAGCTCTTACTAGAGAGTTTCAAGCATCAGTAAGCAGGAACAGAGAGAGAAAAAGAGAGACAGACAGGCTGACTGACTGACTTTGGGGGCAGCCTCTACACCTAAAGTCACATAACAGTTGTCTACTGCATGAAGACCCCAGCAACTCTTCTTGTACAGATAATAAGATCTTAGTTTAGGACCTAAAGGGGTGCTTATGATGTGACTTTCTCTCTTCTCCTATCAGGAAAAAGCCCAAATAACCATGATCAGATGTAACAAATATCCAGATGATCCTGTAGAATGATTATGAGAATAAAACTCTATTTTCCATTCCCAGACTTTGTGCATCTTTAAACAACTTTTGAGGTATTGATTACCATATCTTTAGATAGGTCTGGGACTGGTCTACCAGGTGTATTCCATCTGGCTCTTTGACTCTCCATCTTGAGTTCACATCTTCACCTTGGGAAACCCCCAAAGCTGTATTTTCCCTATAAAAAGGTTTGTTTATGATGAAGATTTTTGCTAAGTCCTTTTCAGGACTAAGCCCACTAAGAGGTACTCTCTTTCTCCTAGAGTGCCTTCCCTCTATTGGCACCTTTCTCCTTACTGAGCTAACTCATTAGTCTAACTATTGCTCTCCCAACTCTATTTCATATTCCCCATTTCTAGTGTCTATTGTATCCCTTCATTTTGTCTGTAACCTCTTCTCCTAAATAAATTCTACCTTTTCCAAAAAGAATGGTCACTGTGAATTTGTCACATGTTTATTTCAAACTAGGAATTTCTACCCCAATCTCATCACTTACAGGCACTCATTTTAAATAAATGAGGAAACTCAGGCTTCCATAGATTGTGACTTGTTCAGGTCTACTAAGGTCTAGTAATTTTTTTGAGTCAGGAGTCAACTCAGATTTTCCTCATTCTAAGACCAGGGCTCAGTTAATTACACTTTGCTCAGGCTCCCAGGATCCTTCACTTTTCCAGACTAAGATTTCATTAAAAAAAAAAATCATGCCTCCTTTCACTTAATACCACTTGCTGCTATGCTTAACTTCCCAGACATTTTACTTTATTTTGAGCCTTGCTTGGGCAGTTTCCACCCTCCTCTGGGACCAAGGTATCAACATTAATTGCCTTTTGAAGTAATGATTTTTACTAATCAGTATTTTCTTTTCCCTATGAGAATCAGTATGGGACAGTGGGAAAAGTGTTGGATTTAGAGCAAAAAGATCTGAGTTCAAATTCTAGTTTTGTTACTTATAATCCACATGATCTAGTATAATTTCTTAACCTTTCTGGGCTTTCATTTCCTCATCTGTAAAATTAGAGTTGGACTACATATCCACCTTCTCCAGTTTAGCTACGTACTGTCTTTTTCTGTACAGTTTCTCATCCCCTTATCTTATTGATGGAAAGCCTTAGCTTTGGATTAATACCCTCTTTCTCTGCCTTTGCTCCTATTCATATACAGCTGAAAAAAAAATTGAGAAAATCATGAAATCAAGCTGAGTGGATCCACTACAAATTTGTGTTATATAATCTCAAGGTTGTCCTCACTGTGGCAAGGTTATCTTTTTATACTTCCCTAATTGATTCACTATCTCATTCACCACAAAACCTCTAGGTTGGGAACCTTGCCTCATATTTCACTAAAAAATAAAACAACAGCAGCAAAAATCCCACCAAAAGCTCATTCACTGAGCTTTCCTCTCCTCCTCATCTTACACTGCTCAGATGCCTTCTGCAACTATTTCCTCCTTTTCTCATTTCACTTGAAGAATGGCCTTTCTTTCCAAAGCTAAATCCTCTATATGCACCAGTGACATAATTCCATCCATTCTAACATATTGCCTCTCCTATTATCCCTATATTTGTACTAAGCTTTAATCTTGTCCTAGCTACTGAGTATTTTCTGATTGTTCACAAACATATCCATGTTTTCTTCATCCTCAAAAACAAAAGAAAACAAACAAAAAACCTTTACTTAATCCTACTGTCTCCATTAAAGATCATTCCATCTCTCTCTTTCCTTTTGTAGCTAAACTTCATGAGTAGGCCATCTATAACTTGAGCCTACACTGTCTTTCCTTTCATCCTTTTCATCACTCTTGGGTCTGGTTTCCATCCTTGTAATTCAAATGAAACTGCTCTTTCCAAAATTAACAATCATCTCTTAATCACCAAATCTTTTTTTTTTAAATTAGTTATTTTCTTCTGAACTTAAGGCATTTATATAACACAGTAGAATGGGGAAAGGGGAAGACGATTACATATGAGACTGCAAATCTATTATGTACAACTTGCTATTCCTTTTAAATATATAATCGAGTTGTTACATAACTACACACACATACATATATATTTGTGGGTGTGTAAAATCATTCTATACACACTTCTATTTATCAGTTTTTTCTCTAGATGCAGGTAATATCTTCTTTCATATGTTCTTTGTAGTTTATAATAGTCAAAAAAGCTTAGTCAAAGTCATTCTTAAAACAATATTGCTTTAAAAAAAACAAAAAAAACCAAAACAATATTGCTAATACCATATACAAAATTTTTTTGGTCCTTTATTTCTCTCTTTATTAGTTTGTATAAATCTATTTCATCCCCAAATCTAATGGCCTCTTCTCAGTCTTCATCCTTTTTTTAAAATGTTATTAAAGCTTTTTATTTACAAAGATATGCATGAGTAATTTTTTCAACACTGACCCTTACAAAACTTTCTGTTCCAAATTTTTCCCTTCTTCCCCAAACCCTTTCCCCTAGATGGCAGGTAGTCCAATACATGTTAAAAATTTTAAAACATACATTAAATCCAATATGCATATACATATTTATACAATTATCTTGCTACACAAGAAAAGTCAGATCAAGAAGAAAAAAAAAACCTGAGAAAGTAAACAAAATACAAGCAAACATCAACAGAAAGCCTCGGACTATGTTGTGGTCCACACTCAGCTTCCATGATCCTCTGTTTGGGTGTATAGTGCTCTCTTTATCACTGAACAATTGGAACTGGTTTGAATCATCTCATTGTTGAAGAGAGCCATGTCCATCAGAATTGATCATTGTATAGTCTTATTTTTGCCATGTGTAATGATCTCCTAGTTCTGCTAATTTCACTCATTATCAGTTCCTGTAAGTCTCTCCAGGTATCTCTGAAATCATGCTGCTGGTCATTTCTTAGAGAACAATAATATTCCATAACATTCATATACCACAATTTATTCAGCCATTCTCCAACTGATGGACATCCACCAGTTTCCACCTTCTGGCCACTACAAAGAGGGCTGCCACAAACATTTTTGCACATGTAGGTCCCTTTCCCTCCTTTAATATCTCTTTGGGATATAAGCCCAGTAGAACACTGCTGGGTAAAAGGGCATACACAGTTTGATAACTTTTTGAGCATAGTTGCAATTTGCTCTCCAGAATGGTTGGATCCATTCACAGTTCCACCAACAATGTATCAGTGTCCCAGTTTTACTAAATCCCCTCCAAAATTGGTCATTATCATTTCCTGTCATCTTAACCAATTTGACAGGTGTGTAGTGATATCTCAGAGTTGTCCTAATTTGCATTTCTCTGATAAATAGGGATTTGGAACATCTTTTCAAATGACTACAAATAGTTTCAATTTCTTCATCTGAAAATTGTCTGTCATATCCTTTAACCATTTATTTATCAATTGGAGAATGGCTTGAATTCTTATAAATTTGAGTCAATTCTCTCTATATATTTTAGAAATGAGGCCTTTATCAGAACCTTTGAATGTAAAAATACTTGACCAGTTTATCGCTTCCCTTCTGATCTTGTCTGTATTAGTTTTGTTTGTACAAACACTTTTTAACTTAAGATAATCAAAATTATCTATTTTGTAATCAATAATGATTTCTAGTAGTTCTTTGGTCACAAGTTCCTTCCTCCACCACAGATCTGAGAGGTAAACTATCCTATGTTCTTTTAATTTGTTTGTAATAACATTCTTTATGTCTAGATCATGAACCCATTTTGACCTTATCTTGGTATATGGTGTTAGGTGTGGATCAATGCCTAGTTTCTCCCATACTGGTTTCTAATTTTCCCAGCAGTTTTTGTCAAATAGTGAGTTCTTCTCCTAAAAGCTGGGGTCTTTGGGTTTGTCAAACACTAAACTGCTATAGACTACTATTTTGTTCTGTGAACCTAACCTATTCTACTGATCAACTTCTCTATTTCTTAGCCAGTACCAAATGGTTTTGATGACCACTCTTTATAATATAGTTTTACATCTGGTACAGCTAAGTCCTTATCCTTTTTGATCTCCCTATTGACTGTCTCTTTTTTAAAACTCTGTTCTATATAGGTTTCTATGACATTACTCTCTCCTTTTTTTTCTTTCTTGTCTAATTAATTCACCCTCTCATTTTCCTTTGCTGGATCTAACTGTGCATGTCTCTCGGAGATCTGTGCTGGGCCTTCTTTTCTCCTAACCTATATGGTCTTTCTCTTGATTATTTCATCAATTCTCTAGGATTTAATTATCATCTCTATATTGATAATTAATAGATCTACTTGTCCAGCCCTAACATCTCTAATAACTTCTAGTTTCAATCTCTACTTATCTATTGGGCATCTTGAACTAAATGTTCTATAGACATTTTAAACTCAACACATCTTTTTAGATGTTCTCAAGACCTAAAAAATAAGTATATCTTTCTCCTTTTAGCTGTCTCCTCTTCCTAACTTTCCAAATACTTCTGGGGAACAATCATATTCATAGTCACCTAAATTTGCAATCTAAGTGTCATCTTTGATTCCTCACTATCTATTGCTCCAATGATACTCAGAATTGTATAATTAGAAATTAATTTCTTAAACTTAAGCATTATTTACTTTTTAAAGTCACATATTCCTCATGAAAGGATAGAAATTAACCTTTTTAGGCATTCATATCTCTGTGTAAATCAGTTTACTCGATCCTTTCAGGAGACATATAATTTTTAAAATGATTATTATAGGGGAGAGGGAGAGAGAAAAAAAGAGAGGGGTAGGGAGAGAGAAAAAGGAAGAGGGGGAGAGAGAAAAAAAGGAGAGGGAGAGGGAAAAAAGGGAGAAAGAGAGGAAAAGAGAAAAAGAGAACTGATTCCTGAGATTGTTTGAAAGAAGGTTAAGGGCTCTGCTAGTAAATATTTAATGACTGTCTCTGAAAATGCACAACACATTTTTAAACTTAATCTCCATTATTAATATTTCCCCATCACTTTCTTAAGTATAGACAATCAACAAAACAATAAATCAAGCCTTGGATGTGTAGTGCTTGCCAATTTCCAAGGTATAAATACTCACACTGAAAATGTAACAATTGTTCTCTCCAAAATCAAGTTGAGCTGGCTCCAACATCGCCTTGTTTAGGGGCACCTCCACATTAGAGAAAAGGTACAGAAAGGATTAGCAGGCAGAAAAGTGAAAAATAAACTTCACCAACTTTCTAATTTTGCCTTGTTTCGCCTGCCTTCAGGTTCTAAAAGCCTCATAGGTCAAGGGCCCTTGGCCAAGCCTGAACTCCCCTGAAATTCCACCTCATGATTGCCCAACTATAACAGGCTTTCCTTTGAATTTTGAATGATCTTCGTAATGGGAAATAAAGCTTCCAAAGCTACTAGCTCTCTTGCCAAGAATCATTCCCAGGGCCAAGGCTTTTCTTTAACTAGGAGATTGTTTAGACAACCAAGTTTATTGAGAGCACCTGTTCCACTTAATTACTTGCTTTGTTAACATCTCTGTTTCCTGCTTGGATTTAATTTACATGGGTCTATAATCAGGGCTAGCCCTAGGCAAACTCCCCTTTCTTCATTCTTTTTTCTCTTTTTTTTTTCTTTCCTCTTCTCTTATAGTACCTTCCCCCCCCCCCCCCCCCCCCCCATAGAGAAAGCTTCTCATAAACCTAGCTATACCAGGATGACAGGACTTCAGTGACTACCCTAGGTCTCCAGCAATTTCTTTTAAAAGGAGCTCAGGGCAGTGAATCTAGTCAGATGATGATTAGAACAGGAGACCTAATATTAACATCCATAAAACTATAATGCTAGAAAGAGCCTCAGAAATTATCTAATACAATTACAAATAGTGGAACTAAAGACATTGGGATACTTGGATGGGGTGATATTTATATTTTCTTTCAGATTCAATTCGATGAAAAGAAATATGTGTCAATTATGCTTAAGACAACATATTGAAAATGGGTATAAAAATTGACTAACCAGCCAACTAACCAATAACAATAACAACAATAATAAAAACCTGCTCTCAAGGAACTTACATTCTATTGCCTACCATGTCTGGTCTACTAGTCAATCAATATTTATTAAGCAATTATCCCATGCCAAGGACCATGCTAATCCCATAATATATAACAAAAGTGATCTGCTCACAGGGACCTCATTTGAAATCCTCACATTTAATCATATTGGGCTCCAAAAAATCTTGTTCTATTTAGGCTTTTATTTGACATCAAAGATTCCATATCTGTCAATAACATTGCATAATAACAATAATGAAGATAACAATAGCGAACTTTATATAGAATTTTAATGTTTATAATGAACTTTACCTATATTATCCCATTTCATGACAAAAGTAGGGCTAGAGGCAGAATTGGGAAATTTGGCAGCTTCTGCACTCCTCCTCAGTCAGTAAGGTCTCTTCAGATGTGACATTTTTGTAAAATGAGAAAATAATAATAACAAATTGGAGAATTTTCATGGCAAAATCTTTTCCCCCTCTGGATTTCTTGTTTTTATACAAATTGTTGTGAAACTTAATAGGTATCTGGCAAAATACCAGAATCTACCAAGATAAAATATAATTATTTCCTATTTACTTGCTGGGATTTTCAAATCAGTGCAGTAATTTAAATATGACTCTTGGAAGCTTACAATAAGATGTTATGATTGGTTTTATCTCTTTTGTTAAAGAAAATAATGACAGTGAAATAATTAGAGGCAGCTGAGTTGACCCCCAGATTAACAAAGCTGGCCTAGAAATGTAACTGAAGGTCTCCAAGAAAGGCACAAAAAGACAAAATTGTCCTCCAATTCAAGTCAGGTGCTATCCTAAAGCATAGTGATAGAATAGTCTGCCTTAGGAAGTTTGCTTTTAATAGAGTTAACAAATTTGCCAGTTGGGCATCTTAAAGATGACTTGACTCAGATGGCAGATTAGATTGTTAGCCCACTCTGCCAAAAGCTCAATACTGATACTTCATTGATGTTTCCACTAGGTTGCAAGCTTTTCAAAGTCAGGGACCAAATCTTTATATCCTTTCCATTTTTTCATTCAACAAATATTTATTAACTGCCAATTACATGCATAGCATTATAGTGGACTCTAGAGATTAAAAGAGAAAGCAAGCAGCTAGGAAATAAAAATGTATTAAGTATTTACTATGGACAATGCACTGTGCTAAATACTTGGGGATATATTCAAAAGCAAAAAGACAGTCCCTGACCTTAAGAAGGAGAAATAAATGGAGAGAATTTTGGTACCAGTTTGGAGTGCATAGGAAAGCAAAATCCTTAAAATCAGAATTACAGCTAAGAAAGGAATGAAATTTTGTCAGCCTGGGCCTGTTTCAAAAATGGAGCTCCTTAAGGAATTCACAAATGGGAGAAAGGGGCTGGAATGATAGAAGGATCTTCTAGGATAAAAAAGACCAGACACCAGGAATAGTTCAAGATCATGAGGCAAAATCCTAAGAGAACCCTTTACTGTCTCTGAGGGGCTTATATTCTATTAAGGACAATAATATCTGTGAGGAAAAAAGAGAATTTATGCAAAGTAAATATAATATCTGGAGGAGGGCACTAGAAATTTAAGGCTGAGGAGACACCTGAAGTAGATTATGACACTTGAATAAAGAAGTATAGCTTGGACAAAGTTAGAGGCAGGAGATGAAATGTTGTATATCGGAAATAGCAAAGAGGCTAATTTTGTCCGAACATAGATTTCATGAAGGAGAAGAAAATGCAGTAAGCCTGGAGAAGGAAACTAGAGCCATATTGCTAAGGTATTTAAATCACAGCTAGAGAAATTTGCATCTTATTCTAGAATCAAGATGGAGTTCCTGAAGTTTCTTCAGCAAGAAAGTGACTTGGTTATAACTATGCCTTTGAAATGTTTAGCTAGCACCTGTATAAAGGGTAGATTGAAGAGGGTTAGATACTGTATGAAGATCTATTAGGAGGTTACTGTAATGATCTAAATGAGAGGAAATGAGAGCTGGAAATAGGGAGGTGATTATGGGAGGGAAAAGAAGGAGATGGACTTGAAACAATTTTTAGAGGTAAAATAGATGAAACTTGGAAACTGATGACTATGAGGAGTGAGGCTATGAATCTGGGTTACTGGAAGGAGAAAAGTGTCTTCAAGAGAAATGAAAAGGATTTGGGGAGGATAAGCATGAATTTTGTTTTGGATATTGTTAAGTTTTAGAAAGAAATTTATTTGATCATTTGGCAGAGAAGAGAACAGGTGTGGCTCTCCTCCCAAATTTTTGTGAAGTTATATTATGTAGAGTTCAGACAAGGGTATAAAGACTGATTGCTCTCATGTAGGTATTCTAAAGAGGACTGTTCGAAATTTGTATCAACAGATAACATAATCTAATCTGGGGAACCCAAAACACAAGTTTTTGGTAGAACCTCATAAGATATGGGTGGACCCAAAACAGAACCAAAATATGTACTGAGTGTTATCTAAGTATTGGTTAAAGACTTCTGGCTTCTCTGAAGCATCTCTGAGGTCAGTCTGACCTCTACAGTAAGCTCTTAGGTTAGACAATTTTCTCATCTTACAAATTTAGCTTCAAAGAATATTAATAAATTATAACAAAATATTTTTCATGACATATTGAGTTTGAGGTACCCATGGAATATCCAGTTCAAATTACCCAATAGTTAGTTGGGAATATAGCACTGGATTTCAGAAGAGGTTGTATTAAATAAGTCTGAGAGTTATCTGCATTAAGATGACAGTGATAGGAATTAATGAAATCATCAACAGAGTATAAAAAGAAGGAATGCAGGACCAGAATAGAGGCCTGGTATATACAAAGCACAGACAACAAGGTTTAATACAGCAAGAGGAAGAATAGCTGGATAGGTAGAAAAAGAAAGAGGTTTAGCATAAATACTTAAGAAGGGGAGAGTGTCTAGGAGAAAGGATTGATTAACAATGTCACATGTTTTAAAGTACAAGAAAACTGGAAGACACAAAATAAAACATCCAATCTGGAAAGTTAGAGGACATTGATACCTTTGGAAAGAATAGTTTCAGTGTTGTGGTGATATCAGAAATCAGATCATATTAGCTGAAAAGTGAGGCAAGATAGCCAACTAGGATATACAAAGAATTTTCGAGGAGTTTGGTTGTCAAACAAATAAGAAATATTGCACCCTCAACTCATTAAACTGCAGTTGCTCCCAATTATATACAGAATTAAATTTAAAATCTTCTATTTAGTGGCTAAAGCCCTTCTCAACCTTGGCCTTTTATCTCTTTCCAGTTTTCTGACATTTTATTCATCTTTATGTATTGAAAGATTCATCAACACCAGTCTACTTTCTGTTGCTCATAAATGACACTCCATTACCCCACTTTATGTATTTGTATTGGCTGTTCCCCATATCTGAAATAGTTTCCATCCTCATGTCCAACTCCTAATCTCCCTGGTTTCCTTAGAGACTCAGCTTATATTCCACCTTCTGCAATATAACTTTACTTGTCCTTCCCAATTTCTAATGCCTTTCCAATGAGTTTAACTGCTATCTACACTGTTTCATATATGTTACCATTGTGTTCACATCTTGCCATTAAAATATGAACCTATGAAGTAAAGAATTGTGTTTTTTTTTTTTATCTTGACATATAGAAAGCTATCAATACTGATTAACTGATAGCTTCAGGGGTATCTAACATTAAATGAAGTTTTTGTTTGTTTGTTTGTTTTAAAGACAGGGTGTAGTAAAAGAGCCATGGAATAAAGAGATATTGACATAAGAGAAAGGGGATTGGAGTCAAAGTGAGAAAAAGTATTTTTGCCTAACTCAGCATATCTCCTCCGCACTAACCAAGAAAATATATCAAATCAAATTCTTATCAGGAAAATTAATTAAAAAGTCAAAATAGAGGCGACTAGATGGTGCAGTGGATAGAATGTCAGCCCTGAAGTCAAGAGGACCTGAGTTCAAATCTGGCCTCAGACATTTAATACTTTCTAGCTGTGTGACCCTGGGCAAATCACTTAATCCCAATTGCCTCAGAAAAAAAAGTCAAAGTAAATCATAAAAAAAAAAAAAAAAAAAAAAAACCCACAACCTAGAGCATCTTAGGCTAATAGACAGAGAGGTCTCTGGACACTGGGCATGGGACCTGTTCAGAAATATACATTGGTGGCTATAGAATGGAGCATTCTTGCAAACAGGGACAAAAAGGGGCTGAAGAAAGAGCACCAGGAAAAGAAGTATTGAGGCAGAAAGAGATCCCAGGGGATCCCTGAACTAGCACTCAGTGCAGGTAGTATCATCTAGTAGATCTGTAATCTATAACCTAGTTCCAGGTCACAGATCCAGGGCATAGAAGAAGAAAAAGAGAATAACTCAAAAAACATCTACAAGCAAAGCCTCAAAGGAAAAATGAACGTGTGACATCTCAAACAAAAATTCTTAGAAGAACTAAAGAGATTTTTAAGAAGATTAAAATTAATTAAATTAAATTAAATAATTAGAATTTGAAATAAAAAATTAGAGTAAAATTGGAAAAGAAATGAAAAATTATAGAATAAAAATATGAAAAGAGAACAATAAGCTTGATGGAAGTGTAAAACATTACTAAAGATATAAATCCCTAGAAGATTATAATTGTCCAAGTGGAATCTAATAATGACTTTGTGAGATATCAAGAAATAATAAAAAGGTCAAAAGACTGAAAAAAATAGAAGAAAATGTGAAATATCTCATAGGAAAAAAAAACTGACCTAGAAAACAGATAAAGGAGAGAGAAATTAAAAATCAATTGACTACATGAAATCTATGAACAAAAAAAGAGTCTAGACATTGTATTTTAAGAAATCAAAAAAGAAAACTGTCCAGGTACCTTAATCCCCTAAGTTAAAATATGACTGAAAAAAAATCCATGTCACTTTATGAAAGAAACCCCCCAATGAAAATTCTTAGGAATATTATAGACAAAAAACCCAGAGTTTTTCAGTTGAGGGAAAAATATTTCCAGCAGCCACAATGAAAATAAATTCAAATACTGCAGAACTATAGTCAGGATTACCCAGAAATTAGCAGTACTCACTATTAAGAGTTGAGACAGAATAATCCAGAAGGCCAAGTATCTAGGATTACAACCAAAAATAAATTACCTAGAAAAACTGAGTATAATCTCAAATGGGAAACAAAATGGATCTTTAATGAAATAGAGGACTTTCAAGCTTCCCTATCGAAAAGAATAATTAGTAGAAAATTTGACATTCAAACATAAGACTCATGAGAAGCATAAAAAGTTAAATACGAGTGAGAAATCAAAAGCTACTAAAGGAGATTAAGTTCTTTACATTCTTACATGAGGAGAGTATACCTATAACCCCTCAGAATTAAGATATATAATTTGAAAATGGGCACCTTCTATTAGGTTTGAATGATATTAAAAGACAAATGGAATGGTAGGCATAGAGGAATGCACTGAGGAGGGAAGAGGAAAAATGAAGGAAATTTATCTCACAAAATTAGGTATGTAAGGAAGAGTTTATGTAATAGAGGAAAATTTTATGTAAAAGAGCAAATGTCACTTTAACTTCTCTCTCATCTGAAGTGGTTAAAGAAGGGAAGAATGAATACACTCAAAGAAATACTTACCCAATAGGAAACTAGGAAGGAAATGGATTAAGTGAAAAGGGAGAAAAGAGGGAAGGTAGATTAATAGAGGCAGTGATTAGAAGCCAAACAAAACCTTAAAACTGGGGGGTGGGGGGGGGAGAAAAAAAGGAGAAGAAAAAGTGTAAAAGAATAAAATAGAGGGAAATGTAGTTAGCAATCCTAATTGTGAAGGTGAATGGAATGAACTCACCTGTGAAATGGAAGAATACAGTAGAATGGCTTAAAAACCAAAATACAACAGTACATTGTTTAAAAGAAATATACTTGAAATAGAAAAATACAAACAGAATTAAAATAAAGTGCTGGAATAAAATCTATTATGCTTTAGTTGAAGTAAAAAGAAGGGGGTGGGTGGGAGAAAGGTAGAAATCATGATTTCAGACAAAAGCAAAAATAAACCTAATTAATAGAGATGGTGAATATAGTGGATATAGTAGGAAGGTGACAAGTAGAGGAACAATCAATCAACCAAAGGAATCAAGAGGGCTTGAACTCAAGAGCATAAATACAAGTCTTGGCAATGATAGTGAGAAGGACCATCTCTTGATGGCAACATCAATTAGCAATCAGTAACAGATTAGCGATGAAGAAATGATATTCCGATATATAATAATTTGGAAGAAAGAGTCTTCACTAGTGATGATCTCAATTTGTTCAGGAAAGAATATACTCTCCTGAAAGATGGGGTTATATAGATTATTTTGGTAGAAAAGAGAAGATTTAGAGTGGGATAGAAAATCAATCAGAAAAGAACAGGAAGATTGGAGGCTGACAGTGAAGGCCTGGTAGAGCTAATATAAATTTGTGGTGAACTTACAGACAAAAGCCAAATTCCATATGATATGACTTCTTCAGCATTCAGTATAGGAGTAGAAAGGGCAGATGGTGGAAGGAATTTAAAGCTGATCTTTAGAAAGGGATGAGTAATGATTGAGCAAGTACACAATGATAAGACAAGCACAGTTTGAAGATAGGATAAAGTTGAACTTCTTAACTACAGAGTTAAGATTTTATTTTATTTATTTATTTGCTGAGGCAATGGGGTTAAGTGACTTGCCCAGGGTCACACAGTTAGGAAGTGTCAAATGTCTGAGACCAAATTTGAACTCAGGTCCTCCTGACTTCAGGGCTGATGCTCTATCCACTACTCCCTCTAGCTGCCCCAGGTATAAGATTTTAAAGGGAAGAAAATTAGAATAGAGCAAGAAAAAAAAGAGATTACCTGAGAAAGTAGAGAGAGGCATAATGAGGGGAAGTTACTTTGAGAATAGAGTAGAAATTTAGGAGAGCTGAGAAACAGAGAGATGAAAAAATAGGAGATTGTGGCCAGAGAGAATTTCAGAGCTAAGGTCTGTGAAGGAGAACACATAGGAATCATAATAGTATCAATTATATGACCATACTGAAGGTCCAGATCATCAGAAAAGAACTGGGAACTGAAAATATTTGAAGGGACAGTAGAATATAAACTACTCAAAGGAAAAGGCTGTTTCATGTTTGTCTTTATAATTCCAGTGTTTAGCATTGTTCTTGACACACAATAGATGTTTAATAAATGATTATTAACCATTTGATTGAAATAAATTTACAGGGCTAGGGTGAAAAAGTTTTGAACTACTTGTTGAATTCTTTGAGAAAGTGGGAATAATGACCTAGGAGATCAGAGAATAGAGAACCAAGGTTCTGGACTTATGTGAATAAAGTTAACCATAAAAGAAGAGAGGTTAAGATAACCTTAAAATCTTTGAGGATATATTTGAATGGAATTAAAAGAATAGAAAGTGCTGAACGCTGGGGAAATCTACAAATGATAGGAATATGAAGCATGAACACTCTTCCTTCTGGTGATATTGTATTAGGTGATATGTGTGATAGTCTACTAGAAGGAATCAGGATTTTATGATTTCAAGAAAATGAAATAAATATGACAGAAAGGAGTTAAAATACATAAAAGATTTTTAACAATAAGAGTTCCATAAGGCTCAGTGGAAGGAGGAATGTCATAGAGTGAGTTCTATAGAAACATAGAGAGATAATGATGATGATGGAGTGAATGTATTCTAGCAAAAAGATCATATCACTGATAGCAACCCAATATTTGAGTGAGCCTCAGTGAGAAACAAACTATGTAGAATTATATTATACTGAAAGAATTATCACATGTAGACAAGTCTGTCCAGTACTGATGCCCACTGTTACCTTATACAATTTAGAGGTTAAGTTATAGATATCAGCTCCTGAGGCTATCTTCTACAAATAGCATGGTTGTGACCTTTTATTTTATTTTATGTTTTGGTGGTGATGTCTTTACTTACTGATGCACACAATTAGCATACTTAAAGTACTTTGCTCTCAATTCTTTCTCCTAAAAGTAACTTTGTCTCCTTGTTAATTGTGAGTTTATTAAGAACTTTGCAGGCCTTATGGTATTATAGTATAGCTTTGCCCCTTGACCAGGAGATAGTTTGAACCTGTGAATTTATTCTGGATGACTTCCCACTTTATGACTAGTCACACTTCATTATGACTTGTTGAATCTCATCAATGGGAAGGATCAGTATGAAGGCAACAGATGATCACAGCTGGAGAAGGGAGCTTTTTGTCTCGGCAGCCTATGGCTCCGCATCTCAGAAATTCTGAGTGTAGCCATGAGACAATGGGTTGTCATGACTTTCCTAGCAACAGTGGTACTAATGACTTGATTATTGTTCCCTGAGCAAGAAATGAATGAGATGGGAGAAGGGTGTATGCACATGTGCACTTAATAGTAGAACACCTGATCAGTACTTGGTGCTGCTTGGAAGCTGGGAGGGCTTAATGGTCAAAAGCTGGGTCAGAGGCTACATAGGACTGAGTCTAGGACTTGGCCAATTATAAGGAGAGAGAAATAAGGTGTGGTTGCTTCATCAGCTTCCAATTACCAGAGCAGCTACATCCCAGGTTCAGTTCTAATGTCAAATTGATTATCTCCTTCTGGTTTAGGGATTTAAAGATAAGTAATGAATTGACCACATTAGCCATTTAATGAATGAAGAGTATAGCATAAATGACACTTTTGAGTTTGCCCTTATTTCCCTAGAGTTCCATGTGTCAAAGGCAGAGCTAGAGATCAAGATTAGGAAGAAAGAAACTGCTGCTGTAATTGAGAAACAATCAAAGAAAAATCTTGGAAACATTCCGTGATATAAGGAACAAATTTAATGTCTCCTTTCTAATCCCTGCACACCATTATTTTTGCATTTTATTTGATATTATAGCTGTCTCTGGATTCTGTGAAGCATTTGGTCTGGACAGGGAAAAACTGGATCATTCTCTGTTCATTTCCCATTATATAGATGTCTGGTGGGGTGGAGATAGGATAACTATGGGTTTGACTGAATTTAGTTCCCTTTCCATCAAGGATTCATGTTGTATAGAGATGACCAGGTCTCAAACCTAGTCTAGAATCCTAGTCTTAAACCTTGACACTGTGACTTTGTGTCTCAAATGTAAGGAAACCTCTTCGGAGAGGCTGGAATGACAGGCTAGAGAAGCTTTGGGGCTTGAATAAAAATCCTCACTAATTGTATCTCAGCTCTGCTGGTATTTGTTGGTGTCCCTGCCTTTTGCCCCTTGGAAGACAGCAGCTGGTGCAAGATAAGTTTCTTTATGAGATACTCTAAACTGGGAGTAGGGCTGGGGGGTGGGATGCTGGGTAGTGATGTAGCTCTTGTCAGAAGATGCAAATGCAGAGCCCAGCATCCTAGCTGCCAAGACATCTGAAGAGTGAATGTGTGTAACAGGCCTTTGTGACAATCAGCCTGGAGCTCACATCAGGCATCCTTAAGATGGCCAGAAGGAGGTGGGTGGTGCTCAGCATTGTTTTTATGAAAAGTCAGGATAATTACCAAAGAGGGAGGCAAAGAGAGGAAAAATCAACAGTTTTTTGTTAGTCTCACTCTTGCATTTTTCTGCTGGGTTCTGCCTGAATAATGTGCTTACTCATTTGTTCCAGTCTGTGAATCAAGGTAGATAATGCCTGTTTTGGGGAAGCCAGACCAATCCAATTCTTTTGTCAAGTAATGACTATCTCAAGTTTGGCCCTATTCCTTTGATGAGAAAAAGCCCCCCCTCTCCATTGAAAGTAACTATTGCAGCAGGTCTTTTTCTTACCTTGGTCTTCCATTAATTGCCATATGAATTGTACATGGCCTTGCTATGGGAAGAGTAAATTACATAGGTCTCAACTTTCTCTCCTTTATTGCTATTGGGGAGCTTCACCAATGCTACAAAACAAATAATTATTAAGCTGTAATTCTGTGCCATGTTCTGTGCTAGAGACTGGGGATTTTTTTTTAAGTCCCAACCTGTGATTTCATGAGACAGAGAACTCACACTGAAAAACAAACTTCATCTACCATCACAGACTGTTTCACTGTCTGCAAATTATAGTTGCTGGCAATACTGAGAGATTATATGAATTACCCAGGATGGTACAGTCAGTAAAAGTCTAAGGTAGGACTTTTCCCCCAGATCTTCCTACTTCCAGCCCTCTATTCACCTTGCTAGATGGATTTTCAGATATTGGGAAGAAAGACAAAAATGAAATTAGTACTAAGCTTAAGGGATCTGCATCCTCCTTAAGAAGTAGGAAGACATGATGGTGATGGGTTCAGGGAGACTGGATTCATGTCCTCCTTAACGCATAGTAACTCCCCAATATTACAATAAGTTTGTTAATTATTGAAAAATTGCTGATATATAGCGGTGGAAGGAGCAACCTCCACTGCTGAAATCACAAATCTAGGCAGACCTTCCTCCCTCCTCTCTGCAAAAATGTCAAGGTTTAGTGGTAAGTGAACCCTCAAAGAGAGGGGCCCAGGTACATCATTCCAGCAAATGAGTCTGAATCTAATACCCAGGAGGAATTGTTCCCTTTGTGGCAATGTAGTTGCATTGCTTGACTTTAAACTCTCTGACCTCAGTTCAATTTCTTTCCAGGCTCTCACAAAACTAAATTTGAGGTTTCAATCTGTCTCCTGATTGAGGCATGAATCTTTTTTTCTTCCCAAGTCTTCCTTGAAAGATGAAATAGATCACAGCAGTCTGCTCCTCGAAGTGGAGACCCGATACTGCCATGTTTCTACTTCCTTTGCCATTCTTTGTCTAAAAGCAGACATGGAAAACAAGGAGAATGAACCGGAAGAGAACTACTTCAGTGGAGGAGGAAGAAGACATGGGGCAGACCTGGGTACCATAGACCTCAGAGCATCAAGCGTACCACATCAATTTGTTTTCCTGGGAAGTATAGGTCTAGAGAAATTCCCCTGCCCCCACCCCACCATATAGGCAAGGAGAGATGAGAATTTAAGTCAGTGAATAAGACAGCATCCTCTTGACAGGGAATGTAGCTGTAATTTCTGAAATTATTTCTATAATGCATTTCCTAAGCTGCAATTATTCGTCAGATAACAACAACATTTTAATACCTGCCCACAAAGTCCAAATGATCCAAATTTAGATGATGCCTAGTCTATACCAGGCAGGAAGGAATGCTAGAGAGAAGTCAGGGGTTTTAGTCCTGTTTTTGTTACTGTATAACCCTGCATGTGCCCTCTCTGGGTGTCCAAGTTTACTCATCTGTCAAATATGGGATTTGTATTCATTCTTCAAGGTCTCTACCAGTTCTGACATTCTGAGAGTTTTCCATGAATCAAGGGATGAGACTCAGGAAATACAACAAACAAAACAAAAGTCTTAATTTAATTTCGAAATTATTTTAGTTCTGGGAGATGAAGAGGTCTTGAGCACAAGTTTCCATATACAGAGATCACAGGACACTTTAAGGTTACTTCTTGGGAGGAAGGCTGCCTCTAGGAGAGGGAGAAAACAATGGAGTTCATTCAGGGAAGAATTTTCGTGTGGTACACTACAATTCAGTAGGGGAATGAGCATACACCATCTATTATCTTATTTTAGCTAATTTTCTTTTTTAACTAGGAGGCAAGCTCAGTATTTTTTCTACCTGTACAAGTATTGTCAGCACCCTCTAATTTCCAGAACCTGGAAAAAAGCCCTAATTGTCCCATGAGCACGCAATTTAAATAATAATTGGTAGATATTTTTTAAACTGCAGAAAGAGCAAAGTAGAAAAGTCATTTATTCCCTAACAGCCAGGTAGAAGGCTACCCAGGCCATCTAGGAATGAGGCTGAATAAGAGAAGGCTGTCCTACTCTGTGCTCCACATTAATGACACTATCTCCAACTGGTAAAATTCTTTTTTTTTTTTTTTTTTTTTTTTTTTTTTTTGCTGCTCCCAGTGATCCAGAGGAATAATCATTACATAATGGGAGCTAAGGAGCTACAACCATACTGAAGCACCAAGGGAGGCTCTAGAAATAATGATCACCATGATAAGTAGTACTTAAAATATTTTTTTCAAAGCACTTTCACATCTATTATCTCATTTTAACCTTATAACCAAGATTGGGAGGTTTGTCAAGGAGATATGATCATCCCAATCTTATAGATGAGGAGAATAAGGAATAGAGGTTGTGGGCTTTTCCAAAGCAGAAAAGCAGGCACATAACTGAGTTGGAACTAGGAAATAACCATATCTGTTTATCTGCAGAATCCCTCCCTCCCTTCTTTCCTGCACTCCCTTCCACATATCATTTTGTGTTTATCATAAAAAAAAGTTTTTAAAAATTTTCCCCACAATCAATGTATTGTGTTAATGTTTGGTGCTGATATTCCCTTGGAACTGAAGTGCTATCCTGGAGATAGTATCATTACCACAGGTTTTAAACGATCCTTTCCTTTCTCTCCTAACCTTATTTATTGTAGCAGCAGCCAATAGTGCAAAAAAAAAAAAAATTAATCTGACTGCCCTGGGCCTATACCACAACTCTGTGTTATGACAGTCCCAGCTGGCATTGTGGGAGTAAGGGGCTATTAACTCCTGCCTCCCCAGTTCCAAGAAGGGTGTGAATTTGCATGTAATTGTTTAATGCTCAAAATTTTAAAGTTGATTTGTATCATTCTCTCCATCCCCATTACTTTCTTAAATCTAGACAATCAACAAAATTCTTCATCTGTATTTCCTATTTCTATGATATAAATGCTTTTCTGACATTGAAATCTGACAAGGGAAAGTATTCAAGCTAGTTCCAGAACACCTCTAATCCTGGACCACAATGCTCTTACTGAGAGAATTTGAGGTAGAATGAGGGCTACTACACCTCCACCTTCTCCCCAACAAAAACAGGATCACTCCAGATTGGAATCTAGATCAAGGTTCATAATATATTTTTTTCTCATGGACCACATGGTCATCTGGTCAGAGCCTATGGATCCCTTCTCAGAATAATATTTTTAAATGCAATACAATTACATGCCTCTGTAAAATGGGGGTATTTGTACTATAATTGTACAAACAAAGTTCTTGAGAGAGTCAAAGGAATTGGCAAATATAAAGTAGTTCTCATATCTTAAAGCACTATATAAAAGCTAGATAATAATTTCCAGACCCTTGAACTCCTGAACACTTGCTTCCAGAGGCCAGACAGGAGGTAGCAGGGCTAATCTACTAAATTTTGGTACTCTACCCAGGGCTGAACTCTCCTGTTTAGAAGGTGAGTGGAAATTTAATTCAACCTATTATATCTATCCAGCACTACACCAGGTTTCACATAACCATCCTGCAGTCCACCAAGGTAGTAGCATCCACCTGGCATGGGTAGCTTGCCAGCAGCCCAGCAGTCACTATCATCTTGTGACCAAAACTCCCTTCCTGGCTACCACTCTCCCATATAATATCTCTATTAGAATGAAAGCTCTTTCCCCATAGGGACTGTCTCACATTTTATTTTTATCCCCAGCACCTAGTGAGGTTTATGAAACCTAGAAATCAGTTAATTCTTGGTGATTTATTTAAAGTCCAGTAGATTGATAAGTTAAAAAGAGAGCCAGGGGTGTTTTTTCCCAAATTCTGTGCAAAGTCTTGAGTTCTTGTCTGGGTAGATTTATCATGGGGGTACTTAGTGAGAGGTTGTTATCTAAGAGAGAATATTACAAAGTTCTGTGGGCTTAGAAGCTAACTTGAGAAACTGACTTCAGATTTTCAGTGTGAGAATGTTGGTGAAATCAACCAAAATGAAGAAAAGGCTCATTAATGTTATTCTCCATGTTTTGGAGTGGTTGTATAACTGTATGTTATGTTTGATTCTGTCTCTCTTCCCTCTTGCTATTTCTTATCAGTGTTTCCCTCTGTCTGTACTCTATTCCTAATTCTCATAGGATCAGAGCTGGAAGGTATCCCAGGGACCATATAGTCCAAACCCCTTATATTACAGATAAGGAAACTAAGGCCAGGGGTGGTTAAGACTTGCTCAAGGTAGTAATCATCAGAGGTGGAATTGGAAGCCAGATATCTAAATCTAGAGCCTGTCTTCCTCCCAATTGTACCATGCAGCTGCCTGTGTCTGTCTTTAAGTCAGTCTTCCCCTCCCCCCATTCTCCCTCTCCCTTTGTTTTATTTTCTATGGGGTTTGGTTTCTCAGTTTCCCTCTCCTATCTGCCTGTTCTCATTAACTTGAAGGTCTTTTGGAGAATCCTGGAACAATTCTGCCCCCACCATTTTCTTTGACCTGATTTCTGAGAAATGAAAAAAAACAATTTCTGAGAAGTGGCTTGTCCAAGCCACACAAGTGTAAGAGTCATTGAAGAAAACAGCCAGATTCTTGTCAGTGACCCCCATATTAAGAATCTTATTGATAAGATTTCTTTATTAGGTTTGATTTCCTAAACACTCAGCTCACAGGTCAAGTCAGGAAGGTAAAAATGAAATCCTATCAATCAAGAGATAAATCCCTTTGACTGAGGAAAGGGCAGCTAATATAACCCTGCATGGTTAGTCCTTTCTGTTTTACCTCTTTCCTTAAATGGACATTCAGTGGCATATAGTGGCTTTCTATTTGATGTTTCAAGGAGCAGAGCAGTAAACTAGGAGGAGAAACCCAGATTTGAGTCCCAGATCTGTGACAGATTTGCATTCATCCTGGGAAAGTCACTAACATGTTTTTGTTCATGTCGTGATGTGAAAAAAAGAGAATTGAGAGCCAGCCGTGATATAATTTATAACAGGCTGAGCTTGGAATTAAAAAGACTTGGGGTTAATCCTGTCTCTGACATATACCAGCCGTGTGATCTTGGACAAGTTTCTAACCAACCTCTCAGTACCTTAAACATCTCTCTAAGACTATATACATAGAAGTTTCTGGTATGAATCCATGAAAGGGGTTTTTACAGCATTCCCTACATTGAAAGAAAGATGGAGGAGGGGAAGGAAGGAAAGAGAGAAAGAAGAAAAAAAGGAAGAGAATGGAGAAAGGAAGGAAGTCTCAATTATTTCATCTATAAAATGGGGACAAAATAGTACTTACTTTACCGAGTTCTTATAAGATCAACTGAGATAATACCTGCAAAGCTCTTGGTCATCCTATTATTATTTCCAGAAATTGGGGGAGTATAAATGTCAATTATCTCATATATATGAGATTGTCACTGTATGTCACTGATTTTGTCAGTCTGCATCATCATATTATTGGATCTAGTTCCTAGTAAAATGAGTATCCACACACACAAATACATGGTGTCCCCACTTCCTACATATGAGTAATTTTCTATTGAATCAGACTGAATCCATTAGTCATCAACCTTTAAAGTATGGTTCACAAATCATGAGATCATAAAATTGAAAGAAACTTTAAAAATCATCTAATCCAGTTCTCATATTTTATAGGTTAGGAAACTGAGGCCCTGAGTGGTTAAGTGAATTGTCCAAAATTATGCAGGTATTGAATCTGGGTCAAAGAATCATAGGTTTAAAGCCAAAAGGGGACTGAAAGACCAAGTAGGCCAACCCCTAATTTTATATATAGATGAGAAAACTGAGGCACGGAGAAGTTCCACATTGTTACACAAGTGACAGATCCAGTTTATGAGCTTCTATTTGATCTCCTAATTTTAGACTCAGCACTTTCTCCACCCCCCCCCCCCATTGTACTGCCTTTAATCAGAAATTATAATGATCTTCCAGGTAATTCCTAGGTAATGGAAGGAACATGTCATGGTCTCTTGTGAAGTAATTTTTATAGTATAGCAATAAACATACTTTGTATCTCTGGTCATATTGCTATTTAGTCTATTATTCCTTGTATTTAGTTTATGAAAAGCAGTCTTCCCATTCCTTATAGTAAATTTCTTGGTGTGGCAAAGAGGGAATAATGTAGGGGACCCAGAAGGTCTTTGTTTCCACTCATGTATTCATGATCTAACCTGAACCAATATTCTGCAGGTAGCAAAAAATAGGAAGAGACTAAGAATAAATGAGAAATAAGCATTAAGTAGGAGAATGTGAGCTTTGCCCCCCCCCCCCCCCCCCCCCATGGCAGACTTTAATGGATTACTCACTAATGCAGAGTTTTGATTTTTTGAGAGAGGAAGTAGCTCCAATTTTCTACAGTCTCAAGTCAAGCTAAAAAAAAAAAAATTAGGCATTTACTATGTACCCACTTTGATGATATTATTTGGTGGAGAGAAGAGAAATAAAACATTAGAAGACAAAGCATCTGCCCTCAAAGAGGAACATTAACAAAGTGAATAGAAAACTAGACTTGGAAGCTTTGAGTTCATATTCTACCTCATACACTTAAACAAGTCCCTGGATAAGTCCACTTAACCTTATAGGCTGGTTCCCACATTTGTAAATGGGAGGTGGGAAGGGAAGCTCTTTCCTCCCAGGGATATTGTGATAATCAAATGAGGTCATTTTAACAGGCTTTGTAAACCTTGAAGCGCTATATGAATGGTAGCTGTTATTACTGTTATTATTTAAATTAGCTGGAAAACAAAATGTTCATACATGAAGCAACTAGAGAACATTGCAAGAAAGTATGTAATTGTATTTATATTAATTTATATTTATTTTTTATATGTATGCATAAATATAAAGAAATTTATATACTGCTCTTGCATATAGGAATAGAGAGACAGATAGAGAAACAGATAAAGACAGAGACAGAGAGATAGAGAGCAGAGAGAAGACAGAGAGTATCCAGCCCCATACCTCCAACTCTCCAGAGGATATCTCTCAACTGGATATTTTTTTCACTAACTTAAACCAAAAACATCTAAAATTAAGTGCTACTTTTCATTTAAGTCCTACTTTCCTTATGACTTCACTGTCTCTGTGAGAACTAATGTTGTAGTAGTAGTAGTAGTACTAGTACTAATACTAGTACTAGTAGTCATAACACTTATGTTATTTAAATAGTGATTTAAGGCTTGAAAAATGATTTATAAATATTATTTAATTTGATCTCAACAACTCTGAGAGGCAGATACTATTACTGTCTCCATTTTAGAGATGAGAAAATAATGGCAGATTTAAGTAGGTCAAACAGCTAATAATCATCTGCAACCAAATTTAATAACTCTAGGTCTAGCACTTCATTGATTGTCCCATCAATATCTAAAAACTTGATGTTATTTGATTTTCCCTTTCCTTTACCTTTTTTATCTGGTTATTGAAATTTATCATTTCTATCTTTGAAGCCTTTGTTCCATCTTTGAATCTTGAAACCTTGAACCCTTGAAACCATTCTAGTATAGCCTTATGTCCACATACTAAGACTTCTGCAATAGCCTTATTTTTCCCATTCCCACTGTCTCCTACTTCCAGTATATCCATCAGTAGATGGAAGTGATTGTATAACATTAAAGACATCACCAAAATCCAGTATACTGTATCCACATTAAAGAAAATACTTTAGGTGTGCTCTAGGAACAAAGCAGAATCGCAGAAGCTCAAAAGAAATGTGAGAAATGCAAATTTAGAGACTGCTATTTGTGCCTGATCTGTGGTCAAGCCTTCCAAGCTCTTATTGGTCTGGTCAACCACATTCAGACACACTGTACCTTGGCTTCAACCTAGTGATGTCATTTTCATCCTCTTCAAGAATGAAAGAAAACCATCAGACCAGATTAATCACTCTTGTCTTATATGCCAATTACTGGGTTATTTTCTTCTACCAAAATTCCCCCAACGTGTCCCTTCAACTAGCTAATTCAACCTGGCATTCAAACTTTTTTACAATTTAATGCTATGATATCTGTCCTATTTTATATTATTCCATTCCCTCTTTTATATACTCTGTGCTCCAAGAATTCATCATGCCTTATAAATTCTTATAAATAGTCTGTATTTCCCTAACTAGGATTCTGCTCACTCTGATCCCTTTGTCTGAAATGTCCTCTTTCACATTCCCCTCCCCCAATGGAAAGCTTCCCCATGTAGTAAAACTCAGCTCAAATGTTATCTCCTTCATTAAAACTTATTATCTCCCTAATCAGAATTTTCCCATCTGAAACCTCACTCAGGATTCCCCCTTTCTTATGAATTGATCACCCATTATTTTGTATTTTATTTATACTTATGTCAAATCTCATACTAGGACTTTCAATGCCATGGGGACAGATAGCTCATCAATAAATTTTGTATCTTTCCCATCATCAATGACAGAAATCTTTATGAATTTATGATCACATCAGTTTGTATTCTCATCCTCGAGTGCAGTGAGCCCATGAAAGCTCTGTATCCTGTGTGACACTTGTCCCATAATACCCTGCTTGGGAATCCATACAACACAATGAGTGACTCTTTCTATACCTTTTGGCATTTTAAGATAACCAAGGAGAAGGACTGTCTTTTGCATGTCTTTGTATTCCTAGTGATTACGTATTTAATAAATGTTTATAGAGTGACTAACCTATGATACTAATGGACCACACATGCTATCTAATAATCCTTTGCTTTCAACAAATGATTGTTTGATGTCCTTTTCTGATCATACATCTTTTTAATGTGCTATCCTTTTTCTTGTAAAGTTTTTCAGTAATATTATGTTGCATTGTGCTCTTCATGTCCATTCACTGGATTTTTGTCCTTTCTGTGGTCTAGAAATTTAATTCTTCCCATAATGTGATATTCCCTGACTTACCATCATAGAGCATCACTAGAAAAATACCAGTGTTAAAAAGATGGGTCATTGTTTCAGAAAGAAGTCTTCGGTCATTAAAAGCACTTATTATTTTCCCATTGCAAACCAGCCAGTACTTTCAGTTTAGGCCCAATTCAATGTCTATCTTTAATAACAGTACAAGATCTATCTGTACATCTCTTTCTTTCTCTGTGTGTGTGTGTGTGTGTGTGTGCATACAGATACAGATAAACATATATATGTATATATATATATATATATATATATATATACACCCACATTATAGATACAGATATAATTTTACATTCACAATTATGATTATTATATATTTCTTTCCATCCTATTCCTCCCCCATTTATCCTTTTTTTTTTCTCTTTTTGCACTGTTCTTCCTCAAAATTCTATTTTGTTTCAGACTACTACCTCCATTAATCTACCTTCCTTCCTACTAGTGCCCCACTTTCTTTTATCCCTTTTCTCTCATACTTCTGTGTAATGTTAAGATAGACTTCTATACCCAACTAAATATGTAGATTATGTCCTCTTTCAGCCAATTCCAATGAGAGTAAGTTTCAAGTTTTGTCTACCACCACCCCTCTTTACTGGAAAATGCTTTCCTTTTGCATCTCTTTTATGTAAGATAATTTCTCCTACACTTCCTCTCTTTTTTCTCCTTCTCTCAATGTATTCTTTTTCTCATTCCTTATTGTTTCTAAATCATCTCATCATAATTAACTCACACCCATGCATCTACCTCTGTATACTTCTTCTCACACCCTAATAATGATAAAGTTCTTAGGAATTACAAGTATCATCCTGATATATAGGAATGTAAACAGTTTAATCTTTTTGAATCATTTATATATTTTTTCCTTTTTAGCTCTTTATGCTTGTCTTGAGTCTTGTGTTTAAAAGTCACACTTTCTATTCAGTTATGGTCTTTTTATCAGGAATGTTGGAAAGACCTCTATTTCATTAAATATCCATTTGTTTCCATAAAGGATTATATTCAGTTTTCCTGGATAGGCTTTTCTTAGTTATAATACTAACTTCTTTGTCTTCTGGAATATCATATTCCAAGCTCTTTACTTTTTTAACATCTGAATCTTATGTTCTCCTAACTGTATTTCCACAACACTTAACTTGTTTCTTTCTAGCTTTTTGCAATATTTTCTCCTTTACATGGGAGCTCTGGAATTTCACCATAATATTCCTCAGAGTTTTCATTTGGCGATTTCTTTTAGGAGATGATTAGTGGATTCTTTCAATTTCTATTTGGTTCTTGAATATCAAGTTAGTTTTTCTGGACAATTTCTTGAAATATGATGTCTAGGCTCTTTTTTCCCCCTGATCATGACTTTCAAGTAGTCCAATAATTCTTAAATTATTTCTCTTTGATCTATTTTCCAAATCATTTGTTTTTCCAATGAGATATTTTACATTTTTCTTTTTTATTCTTTTCTTTTTGTTTTATTGTTTCTTGGTATCTCATAGATTTCATTAGTTTCCACTTTCTTGATTCTAATTTCTAAGGAATTATTTTATTCAGGAGCTTTTGTATTCCTTTCCCATTTGGCCAATTCTACTTTTTGAAGCATTCTTGTCTAGTAGAATTTTTTTTTTTAACCTTTGGTCAATTTGGGGCTTTTTAAAAACCTTTATTAATTGTTTTATTCTTCTAGTTATACATGTATATTGACTTCTTTAATATACATTTCTTTGAGTCATGTTGGGAGAGAAAAATCAGAATAAAAGAAAACCACCACAGGAAAGGGGGAAAAAATAGAAAAAAGAAGAGAATAGAGCATGTGTTGACTTACTTTGAATCTTATAGTTCTTTTTCTGGATGCAGATGGCATTTTCTATCCAAAATTTATTGGGATTGCCTTGGATCTGTGAATTATTGAGAAAAACCAAGTCTTTCATAGTTGATCATCTCACAATATTGCTGTTATTGTGTATAATGTATTTCTGGTTCTGCTTGTTTTGCTCATCAGTTCATGTAAATCTTTCCAGGCCTTTTTAAAATCAACTTGGTCATTACCTTCATATACCACAGCTTATTCAGGAATTTTCCAACTGATGGGCATCTATTCATTTTCTAATTCTTTGCTACTACAAAAAGAGCTGCTACAAATATGTGTTTGTATATGTGGGTCCTTTTCCCTCCTTTATGAAATTCTGTCTTTTTAAAGCAGTATTTTCTTCAATATTTTTATGTGACTCTTTTTGGTTGGTTCTCTTTTTATATTTTTCTTGCATCATTCTTGTTTCTTTCTCAATTTTTCTTTTTGTCTCATATTTGATTTTAAAATCCCTTTTGAGCTCCTCTGGAAATTCTTTTTGGGCTGGTGCCCAATTTATATATATATATATATATATATTTTTTTTTTTTTTTTTTGAGGCTTTGTATTTAATTGTTTTTTACTTCATTGTCTTCTTCTGAGTTTGTGTCTTGATCTTCCCTGTCATAACAACTTGTTATAGTCATATTCTTTGTTGTTGTTTACTTATTTTAAGCCTATTTCTGAACTTTTAGCTTTATATTTTTTTGGTAAAGGAGATAATCTCCCAAGTTTGGGGTTTTTTCATGGCACTCTTTTTGAAGCTAGTTCTGGGAAGCATCTTAAATTTTAGGTGCTTCCAAGGTGGTATGATCTAAGAAGATATATGATCACTACTCTCTTGGCTTGCACTCTGGTCTATGACTGACTACATGAATTCTTCTCCCTAAAACTATAATCAGGGTCCCTGCTCCCCTGTACTTCTGCTTTTCTTTACTCTCAGCTTGTGATTGAGAACTGTGAATGAACATTGCAATAACTTCCAGCATCCAGTGCTAGGAAGGGATCCCCTATAACCTCCTTCTGAACAGTTATCTGAACGCCTTGCCATCTGTGGGCTGAGAGCTCCTGAAACTTTGCTGCATCTGATAAAACTTCCTCCAAAGTCTGCTGCTAACTTGCTGGCCCTTATGGCATTCCAAGGTCAGTAACCACCTCAGTGAGACAGATTTTTCATGCCTACTTCTTAAGTTTTCTTGTACGGGAAATTGTTTCACCCTTATCTTTTGTTGGTTCTGCCACTTCAGAATTCAATTTGAAGCATTGTTTTAAAGTCATTTGTAGGGGATTTTGGGAGAGTTCAGATGAGTTCTTGCCTTTACTTTAACATTTTGGCTGCACTTCAATCTCCTTTTCTAGGCTTATCTCCTATTCCAAGTCTCGATGGAATCAATACAATATTACCAACAAAGAGAAGCGTTCGAAGAATCTTATGATCTTTAAGGAATTCCTTACCTACTTGAACCCTATGATGGACATCCTTCAAGACAGTGTCAAACACTCTTTGCAAGTAAACATTTGCGTCTTTATATCTTGCTTGATATAAATAATCACAGGCTTTCCTAACAAAGTTATCCTTGTGGTTTCATCTTTCAAATAATTTTGTTAAACTTTAAAGTATGCATGGAAAACACCTTTCTGAAAGAGAGACTCCAAATCAAATCTGTTTTTAGAGTTGACATTGGTTCTTCAGAAAGCATGTCCTTGGACTTAGCACACCCAAGTTCTATAAAACTTTTATCAAGCCTTCCAATAAATGAATGACATGCCTCATTTATTTGTTTCCTTTATACAAAGGAAAATCATCTCTCTATAGTACTTATAAGTTTTCATGGAACTGAGGGAGCAATTGTGAACAGTTCTGACTTTAGACATTTGTTGGAGGAACTAATTAGAGACTAAGTTCATGGTGCCTGATTCTGATCTAATAAATGGAGATGATTCTAATGGTTTTATACAGATTGTTGAAAGAAGGGGCACAAAAAAAAAAAAGATAATTTACAAAGTGCTTACAGAAGAGTAAAGAGGTTAAGGAGGTTATGGCAGTAAATAAGGAGAAATATAAGGGGCTTCTCTATTTTGCTATATACCACTACTTTAAAACTTTGGGTTACCTCACTGAAAAAGTATTTTGTAAATTGAATTTCCTAGTTGCCTTAGATGGTGAGTCTATGCTAAGAACTAGGGATACATACACTAAATTCAAAATAGTTTCTATCTTCCAAGTACTTACATCCTAACAGAAGAGGACAATCCAAAAAGTGAATGGTGATCAGGGAGTACTGATTTGGTTTAGGAAATGACAGGGATGGTAAATAGTAAATAAGACAATTGATCAACATTCTCTGTATTAGAATGGTAATATTGATTTCTTACTATTCCTAGAACAATATTGTCTAGTTTTGAAAAAGAGAGGGAGAGAGTTAAAGGAGAAAGAGAATAATGGGAAGGGAGAGGAAAAGGAAAGGGAGAGGGAAAGGAATCTACAAGAATCTACCAGTGAGCTTGACTTCTATTCCTGACAAAGTTCTGGAATGTGTATTAAAAAGATGATAATTGAAAGGCACATTGTGAATATAGCAGGCTTCATAATTTTACCAGTGATGACTTGAATATGAAAAGTGGCAAGAGAGTCATCAAGAATAGGGAATATAGTGAAAGAAACACTGCATTTGGATTCAAAGGCACTGCATTCAAATTCTGCATCGGTCTCATATTGCCTGTATGACCCTGAACACAATCTTTCTGGACCTTGGTTTTCTCCCATGTAAAATGATGAGTTTAGATCATATGACCTCTTAAGTTCTTCCCAACCCTAATTATGTGCTCCTGAGATTCTTTATAATGAGATCAAAGGATAGCATACATTTTTTTTTTCTAACACTGATATCCACATTCAAAGAAAAAGAGGAAGGTTTTCCACACAATGAGTAAATCTTCTGAGATTTCTGGAAAGACATAAACAAGAATCTGACTACATGAAGAAGTTATAATGTGTATCAGTAGAGGGCATGTCAAGACTGAAGAGATCATGAAATTAATAAAGCATCAAAATGTTATACTAGCTATCATTTTAAGGGTACATTACTACCATATAGTACTTTACATACCATATCCAATTTAACCCTCTCATCTAGCCAGTGAGGCAGATAGTATAAATTTTATGGGTGATAAATTTGCTTTCAAGAAATTGAAATTATTTAAATATATCTATAGCCATAGGAGCATAGATTTTGGTTTGAAAGGGACCTTGGAGGACATATAGTCTCATCCCTTCATCTAAGAGAAGAGAGCACTGAGGTTCAAAGAGGTAAAATCCTAAGGTAACACAGGCTCCAAGTGGTGAAGCCAAGATTTCAACTCTAAATCTTCTATCTCCAGATATAATGTTCTTTCCACCAAAGTTGAGATTAATGTGATTCTCAAGTCTATTGGGCACCACTCTGCCTCATTATAAAATGCCCTCAGAGTTTAAATGTTCTGACTGTAACATAAATGGAATACAGTTCTCCATCAAGTAGGAGCTTAGACATGCATTTGACAACTTTATACCCAATGCCAAATGCTGGACTATTTGGAGAGATTCAGATAATTAACTGAATTTTTCACCTTTTTATCTGAGCATATAGGCTGTGAGTAGAGATACAACCTGACAGTTAATGAAAACCAAATGCATAGATCTCAGCTTTCAAAGTGTCTGCTGAGATTGCTGAATGAATTCCAACTAAGGCAATCATTGCAAATTAAGCACTGGTCACATCCTCTTTCACTGCCTCAGGGATGGGCTGTTTGCTTTCTGCGGGGCTTGTAGATAAGTACTTATTTCCTAAGAATTGACTGAAAGTACCTCACATTGCAAGAAGACCAATTGTGAGGGAAAATAGATAGATGTTTTGACAAAAACCTGGTCCTTGAGAAGGAAGGTCTCCCTGAGATAAATGGATTTATGTGTGACCAAGAAAGAGTTGTCCTTCATGGGGATGTTAGCTTCCAAATTGCTCCCTCCAAGCATTTCAATTTTCAAGAATGATCGAGAGAAAAAAGGTACATCATGAAAATGTACAACATTGAAAAGCATAAATATATTTTCCACCAAATTGAATATATTAATATTTGTGATGCAAACCAATGAATGTGCTTTCTGACAGGCAGTATAACAGAAAAAATCATTTCTACTTTTTTTTTCTTGTGATACAAAAAAGGAGAGATGGGGAAGAGCATGTGATTTAACAGATAGGTCTGGACAGGTCCAAAAGGCTAGAAATAGGTTCTATTAGAGATACCATGCTGTGAGAATTTGGGATAGCATACAGAAAGTTTTGTATTCAGAATGGCCAGGGTTCAAATCCTGTTACAGACACAACCTTACTGTGGAATCCATAGCAAATAACTTCATCTTTAGTTTTCTTAGCTGAAAAAATGGGGATAATACCTACAGCAAAGTTGTTTTGATTATCAAATGAAATAATGTATCCAAAGGCTTTGCAATCTCCAAACATTATCTAAATGTCAATTATTATTCCTATTTTTAAGATCAAGAATTATAATTTTGAATGTTTTAAATATATATCAGCAACTATTCTGAACTTTACTTCCTTAGAATGTTTACTTCCTTAGACTAAAAGAGATAGAAAGAATTTTGTCTATGCTAACATAGCCAGTATGTATCAACTTTTTTGTTATTGTTCAATTGTTTCAGTCATGTCCAACTCTTTCTGATCCAATCTGGGATTTTTTTGGCTAAGATACTGGAATGGTCTTCCATCTTCTTTTCCAGCTCATTTTATAGATGAAGAAACTGAGGCAAATGGAGTTAAGTGACTTGCCCAGGTTCACATAGCTAGATAGTGTCTCAGTTGGGTTTAAATTCAGGTTTTTTTGACTCTGGGTCTACCATCTAGATATACCACCTAGCAAATAATTGATTAAACAATAAGTATGTAGCAGCTTAAATCCAGGCCTTTATGATTGAGAGTCTGACTCTCTATCCATGACCCAATTTCTTTTCAGAATAAAGATGACTTTAATGAAGATAATATCAACTAACCTCCTTGTCCTAACTTTTTCTCAGTGAAATCAGAATGAGAATTTGGGTTTCTTTTCTTCCTCTTAATCTCAAGTCTATATATCAAGCAGTGATGTTCTCCTAACCTAGTGGCTTCTCCCTCTCCATTAATGATAAACTAGGCACCAACTTGCAGAATCAGAATTCATCCAAATAATGCCATCAGAGCTTAAACAGATTTCATTCAGTTCAGTGCATCAAGCATTAACTAAGCCTTTACTTTGTTCACATAACCCAAATAAGACAGAATGAGAGAGAACAAGAGTATCTGCCTCATGAAGCTTATAGTCTATTAGTATAATGTCGGAGAAACTGAGGCAAGATAGAAATTAGAGGTTTTTAATATTTTATTAGAGATAGAGTTTGGACTGGCTAAGCCATCTTAGCCAGCTGGGTAAATGTGACTATTGTCTCAAAGCATCCAACCATGAGGGAGGGATTCCAGAGACTCTAATAGAGCTCTAGCAATCAGGGAAACAAAGGCAATGGGGGATAGATCACTGGTAAGTGGGAACTCCAGAAAAGGACCATAAATTCAGTTCTGACAGGTTGGAAGTAAGGAGCAAGGATCATAAATTCTAGGAGCCAGGATGTCTGAGGAAGAAGATACTCAAATATTTGAGATAAGCCATCTAGAGTTTTATGACTCTTTGAGCTAGTGGCCAGAGCTCCCAGCCTTAATTATCTCAGTCCTAATGACCAGGAGGGGGATTTGCCACTAGGGAGATTGAAGCAGAATAATTCAGGGAAATTGAGGCATAACATTAGGAGCATAAAACATTTACACAGATAACTGTGAACCACCACAATACATGATAATGATGTTAGAGGGATTCAGAATAAAGTTCCATATAAAAGACAAGAGGGACAGTCGTCTGTGACAAGGGAAATCAACAACAGCTTCATAAAAGAGGTAACATTTGAGTTGTGTTTTAAATAATATATAGTGTCTGAGTATATTGAAAGTGGGGAAGAACTCTGGCCACAAGGTACACAATGAGTAAAAATATATGCACATACATACTGAACTCACAAAAGCACAAAAAATATAAAAAATAAAACAAGGAGCAATACGACAGAAGGCTTGGAAGATTAAATCATATTGTGGAGGGCAAAGGAATTTGAAATTTAGTTGGGCAGGGAAGAGATCCTGAAGTTTTTTGATCAGAGAAGTATATTCATAAGAAAAATAATCTCATAACAGAATGAAAAATGGGTTGAAAGGGAGTTACAATGGAAGTGGGAATACCTGTTAAAAGAAGAATTTAAGAAGGTGGTGATAAGGGTAGTAGCATTATCACAATAGGAATAGAAAAGAGATATGGATGATTTCAAATACAATTGAGGTAGATTTTAGATGGCATTTTAAATAATTTCCCATGAGAGATAAGGGAAGAAGATAGGTAAAAAAACAAACAAACAAACAAAACTAAGATATTGAACATGGTAGTTTGTAGAAATAATGGCAAAGATGACAGGGATATTGAAGTCAGAAGGAAAAGATGATTTTGAGAAAGGCAGTGAGCTAACTTTTTTTTGGTCATGTTGAATATTAGTGGTACTGAGAGATAGTCATTGGGGATACAGCTTCTGAGTCTGGGAATTAGACTAAGCCTGTAGATATAGATACAGGACAGTCATTTATATAGAGGTAGTAGTTAAGCCTTGGCCATAAATGAAATTGTAAAAGAAGGGAATATATAAACAGAAGAGATCTGAAGACAGAAACTTGAAGACTATATTCCTTAAAAAATGCTTTTGAACTTTTTTTCCCTTTATGGTAGCAAAGACCTTCATACAAAATGGTTGCCTATTGATTTAGGATGACTGAACAAACTATGATATATAAATACTAGAATATATTGTGACACAACTCATGATACAAATATATTGTATTATAAGAAACAACAAATGTAAATAATTTAGACAGAATTGTAGAAGACTTGTATGAGCTTACAGAGAATGAAGTAAATAGAAGAATTTTTAGAATGATATAATAATGTTAAAAAATAATATCAAAAGATAGCAGAACATTATTCAATGCAGCAATCAATGAGAGGATTTATAGGGAAGCATACCTTCTACCTCTTGGAAAAGAGGTAGTAGACCATAACTGTGGAATGAGGCATGCTTTTTCTGAAATAGCTAATATATATATATACATATATATATTATATATATATGTATGTATATATATATATTTATATTACATATTTATTATAAGGGGGAGTTTGTTTATAGAGTGAACAGATTTAAAAAAAAACATCAATAAAGCATTTAATTTTTTTCAAAGATCATTAGAGGGTTTAAGTTATTTTTGAGTAAATAGTTTTAATAAGTGGGGGGGATAGAATGTAGGTTGGAAAAGTTGGAGAAAAGCATAGGAATGTGTTGGTGATCTTCTTCTTTAAAATAATAATAGTTCTCTCTGGGAGAAAGCAGGTTTCTCGGGGAGGTTTTCTGGAGGCAGCTTTAGTTTCAGTTACAAGTAAATAACCACCCAAAATCGCAGCCAGCTGGTAAAAGTTCAGATCTTTTATTGTGTCCTTCAATATAGCCCGGTTAGCTCAGAGGCCTGTCTTTCTGCTTGGTTCTAAGAGCTCTTACAGCTTTGTCCTTGACTTCTGCCTCTGCTTTCTTCAGCCTCCAGTCAACACCAAGGTGGAAGATGCAATGAATCTCTCTTGCCTCGAAGAGAGGGCTTGTGGGCTTCCTCCCAGAGTGCTCCTCTCCGACCCCAGTCAATGTTCTGGAGAAATTCTTTTTAGCTCTAAGAGCTTCCTCCATATATATGATCTCCCAAAGGTTAACTCCTCCTTCTGGAGGCAGGTCTTAAGGGAGGTGTAAATTCGGATCTCTCATACTAAATTGTGTGAACTCCAATTAGTACTTAAATATGTTTTGCTTCTAAGAGCTTTCTAAAGGTGTGAACACAAGCATCGGTTCTATCAGTTGTACTTAGTACCTTGTTTCAAGTTCTGGCCCAAAATAGCTCCTTTTAAGATCAAATCAATCATACTGAACCATGCTAAATTAGGTAATTATTGTCTCTATCAATTCTAATGGCTTAACAGTTTGTAAAGATTCCAACAGGAATGGAAATCTTAGACATTTTCACGAAGTTTGGTCAATGGAGGGATACAGTAAAACAGAATAGTAGCTGGATAGCATCAAAGGGGTATGTATGTGAAGGCTATTTTTTAAAAGGATTGGTGATACCTGAATATATTTATAAGTAAATACAAGCCAGTTAAGAGAGAGAGAAAAAATTTCTAAGAAATGGACAGTATTTGCTGGACCTTGGTTCTAGAAGAAACAGGACAAGATAGAATCAAGTTATAGATAGATGGATTAGCATTAAATAGATGGAGCAGGCATATGCATACTCTTTCTCCTTGACAGGAGGAGGGAGGGGATGAATGGGAAAGTCAGGAAGTTTTGAAGGAGAAAATCTCAGATGATCTCAATCTTCTCACTGAAGTACTTTTGACAGAAATAGTGAGGAGAGGACCAGTGAGGAGAATAATATAGAAGAAACTAGAAGATCAGGAGGATAGGGATATGGACAAGAATGGGGAATAGTTTCCTTTTTGCAGAGGGAAGCCAGAACAATTCTACTTCACTGACTTTTTTCCTCCTCGTTCTCCCTCTGTCTTATCTTTTCTTCTGTCCTCATCTATCCAAACTCTTATTCTCGCTTCCTTAGATATTCTGTTCCCTCTTAATCCTGCTGTCCCCTTACCTGCTTCTTTTCTCAAATTCTCTATAGCACACAGAATGTCAGAACAGGAAAGAACTAACTACTTTCTTTTGTTTCATATATTTTACAGATGAAGAAACTGAGCCTTAGTGAATTGACTTATCCAAATTCAAACAGTGAATTCAGGCAAGCTATTTACCAATTTAAGTCAATCCAACAAAACATTCATTATGTGGCTATTATGACAAAGGCATCATGCTAGATACTGGAGACATAGAGATGAAGAAAGGTCATAATGCCCAGCCCTGAAGGAACTGATACTTTAAAAGAGGAGGTGTGCTATATGTACAGCCTTTTGGGGTGGCATTCAACTACCTGTCATATCCATCTCTATTGTAGACTGGATCCTCCCCAACTTCATGCAGCATCTGGATACCATGGACAGCATTTGGATCTAGTAGATCACACAGCACCAAAAATATTGTACTCACCTAAATAAATGTCAATAGTCAATAAACATTCATTACACATCTTCTATGTGTCAAGTACCATGCTAAGCACTGAGGATATAAATATAAGAAAAGAAAGTCTTTGCTCTTAATGAGCTCATACTATAACAGGGGAAGACAACAATATGTGTTTTTAACTAACTTTCATAAAGTTGGCATAGTTATATAGCTATAAAAATTTTATTACCTTAAGACAGGAGCCTATTTTAATTGTGTGATGTTTTAGAGCAGAGAGTTTTCAGGTGGATTTCTTATTCAGATTTGAATTGAACTAATGGTCCTTTCCAAATCAAAGATTCTATGGTTAAATGACTGAAATTCAAGCCACCTGGATCCTAAATTCAGCTCTGTCACTAAATAGAGATAGAGAATTTGGGCAAATCCCTTTAATGCTCTGAGCCTAGAACCCTGATCTTTAAAATTCAGTACAAACTCAGCACTCATTGAGTATCTCTTTGATACCAGGCTTTAGAAATACAAAAATAAAAACAGTACTTCAAAAGAAGTTACATTTTGCTGAGAACATACAATATATACACATTCTAGCAAGAGCAAATTATATACAAAATAAATGAAAATAAAATTGTGACCATTGGCAATTGGGGATTTAAGAGAGATATTCTTTAGGAGGTGGCTCAGTTGAACTGAGGCTAAAAGGAAGGGAGGAATAAAAGAGGAGAACATTCTAGACCTGGGAAAGAGAGCCCATGAAATAACTTGAAAGTAGAAGATAGAATGTTATCCCAGAAGGTATATGTAACAGAAAGCAGGTAAATTTGACTGGAACATAATGTGTTTGAGAGGGAATCATGTGTAAACACCTGCAAAGAAAAACAAGGAAAATTGGTAAGAATTTTAAACAACAACAAAGAATTCACATTTTATCTTGGAAGCAATAAGGAAGCACTGATGCTTTTTGGGTGAGGAAGGATGGTCATTTCTTGAAGGGTGCTTCAATCCAACCATTCTTCTTTTCTAGGATTGATGAAAAAGGAAGAAAGTATGTAGAAGGGTGGGGAACAGTAAGGACTAATTTTGCCTACTTTCCACTTTTGCCTATGGCAGTGACACACCAGATGGCTCCCCCCAGATCAGCTCAGAACCATCTGAGTCCCCACTCAAAAAGCAAATCATTACAAATGACAAACATTCCCGATTTTTCATTCCCTATGATGCCATGGAACAGGGAGCAGAGTGGCAGAGCCTAAACTTTCCTGAGAAAGCATCTGCTTACTTAGGTCATTTCCTCCTATTCTTCCTCCCAAGCATAATTTATTTATCTATTCATTCTTATTACTCAGATTTCCATAAAATCTTTCAACCACACAATGTATTCAGATGGAAATAAATGAGTTTAATTACTTTAAGTAAATTTGGAATTCAGAAGAAATCTTGTTACATTTTGCATGTTATCCCAGACACAAAAGGATTTTTTAAATATTAAAAGATGTGAAATATTAGAGCTGTGTGACTTGGCATAGGCAGAAAGCTATAGAGTATGGTGGGCCTTAGGTAAAGATACAGGTAAAGAGATAATCCTTCCTTCTTCCCCTTGTTAAAACAACAAGGAAGTCAAGGGAACACAGAAGCTGAGGAGCCAGCAGTATCTCCTGTGTATCATCTTCCTCCAAGGGGACTCCCTTCGGGCATAATGGCTTGTTTTAACTATTAACCTCGCCAGTAGCTAGCCTAGACCAGCTGATGAATTTTATATGCAGCTAATGATGCATGAGAGTGCTCAGAAAATCTTTCACCGGAGGGGGAAAAATGTTGCTAATGTACTACTAATAGGGCAGTTTAGATGAGACTTTCATGGAACAGGAAATTTAAAATTTAAATAAGAAAAATAATAAACTTTAAATTAACAAAAAAAAAAAAAAAAAAAAAAAGAAAGAAAGAAAAAAAAGGAGGGGGGTAGAGAATAACTCCAGGGCTAGTCAACTTTCTCTCTCCCTCTCCCCCTTTACCACATCAACTCACCAGGCAGAATAGGAGCCTAAAAGGAGTCTCAGGAAGTAAGTGATGCAGCTTTCTCTGTTCCGACCTGGGATAAATCTAAAGACTGTATACCTCAGTTTTCTTCTATGTAAAATGAGAGAGGTGGGTTAGGTGACCTTGACATATGGATCCTATCCTTGCTCAAGCAAGTTAGCCTGCATCTTCTCCACTCTGGTCTTGGATTCTTTCCCCCATATTGCTCTTCAATAGAGAAAGGTACTGTTAGAGTAAAATATAGAGAAAGATTACTGTTCTCTAGAGCTAACCTGATGTCCATGAAGAAATTTCAGGCAGCCCATGAATATGATGGGATTTTTTTTTCTTTATCTTCACTAATATGTAACTAAAATTTAGCATTTCCTTCAATTGTGAATTTAAAAAAAGATTCTGAGAAGGAATCCATAGATTTTAATAGAATGCTGGTCCATAACCAAAAAAGATTAAGAATTTTTGCTCTACATTTTGGAACTATGCCCAAGGACTATCAAACTGTGCATACTCTTTGATCCAGCAGTGTCTACTGGGTTTATATCCCAAAGAGATCTTAAAAGAGGGAAAGGGACCCACATGTGCAAAAATGTTTGTAGCAACCCTTTTTATAACAACAAGGAACTGGAAACTGAATGGATGCCCATCAATTGGGAATAAATTATGGTATATGAATACTATAGAATACTATTATTCTGTAAAAAATGACCAGCAGGATGATTTCAGAAGGCCTGGAGGGACTTACCAGGAGATCATTTGTACATGGCAACAGCAAGATTATTCAATGATCAATTCTGATAGATGGGGTACTTCTCAACAATGAGGTGATTCAGATCAGTTCCAAAGGACTTGTGAGCTATCTGCACCCAGAGAGAGGACTATGGGAATTGAGTGTGGATCACAACATAGCATTCTCATTCTTTTTGTAGTTGTTTGCTTGCATTTTATTTTCTTTCTTATCTTTTTTCCTTTTTGATTTAATTTTTCTTGGTGCAGCAAGATAACTGTATAAATATGTATGCATATATTGGACTTAACATATTTTTACCATGTCTAACATATATTGGATTACTTGTTATTTAGGGGAGGGGATAGGGAGAAGGGGGGGAATTGGAACACAGGGTTTTGCAAGAGTTAATGTTGAAACATTATCAATGCATATCTTTTGAAAATTAAAAAGCTTTACTAAAACAATTTTTAAAAAAAGAACTTTTGCTCTAGAATGATCCTTTAATAAAGGGGTCCTCAAACTTTTTAAATAGGGGGCCAGTTCACTGTTCCTCAGACTATTGGAGGGCCACACTATAGTAAAAACAAAAACTTTGTTTTGTGGGCCTTTAAATGAAGAAACTTCATAGCCCTGGGTGAAGGGAATAAACGTCCTCAGCTGCTGCATCTGGCCCGTGGGCCATAGCTTGAGGACGCCTGCTTAGATGTTTAGAGAAATCACCACTTGTCTCTCCTTTGAGTTAAATAATTTTAACTCCTTTCCATTCTACTATCCCCAGGTATTTTCCAGTTTCTCTGCTCATTTGTTATGATGTTTAGCAGATTAAGTTAAACTAGACAATTCTGATTTGGCTTTTCCCACTTAATAGACTGAAGTGTTTTCAAAGACCAAGGAAGAACCTGACCAAAACCAGTTGTCCTTTTTGTTTTCCCCCTTTTTGATTCCCCCCTTTTTAGTCCTCTCTTTAGAAATCCAGAGGTGTTCAAAACTGCTTCCTACCTATGAAAGAGTCCCCATCATGATGCTTCTCTCCTGACAGTAAATTAAAGTAGCATTTTGTGTTCCATATCTCTGTTAGTTTCAAATCAAAACTTGCCTATCCTATGTCTTACTCCTTTGAGATAAGTTAGATGACTAGGCCCGATCTGTTAATTTAACATAAGGTCTTAATAAGCAATAGTAACTTGACTGTTAACTTTTTCAAATAACATTTTGATGTTATTTTAATATACATTTTATTCATTTTAAGTTCAACTTACCGTACATGTAAAATTTTAACATTTTTTAAATTTTGATTTCTCTCTCCCTCCATCTCCTCCCCTACCCATTGAGAAGAAAAATAATATATCAATTATATTTGTGAATTCATGCAAAATCTATTTCACATTAGCTATGTGGCAAAGGAAAACACATGCATGCGCATGCATGCGTGCACACACACATACACACAAACTGAAAAAAAGACAAATAAAGTAAGAAATGTATTCTTTAATCTGCCCTCAGAGTTCATTAGTTCTCTTTCTGGAGATGGATTGCATTTCATATCATGGATCCTTTGGAATGCTCTTGAGTCATGGTATTGATCAGAGTATATACATCTTTTACAGTTAACCATCCTTAAAATATTGCTGGTACAGTGTCCATTACAATGTTCTTCTGGTTCTGCTTACTTCACTTTGCACTGATTCATAGAAGTCTTCCCAATATTTTAAAAATAATTTCTAGTAGTATAATAACAATATTCTGTAACAACCATATACCAGTTGTTCAACCATTCCCCAATTAGCAGACATCTTGTCAATTTCCATTTCTTTGCCACCAAAAAAAAGAGATGGTATAAATATTTTTGTGCAAACAGATCCTTTCCCTTTTACAGTAATCTCTTCAGAATATAGCCTTAGTAATGATATTTCTTGATCAAGGAGTATGCACAGTTATATAGCCTTTTGGGTACAGTTTTAAATTGTTCACTAGAATGGTTGGGTCAGTTCATGATTCTGTTAATGATGCATTAGTTATCTCACTATTTCCACATCTATTCCAGTATTTGTAATTTTTCTTTTCTGTCATATTAGCTAATTTGTATAAAGTTGTTTTAATTTGCATTTCCCTAATCAAGAATGATTTAGAACATTTTTATGTGACTATTAATAATCTTGATTCCTTCATCTGAAAACAACCTGTTTATATTCTTTGGCCCATTTATCAATTAGGGAGTGGTTCATATTTTCACAAATTTGTTTCAGATCTCCCTATATGTTGAACAACAAGGCTTTTACCAGAGAAATTTGCTATAAATTCCTCCTCCCTAAAATTTCTTATTTTCCTCCTAATTTTGGCTATATTCATTTTATTTGTATAAACATTTTTATATTTCATGTAATCAAAATTATTCATTTTATCTCCTATGTTCTTCTCTATCTCTTGTTTGGTACTTCATATCCATTATTATGACAGGTATGTATTTTTTTCTATGTTCCCCTAATTTACTTATGATATCAACCTTTGTGTCTAAACTATTCATCTACTTCGACCTAATCTTAGTATACTGTGTGAGATATTGATCTCTGCCTAGTTTCTGTCACTACTTTCTAGTTTTTCCAGCTATTTTTGTCAATGGTGAGTTCTTGCTTGGATCTTTCAGTTTGTCTATGGTCATTTACTATTGTGTGTGATGTACACTATGTATTTCACTGATCCCTGCTTAGCCAGTACTATACTTTTTTGATGATTACCATCGCAAAGTAGTTTGAAATCTGGTACTACTAGGCTACCTTCCTTCACTTTTTTTGTTGTCGATTCTTCTAACATTCTCGATATTTTTTTTTCCTGGATAAATTTTGTTATCATTTTTTTCTAGCACTATAAAATTATTCTTTGGTAGTTTGATTAGCTTATCTCTGAATAAGTAAGTTGACACTCATAGAATTGTCACTTTTATTGTACTGGCTCAGCCTATCCATGAGCAATTAATTAATGTTGGCATTTTAATAGGGTTTTTCAATGCCTATTCTCAGAAGCAACGTGTTAAAAAATAAGGAAATCTCTAGAAATTTTACCCTCAAATCATACAAGTATATCACATAATGTGTTGGCCTAGATACACACACACACACACACACACAAACACTCACATCCACACCCACCCATACATACATATATAATACATATTTTCATATGTGTGTATGGGAGAGTCTTACAGAGAGTTGAGCTTGAATCCCAGGGATTCAGATGTCCCACTAGAGAAACAAAAATCTGACAATTGAACTCAAAAGAGGAAATTAACTACCTTCCTCTCTGCTTCTCCTCTACTTTCTCAGTTGAGTGTCTCTTTGAATTCCTATCAGCCCAAAGGTCAATCAGTATCTCCTTGAGCTTTAGTTAACCCAGTGCTATTCTGTCTCATATCAAATATCCCTTTCTTTAAAAAAAAATAGTAATCATTTCTTCCATTTGGGTCCATAGTTTCCTCAACTTTTCTATTATTCCAAGAATACTTCCTGATCTCTGAGACGTCACTCATGGGTATCCTTTCAATGTATTTTAAAAACAAAGAGTATTTCATGTTCAAATGTGGTGTCAAGAAGCAAAAACTTCTTTGTCCTTGGGAACAGATTTTTTTTTTTTTTTATGTTTCAATAGTAATTTTAGAAATATACAATTTCAATGTCTTCACGTTTTCTTGTGGTCTGGGAAGTCCCAGACTCCCCCCAAAAAGTTGGGCCAGACTGTGATGCAAGGAAACTTACTAATTTAGATTTATGTTGTGGGACTGGAACTTTCTCTTCCCAGTGGTATTGGGGCAGGATTAGGAGAGGACAACTTCTAAGAGATTTGAAAGAGTCAAGGAATTAAAAAATGCTGTGGTAATCAGGAAGGTCCTACAGAGATAAATAAAAATTTATTCCCAACCCTCAAGTAGCTCATCATCTAATTAGGGAGATCATAAGATTCTAGATCTGCAGGTTAAAAGACCTTTAGAGATGATCTAATCCAATCACTTTGTTTTGTAAATAAGGAAACTGAAGTATAGAGAAGTTAAATAACTTGCAAGATCACATACTAGTGAGCAACACAGAGCTGAAATTTGAACTCAGGTTCCATGTTTAAGAGCAAAAATTTAAATTCAGTACTGTTCCTAACACACTCTGCTATCTTTCCACAACACTAGTGTTGAGATTGGGAAGGGGGGACCCCAAAAGTTTGGGATCCCACACCAGTGTCATGAGGTATCTCAAAGGAATTTGCAGACTTGAACCCATCTCCTAGTCAAGAAGCAAAGTTTTATTGCAATAGTAATTATAACACCATTATAAAAAGTGGGCTGGAATTCTAAGGGAATTTCAGCAGTGGAACAGAAACAAGTAAAGACTTTTATCCAGCTTCTACCATAAATATGCTGATTCTATGGCTCAAGGGTAGGGCTAGAGAGTAGCTGACCAAATTATCAGTCAGCAGTGAATTGAGGGATGGTATCCAGAATTTGATTATCACTGACCAGATCATCAGTCAGCAGTGAACTGAGGAGTGGCTCTGGAACTTGGTTCCCACTGACAAGATTATCAGTCATCAATGAATTGAGGAGTGGTCTTTTTCAGGAGCTTGATATGTGGGAGTTTCCTGAGGTCAGAAGCTATATGACTAAGGAATGATTAGGCATTGGGTATGATTGTTTCCTGAGTCAGATTCCAAAGCTAGAAGATTTAGGAATACTGACTTATTGTTAGAACAGAAGTCCCCATAAAATCAGAGGACCACAAAATCATATTACATCACTACTACAAATATTATATTAGTAAGAATCATAAATTCTAATAGAAACTTATATTTGTCTAGTGTCTCTTCCCTCCCCACTCTGGTAGGTAGCACTATTCCCCCATTCTACAGATGATGAAACTATCATATAACATACACAACAATTCCTGATTTCAAACTTTCTACCTTGTGGAAAAGATAGATATTTGTCATTTTCCAGGTAATTTTCTTGTTACAGTTAATGTTTTTTAATCCCTTAAAAATTACTTAAAATTATCTAGGAACTTTTTTTTAAGCCACAGTAAAATAATCAAATGCATACAAGTAATTTCAGTAACTTTTAAATCATTCTTAAATATTTGAATATATTTTTAAGTCTAAATAAAGATTCTGTCTTCAGTTCCCACTTACTTTATCTCAGTTCTCAACCTCTGAGAGCTTCTCATTTTGACTCAACAATGTTCTCAGGGTCAGTGCATCATCTCAGTGGTTGCCCTTGACTTTTTGAAAAGGCCACTAAGTCTTCCTAGAGATATGCTTTCCAAACTACAGGGAGTGAAGTGGGAAAGAGGGGAGGGGAAAAGAGAAACATACATTTTGTCCTGGAATGTCATTTTACATTGGTAAAATTGGTACATCAAACTCTGAGCCCATATTCTTCTAAGAATAGGAATTTTTTTTTTTTAAATTGCCTTCTTAGGAATGAAGTAAACCAGATTTCCCTGTTTATTGTTTGTGGTTCTTTACATCTAATATTTGTTAGTTAGTTAAAAGCCCTGTTTGGTTACTGCAGCTGCCATAGTTGTAGCTAGGACTCTTTTTAAAGGAGCAGAAGAAAAACTCAGGTAAGAACAGAAACTTAAGTAAGAAAGAAGGTTTTGGACTGGTTTCATCATGGTACAGGGGAACATCACTCCAGATTGCTCTGTTTATTTTGAAGTGGCAATATGAATGGTCTCCTTTGGCCAGCCCCTATTCCCTCACTCTAAGCTGCCATCTTGGTTGCATGTCTTCTGACCATATTCTCTCCACTGTGGGTTGAGCAGGTTATAAATCTTTTGTTTTCCCCCTTTTTCAATTACAAAAGCCTGTTTGAACAGCCTATGTGACAGCCCGTGTTCAAACAGCCTTTTGTAATTGAAAACAAAGCTTGCAATGTGGCTAAAGGGACTCACTCCTCAAAAGGAGGGGATCGGAGATAGCTGCTGTGAGCAGGTCCCCACGGCCACTTTCAAAGTGTTTAAAGCTTCATTTTCAATTACAAAAAGCCTGTTTAAATACACACACAGAACAGCCAGATTGGCTTTTGTAATTGAAAATGGAGATTTAAAGTGGTACCAACTTTGCCACGGGGATATAGACTCCAAATGTGGTAGGGGCTGGGTTTCTTCAAGAATGAAAGTTGACCTTTCCTAACCCAAATGGTACAATTAAGAGGAACTCACAAATAGGATAAATGGAGGAAGACTGGTTTAAGGTGAGATAGTTCAGGGAAGGATGAATGTTCCTATGTGAGAAAAAGCCAAGGAAGTTCCAGGGTGAGCCTAAAGATGTGCTGATATCCTGAAAGTCATAAGCACAAACAATATAGACTGGACTTGGAGTCAAAAAATTCAAATCTGGCCTCAAAGATTGAGTGTGTGACCCTGAGCAAGTCACTTAAACTTTATTGACTCGAGTTCCTCATCTATAAAAATAATCATAATGTGGTAATAATAATACTTACCTTCCAGGATCGTTGTGAAGATAAAATGAGCTAATATTTGAAATCATTTTGTAAATATTAAAAAACACAAAATGCTAGTGAGGATGATGATGATGATAATGAAGATGTGCATACCCAGACAGGTTCAATAATTTGCTCATGTTTCATGGATAGTAAATGGAAAAGATAAGACTTGAACCATGTACTCTTATTTCAAATCCAATGTTCATTCAAATCTTTCTCCATTAAAAAGAACTACAAATAAAACATTTGCTTCCAAATTCTGAGAAACTCAATAGTACAAACAAGTTTGAAATATTCAAATATAAACAAAGAATATTCACTACAGAATTTAATTCAGACAGGTTCTCTACCTCCTTCAGCTTTATATTCATCTATAAAATGGTGATTAAATACAGTCCTAAGACAATTGATTTTTCCTTAATACATCTTTTGGGAAAGCATATGATGAGTTTTACTATAGAAAGCATTGGGGTGGAAAGATGGAAGTGCTCTAATTCCACTGGAGTATTTCCCTCCTATTCTTTAATTAATCACTGAATGTTCTGTAATTCTTAAAATCTGAACCTTTCATTTATAGAAGAAGTCATGGTCCTCAGAAATAAAGGGACTTGTTCAAGGTCACAAAATCCTAACTCTGTTTCCCTGTCATAGGAGAGAACTCATCCCAAGGAATATTTAACAGTTATGTGATTAAAGCATTTCCCCAGTTAACTCACAGTCCCTTAATGGATCTAGGGAAGACACATATGATTCAGAAATGATTATTAGGCTGTGATCAGATTCCAAAGTATATGTCCCATCTCCAATTAACCAAGATTTTCCAATATTCCATCACTAGGTATTCAACCCATGGACAGCCAGTGGCTAACTGCAACCCTAGAAGAAGTAGGAAATTAACAGGAATTTCATGTGCACATGCACATTTAAGTGTTAACATTCTGTGATCAGCGCCATGGTATTAGCATTCCCTACGCCAAATTGTATATTCCAGATCTTTAACCCTCCCTGCTTCCATTTCCCTTCCTGTCATACTCTGTGTGTGACTTTGACCAATTTCTTTTCTCTGGGCCTTTTTATATTCATTGGTACAGTGAGAAAAGTTAGACTTAACAATCAATAAGGTCTCTCCCAAAGTTTCCCCTCATTGGTAATACCAAACAAATGGGATGATCTCCAGAGCTATGATCCTTCCTTTATGGCACTAGTAATAAATGGCATTTATATAGAACTTTAGGGTTTGAGAAGTCCTGTATGTATATATATATATATATATCTTCTCACATTCTATCTTGATAACAACCCTGAGAGATAGGTGCTATTATTATACCCATTTTATAAATAAAGAAACTCTAGCTGGGAAAGGTAAAAGGACTTACTCAGATCAATAAACCAATCACTAAGTATTTGTTAAGAGCCTATTATGAATGTCAGGCACTGTACTAAGTGCATAAGTTAAAAAAAAAAAAAAAAAAAGGAAAATACAGTCCCTGCCATTAAGAAACTCTAATACCACACAATATGCAAACAAAACAATTTGATTATAGGATAAATAGGAAATAATTTTTAAAAGGGAAAACACTGGAATTAAAAAGGGTTGGGATCAGAAGTTAAGTTTTTAGTTGTAGAAGTTAAGATTTTAGTTGGATCTTAGAGGAAGCCAGGAAAGTCAATAGTAATAGTGGAGGAGGGAAAACAGTGCAGTCATGGGAGGCAGCTAGAGAAAAAAACACTGAGAAAGGAGAGTTTCTTGTTCTAGAAATAGACTAAGGTCACTGGATTGAAGAATAAATGTAGAAGTATAAAAAGACTGGAAAGATAGATTATGAAAGGCTTTGAGTATTAAACAGAGAATTTTGCATTCAGTTCTGGAGGCAATAAGAAGCCATTTCCTGAGGTTTGATCTGGCCCAAGATTTTCCTTACTCTATGTCCAGTGTTTTATCCATTTCAACTAGTAACTAAACAGTCACTGCTCCAAAACTTTGTGTAAGCTCTTCGCAGTGGCTCCCTTCATAATATCATAGCTATAGAACTGCAAACTACCTTAGAGGATATCAAAATCAACCTTCACTTTACAGAGAAGGAAAGTGAGGCCCAGAGAGATTTTTCCAAGGTTCCACAGATAGTGGTAGGGTTAGGATTTGAATTTGGTTCCCATGACTCCAAATTCAGCATCTCAAGTTGTTTGCTACATCTTCTCTACCAGGAATTCTTTATTTCTGATCTCTTTTTCATCTCAATTGTGTCCTCTACCAGGCTATTAAATACAATCTGATAAAACACATTTTGAGTAAGTTGTTGGTGACTGATGATGCTACTACAAAGAACTGAATTCTTCTTAAAAATACTGGCCTGAAATGAATTTAGGATGGTTTAACATGGTACCAATTTATAGAGTTATATTTCCAAATAGGGATAAAAACTTAGAGAAAGATCATGTTAGCTGACTACATCAGTTGTACAAAACAAGATATTGAGCTGCAGAACTGATAAACTGATAAAAAAACACCCCAAAACAAGCATTGAGTGAGCCTGCTTATTGAGTTAATTAATATTAGCTTTTCTTCCCCAAAGGAGTAGTTTTCCATTATCTTTGAATGCATGATAAAGGAGCATGTTAAGGAGCAACATACAATGAGGGGACCAAGAATTCTGTTAATTTCATCATCCTCAATCAATTGGGGTGACAAGGGAGGGACCTTGCACTTCAGGGCACAAATCTGCCCAGGGACTGCCCCTGGATGGATTGCCCATTTCTTGCAAGAACTTAAATAAACCAATTCCTGAGTTCACTCCTGAGTTCTTTTTATCTTTGCAGCATATTTCTAAGAACCCCAAATTAGACATGTTTTTAAAGTTTCATTTTTAAAGCCCTTCATGACTTGGTACGTTCCTATCTTTCCAGTCTTTTTATACTTTACTGTCCTCCATGAACCAGATGATGTAGTGATTCTGGGTTCCTTTCCATTCCTAGGAGAAGATACTCCATCTCCCAATTCAGTATATATTCCACTGGTTGATGAGATCAGATGATGAGATCAGGGAACCAAATGATGAGGTGCAAATGAGGTGTGAGACCTGGGGTGGGAGATCCCCTCTGGGAGGCGGAGGTCCTATGCAAAAGAATTCATAAACCTGAAATCTGTGTGGCAAAAGCCAGCTTGCTAGGAAGACAGACTTCTTTGTGGGCAAAGAGTCCTGGCAGGACAGCTTGCTAAGAAGAAGCTTCCTTAGCAAGCAAAATCCTGTTTAGGACTTCTACAAAAGTGGGTTATACTGAGAAGAGAATATCTTAACTGTGGGCATAGTCTGCTAGGAAGTCTGTGAAAATGGGGGTTCAGAGTTTTGAACTTCTGAGGCTTGGGGGTTCAATTCAAAATTGAATGAGATTCACTTAATATTAACAATGCCTAGGCCTCCAATTAAAAAGAGATTGCTTATCTTGGGAGTTTGAGCTACTGGGAGTGGTTCCAGATAAATCAACTCAATACAGGGTGTGACTATGTCCTTGGCCAAGATATCTAACTAAATGAGACCATTTAACTGGCTTCCCTATGGGTGGGCCTCTTTCAAAGGAGAGTTTGGACAGTTTTAGGGTTCACCTCCATCATTTCCACCCAAAAGTCTCAGTTTACATAATGGATGTTTCCCTTGCCTAGGATTCTTCCTGTCTTTATTTCTGCCCTTATGGCTTCCTTCATATCAAGTTACAGCTTCCTCAGGGAGGCTTCCCAAGTCTTCCTTAATATTAGTGCCTTCCTTCTGAAGTAATTTCCCATTTATCCAGTGTATATGTGTGTCTGTGTGTGTGCAGGTATTTTTGCATATTTTCTTCCCAATTATACTACTTTCACCTTGCTTTGTGTTGACTGTATTTAACATAGTTCCTGATACTTGATATGTGATTAATAAATCTTTGTTGATTTAATAGATTTTCAGTGCTTTAATCCAAAGGAAATAGGAAATATCTGATAGGATCCATAGAGGATAGATTTTTGATCATTTGAGCCTTTCAGTGTACCTTTTGAAGTAACTAAATGGATAGATTGTGGGACTTGTATTCAGGAATACCTGGGCTTAAATTCTACAACAAACATAATTAGTTGTATGACTCTGGGCCACTCACTTAAGTCCTCCTGACTCCAATTTCCTCATTTATGAAATGGGGATAATAATAGTGTCTACCTGATATAGTTGTGGAGGACCAAATGAGAAAATGTATAAAAAGAGCTTTGTAAATTTTAAAACACAATAGAAATGCTATTATTATCATTATTATTGTTTCTTCAAAAACATAGAGATGCCTCTCCTATTCTGAGTATCATTAGGTCCCGGCCAGGCTGCAAATAATTGGAACTCAAACCTAACTGTTAAGAATTCCAGAAGTGCATCAAGTTCATTGCTTGATTGATCAAGACATTTAATAAAATTTGGGCCCAGGGATGAGATGGAACAATGAGAAAACATATTTCAACTCAATTCCCAATTCAATCAACAAGTGTTTTTAAGTGCTTACAATCTGACAAGAATTCTTCTAGATAATGGAGTTATAGAGACAAAAATGAGGGTCCCCATCCTCAAAAAGCTTAAAAATATTAGAGGACAAATATTAGGAAAACCTAGGGAATAGCACCTTTGCACCTCACCACATAAACATTCTCATTGCATTCTTTGTGCCAGGCTAACAAAGTGGATTTCTTTTCAATTTCACTCCCTCTTCCCACCCCCCCCCCCCCTCACCCTTACCCAAGAGGCCATCTTGGAAGAGCATCAAGACATTGTGTGGTTTTTGCCAAGCTATTTGCATCTATTTCCCTTCCTGCCTCGGCAATATAAAGCTCTCAAAATTATTAGGTAATGATATCACTTTAAAAAGCTACACAATATTTTCACAGCATGACTCCACTTAGTTGTGGTTTAATAAAATGTAGAAATATCAGAGTCGGAGAAGCTGTGGTGGATGAGTGTTGCAGACACACAGCACTCTCAACTTGTATCATGAAAATGGCTTTTCTTCAAATGGAAACTTTTCAATTGCTTTCAAATAGCTGAGGCTGATAGAAATAATTTCCTTAGCACGTTTGCATATGCTTTCCATGTCTTCTCTGCATGGCTCCAATAGCTTCATTAATAAAGATTTTACAGTGTTGGTTCTGATGTGTTTCCAGGCCTGCTTGGCTCTTGTTATTTAGAAAAAATACTAAACCAAGTCAAAGGGAGTCAATTGATTACTAAATGCAATTCCTGTTTGGTGTCCCTGAGGCAAATTGAAAGAGGTGGAGAGAGGACAAGTGTGTACTGCCTGTGGCTGCCTGTTGATGTGGGTGTCAGAGTAAATGCAAGATTGTAATTTCATTCCAATATCTACATTGTGTTAACTGAGGGACTTGGGTGAAAACTATCTTAGAGGAGTCAGAATCAAGAGGCTGGTAGGACATCAATGATTCCAGTTTAGTCTGCTCTTCTTCCTCCTCCTTCTCCATCATCATCATCATCATCATCATCATCATCATTATTTTTTAGTAAGGATCATAGAATGATAGATTTAGAACTAAAAGAGACCTTAGAGGTCAATGAGTATAAACTCTACATTTTACTCCTAAGAAAACTGAAGCCAAGGGGCTTCCCAAGGGCTATGTAGCTGATTAAGTAGCTGAAGTGGAATTTAAAACCTGGTGTTCCTGACTCCAAACCCTAAATTTTGACTCATGACAGGAAAAAGTTGAGGCAAATAAAATAATAATAATAAATAATAAGATAATAAAATAATTACAATTGTTGATATATTTGTTATTATAAATAGGATTTGCAATTTGAAAACCTCTTACACTTGTTTTTTCATATGAACTTCAAAAATTCTATGAGGTAGTTGCTCCAGGCAACCTTTTTCTCATTTTGGAGGTCAAGAAAGTAAAAGCTGTTTGAACTTTTACTGCCCTGCCAATGGACACCTAGCTAAATGAGTGACAGAAGCCAGATTCAACATATATCTTCTCCATTCCAATTCTGGAACCTATTCACTACCCCAGAGGTACTAACATATATATATATATATATACACACACAGAAAGAGAGAGAGAGAGAGAGAGAGAGGCAGCTAGGTGGCACAGTGGATAGAGCACCAGCCCTAAAGTCAGGAGAACCTGAGTTCAAAAGTGACCTGACTTAACATTTCCTAGCTGTGACACCCTGGGCAATTCATTTAATCCCAATTGCCTCAGCAAGAAAAAAAATTATATATATATGGGGGGTGGGGGGGATGCTCACTATCCACATCCATCCAACAGTGCTCCCAAGGCCAGCAGAACCAGATTACAATGATACTGGAAAATATTTAAGTATATAAATACAAAAACAACAAAACTCCAGAGTTTTTTTTTGTTGTTGTTCTAGAAGAAAATTGACTCCAAAGACAAGATCAAGAAAAGGGGATTCAGCCAGGCAGGAGTTCAGTCATTTTTCTTTCTATTATAACAAATACAGCTGTATTTCCTTGCTGATATTCTTGGTATTTTTAGGTATTCATGCAATTAAAGACAAGTGTTTGAAAGATATCAGTGAAAGTGGAAAAGAGAGAAATTTAGGTTAGATATAGTGGAATGAGTTGTCCTTTGAGAATAATAGGTTCCCTTACCCACTGAAAATCTTTAAGACTAGATGATCCCTTGTTGATCATATGACTAAGGAAGTTCTCGTTCAATTCTGGGTCACATTCAATACCTTTTTAAAATTCTTTACAGCTTGGTCTCTTCTAGTATATCCAACATATTATTCACAAATTTAAATAAAAATTTCAGGAACAAAAAGTGACATTTATTGGAATTCATTGCTAGATGCAGTATTCATTGAGGGACTGGTCTGGGTTCCTCTTTAGCACCCAGAAGCAAACCATGTTAGACTGGAAATAAATGAATGCCTCGGCTCAGCCCTTTATGACAAGATTAAGGGGCAGCATTATTGGTGGTGGCTTAAGAGTCAGAAGCTCGAATTTTCAGGTGTACCACTTACTAGTGACCCTGAATAAATCATCATCTCTCTAAGCCTCACCTTTTTCTGTATAATGGGCCTTATCTATGAGATAAATTATTTTATTATCATATTAATTACTAATTATTAATTTGGGATCCAGGCTTTTCTCCTTTATTTCCTCATTTAACAGTCAATCTCTGTGAAAAGATGTCAGTTTCTGATGAACATGACTGATTGATGAGATTGTTCTAACCCTCAAGAAACATACTTTTTCAATCGTGGGCAGGATTTTGGCCATTTAGGAGACTGCTTCTGTTTAGAGTACAAATAAAACCCAGGCTAAAATAGTTATTTTACTGAGGGAAAGAGCCCATATCCTTCAAACAGTTCATTAGAATTTAAGATGACTTAGCTCATGAAAGAGAAAACAAACCATAGTGGTAATGGAAGGAGATGGATTCCCTTGTCTAGATTGCTGAAGAAAGGCTGAGTCTCGTGATCCAGCCACATTTTCAGCTGGAGGAGCTGAAAACTTTTATCCCCCCTCATTAAGGTAATTGTCAATTGTCAGGGGAATTTACTTTCAGGGATTATTTAAAGCTTTCAGGTTCTCTACATCTTTTTGCCTTTGGTTTTCAAGAGAAATCATGACCATTAATCTATTATTACCTAATCTAAAGGATACAATGATTATTAATTATGGGGTTTTTTAATACATCACATCAACTATTCTATGTTTAGCTTATGAGCTGGAACTGTTTTCTGGACACATTCCTTACCTAGTTGGTCATAGGATTATTCCTTTCAACTTGGAAGGAACCTCAAAAGCCATTTATCTAGTCTAATCCCCTCATTTTAAAGATAAAAAAAAAAAAAAAACAAGACTAGGAATGTTAAAAAAAAATTACTTCTGATCACATGAATAGCAGACAATCAGAAATTAAATTTGAATGTCATTCTTTGATTCCAGAGACGATAGTCTTTCCATTATTCTGCCTCACAGCATTGCTGTATAAAATAATGCACAGAAAACATATTGTAAGTTATGAAGCACTACACATATATTGTAAGCTATAAAATATATCAATACATGTATACATATGCATATTTATATTTACATATATGTATATTATTTTCTGTATATATATATATATATATAATACACATTTCTCATTAACACTGTCAAACAATTGATAGGTAGCTCTCTATATCCTTATTAATAGAATTAGTAGCCACCTCTCTCTAGCCCTCAGCAAAGGGGCAACATTTATCTGGATGATTCCCTAGTGAAAAAGGCACTTACATCCACAGCAGCATCTTTCCTGGGTTACTGAGGCATTTAGAGAAAAATCTTCCTGCTGTTTTTCCATTACCCTAGACCAAGAAGGTATGAAGTCCAGTGATTCTGGGCTTTAACTCAACATAATAGCTCATCAATGCAGGGGACTCAAAGATGTCAATAGTGTAGTTCTTGATTCTTTCCCTATCCAGTTCTCAGTTTGGCACATCAATAAGATGGAATGTCTCATATTCTCTTTTCTCTTGGGACAACAGCATTTCTATCAATCACTGTGAAGCAAGTACTGTAATATTTTTAAAGAGATTAACACAATGCCTGGCACATAGTAAATGCTTACTAAATTCTTTTCTCTCCTCCTTACCAAATTTTAGGATAGCCACTAGAAAAGCAGCTGGACTCAGAATTAGGAAGACCTATATACAAGTCCCAACCTTAACAAATAGCGTCTGTGTGATCCTGAGCAAGTCACTTAACCTCACAATGCTCCCTAGGTGGTTCTCTAAGACTACACATTACAAATCTTCAGGAATGAAGAGGGTTCCTTAAGGCTAGGGAAATTATAGTCTCTTTAATTATCATTCACCTTAGTCCCATTCCCCATATTCTCAAAAAAAAGAAAACTTCAAAAAACAAAACAAAATAAACAAAACTATCCAATAACCTTGCAGATTTTAGAATAGAATAACAGGATTGTAAGTATATAAATATTTAAAATGACTAAACATAAAATAGTTAATTTACTTAACCACAAATGTCAAATAAGGGCAGATAATAATACAAATAAAAATATAAAATACAAAATAACCTAATAACAAAACAGCATAAGGGACTTAGAGAGCAGATCAAAATAACAAGAAATAAAGTATCTCACTAGACTTCTAGTTCCTATGATATACCCTCTTTTATAACTTAATATTCAGCTCTTTATAAGCACTATTTTACATTAATACTATTTTATTATTCCCCACCAGGCTAAAAGTCATGAGATCTTGCATGGCTCTCCATCTTTATGATTCTTGAGAATCTTAGAATAAGTCTCTTCTTCCTGAAATAATCTAAAGTAAAAATTTCTCTTCTCTTTGTTCTTTCTTCTGAAACAGCCTGTATTCTTCTGAAATTTTCTCTGTAGAAGGTCTCATCTCTCTAATCTTTTCATTGTCATTTTTCTTGTTTAGTTTATAAGCTTGAACTATTTCTTCCCTAGACTTTAGACTAAAAGGTATGCCCCAGCTCCTTTGATTGAATCAGCTAGGTTTTTGGATGGGTCACATTTGGAAGCTTTTGATGACATCATTGCTTCATTTTATTCCAATCAATTTTCTCAGAATCAATGACTTGGCAACTTAGTATGTTAAAGAGGCCACAAATTTACTCATGATGAGAGTTATCTTCAAGTCCCCCACTTAATCTTATCCATGATCCTTTCCTTGTATGATGATCAAATCTCTTCAAAATCTGAAGGTTATGATTTCAGAAAGGCCTGGAGAGACTTACACGAACTGATGCTGAGTGAAACGAGCAAGGCCAAGAGATCATTATATACTTCAACAACAATACTATATGATGATCAGTTCTGATGGACCTGGCCATTCTCAGCAATGAGATCAACCAAATCAGTTCCAATGGAGCAGTAATGAACTGAACCAGCTAAGCCCAGTGAAAGAATTCTGGGAGATGACTAAAAACCATTACATTGAATTCCCAATCCCTATATTTTTGCCCACCTGCATTTTTGATTTCCTTCACAGGCTAATTGTACAATATTTCAGAGTCTGATTCTTTTTGTACAGCAAAATAACAGTTTGGTTATGTATACTTATTGTGTATCTAATTTATATTTTAATATATTTAACATCTACTGGTCATCCTGCTATCTGGGGGAAGGGGGATAAGGAGGGGAAAAATTGGAACAAGAGTTTTGGCAATTGTCAATGCTGTAAAATTACCCATACATATAACCTGTAAATAAAAGGCTATTAAAAAAAAATCTGAAGGTTAGCACAATAACTGGCTATTATAATAAATCATAAAGCCTAAAAAGTCCTTCTTAATGTTGATTACAAACTTCCAGAAGACAGAAACTACATTATTTTTTGTTTCTATTTATTCCTATGAGAAATGCCTTTCTCATATTTTTTTTTTTATTGGTCATTTCATCAATATATTATAATCCTGATAGTATTTGCCTTACAATTTGTCAGTCAATCAGCAAGCATTCACTGCAATGGCTGCTTATTAGGAACTATGTTAAACCAAAATGATACTAAAATAATAATGATAATAATGATAATAAAAACTATTCCTGCCCTTAAGGAGATTAAATTCTAAAACATTACATAAATTAGTACATATAAGATAAATAAAGAGTAGAAGAAAGTAGTTTGAGAGGAGAAGACAATAACACCTGGGGAAAACAAGCATTGGAATAAAAAAAAAAAAAGAAAGAGAAAAAAAGATTATTTTCTTATTATATTAAAAATCAGTTTTATAAATAGCTTTTCTTTTTTGTTTGGCTACTCAAAACCTGATCTAAGAAGGACATTTCTGACCTTAGTCAAAGAATTCACCCCATCCAGACTATCTTACCAAGAAGAATTTTTACTGGTATCCCCACTATTGTGTAACACTGGTAGGAATGGGTAGAGATGGATTCTTTCCTAAAAATTGCTGGAGGACAAATGCTGGGAGAATGCTGAACTTGATCATAGTCAAGTCTCTTAACTCTTCACTAGAATAAATCCACTCATTTTCTCATTAATTGCTAACCAACAAGATTTGATTTTCACTCTTTAGGGACAACTCTTTCCCCAAAGGTATTTAACAATTGAAACAGCATCCAGGTGGGGTATCCAGTTTCTGAGATAATCATTGTCCTCAATTAATACATTATTAATTACCCAGAAACTATATCTCTCAGACTTTCATATATCTCAGAAGCCAAGGAATCTAAGAGTCATGATTGAGGAAGGTGAACATTCAAGATATAGAAGAAAGCCAGTTCAAAAGGAAGAGTGGAATAATGAAATAACATGTGTGATGAATTACAGCCTGTGGCTGCATGTTTCATTATGGCTATGGCTAGATCATAATTTATAGAGAAAAATAATGAATATATTATATGAATGAATATAATATATATTTATTTATAGACATATATGTGGAAAGAGAGAGAATGAGTATATAAAATACTGCAAACATAGAGACTAGAGCAATGACAAAATAGTCTCTCTGTCTCAGTTCTTTCCCCTATTAAATCTATCACCCATGTAACTGTCAAAGTGATTTCTCCTAAAGCACAATATACAATACAACCATGTGAACCCCTTACACAATAAACTTTGACAACTCCCTATTACCTCTGGGATAGAAGTGCTTTCTTTTTTTTCCCCAATAGTATTTTATTTTCCAAATGCATGCAAAGATAGTTTTCAACATTCATCTTTGTAAAACTTTGTGTTTTGATTTTTTTTCTCCCTCCCTTCACTATTTCTTCCTCCCCAAGATAACAAGCAATCTGATAAAGGTTAAACATGTACAATTCTTCTAAACATATTTCCATATTCATCATGCTGTGCAAGAGAAATCAGATCAAAAGGGGAAAAATATCACAAGAAAGAAAGAAAAAGCAAGCAAACAAACAACAATCAATGACAAAGGTGAAAATGCTCTTTGATCCACATTCAGTTTCCATAATTCTCTTTGTGGATATAGATGACATTTTCCATGGGATAGAAATTCTTAATCTAAAGTTCATAAATTTGTTTTTTTTTTTTTAAATATTTTGATAACTCTATAGTTCAATGTAAGAGACTTCCTTTGAAATTCCTTATATTTTATTTTATGCATATGAAAAAATAATTCTGAGAAAAGATGCATAGGTTTCACCAGACTACCAAATGTGTCCAAGATGCAAGAAAAAGAATAAAAACTATTATTTTCAGGTCAAGTAGAAAGCCCTCTGGGGACACAAAAACAACCATATTCTGAAAGAACCTATTCATTCTAAGCAGGGGTCTATGATAAATCCCTTTTATTCCACCAAAATCTTTATCTGAAAATAACCTTGGAAGAATGTTTCCTCCCCCTCACCTCCCAAACCCCATTCTGAAGGATGAAAGAGACTGTATCAAAGGAACTAAAAGTCAAGTGAGATACTTAATTTCTAATTACTTTGGTTTGTATGGCAAGGCCCTTTTGATATTTTGTATTTTATATCTTTGTTTGCTCTTTATCTGCCATTATTTGATTTTTGTGGTTAAGGAAATTAACTATTTTATGCAAATATAATTAGAATAACAATAAGCCAGCTGAGAGATGATGAAGTCCTGAACAGTGTAGTGGATGTGTCATTGAAGATGAGGATAAATGTGTGAGAGATAAGATGTCCTAGAGAAAGAAATTACAAGATTTAGCAATTAATTGGATATGTGGGATGAGCAATAGAGAAGCAAAGGATGAAACCAAATTTTCAAAGCTAGGTGACAAGAAGGACAATGATATCCTCAACAGAAGTAGGGAAGAATAGAAGAAGAAGATTGAGTTTATGAAGAAAGATAATGAGTTCTATTTTGAACATATTGAGTCTGTGGCGCAATCAGTTTGTAATGTCCAAGAGGTGATTCATAATGTGGGATGGGAACTCAAGAAAGAAATTCTGGATAGATAAATAGATCTGGGTATTATTTGAAGAGAGATGATAATTGAATCTCCAAGGGAGCTGAAATCACCAAATGAAAAAATATAGAGAGAAAAGATAAGAGAGCACAATAAAGAGTTCTGAGAAACATAGTGAGCTTCATGTGGATGAAGATCCAACAATGCAATCTGAGAAGAAATGATTAGACAGGAGAAAAAACAGAGTCACAAAATTCCAGGGAGGAGAGAGTGTTGAAAAGAAGATGGTTAAAAAGGCAAAGGTTACAGGGAATTTGGATAAATAAGGATTGGTTAAAAAGTAAATGAGTAGTGAAGATGAAAGCTGTTTTATATAGGGCTAAGAAGGTGAAAGGAAAAAGTACAAGAACCAAGTTTAAATGACTTTTTTTAAAGAGGAGTTTAGCTAAAAAGGGAAGAGGAGATATAAATATCTAAGGCACATACCAAGATCTATCTGTTGTTTTTTTGTTTGTTTGTTTGTTTCATTTTGGTTTGGTTTGGTTTTTAAGAAATAACAAACAAGAATACTTTTAAACAGCAAAGTAGAATTAGGTAGATAGGAAAATATTGAAGCTAAATGGGAACATAAGAAAAATATTGGGAGACCCCAGAGAAAACGGGAGAGGATGGGAACAAGGATCCATGTAGAATGATTGCATTGATAAGTAGAGGCCTACCTCTTTATCAGGGACTGAAATGAAGGAGGAGATAGTAGGAAATATTAAGGTAAGGTGAAGATTAAAGGAGAAGAAGCTCTTGATAAATGGTTTCGAAGCATAAGTCAATATGGCAGAATGGGAGCCTTGAAGAAAGAAAATTTAGTATAGCTTCTGTAGTGAAATACCAAATCAACGAGAAGGCAAGAGAACTTCCTTGTCCTAATAACAACCCAATTGAGATTGGCTAACACAAATTTGTTAGGGACCTAGTCAGTGTGATTTTGTGATTGCTTCTACTTTCTTTCTAACTGTAGTCTTAGAGTTCCTGGAACACTGGGATCATAAGTGAATTTCCTGGTATCATATGAAGGTTTCATAGGCAGATCTTGATACTGAGGCTCTCTTATATTAAAGTCAGTTCTATATGAAGTCAGTTTTTTATCCACAATACCATATTACTTCTGCCTGATATTTAACTAGTACTTAATGAATATTTGTTACATTGAATTGAATTTAAAAACTTAAGTTGTTCATCACCTGCTTAGTGATAGTGCGGAGGGGAACCCTGAACCTCTCCCTCACTCTATCTCTCGGATTTTGGGGGGAATGCTTGAGAAACTCCCCCAGAGAAATTCTCCCCTGAGAGACCCACCCAGAAAATCAAGATAAAGTGGTTTCATTCTGTTATCTGGGTGGGACTAGTTAAATCAGGACCACTCCCAATTAGCCCAAGCTGGAGATCTAGATTTTGACCTCTATTGAGTTGGAGATTAGTTCAGGGACACTCATTCAAATGGAAAATTTCCCTTCAATTTGGGAAAATCTTTGTCTGATTTCAACTCAAACTGCCTCAGCCTCTAGCCAAAGTTTCAATTATAAAAAGAGGCAACTTGGAGCACTTCTTAGCAGAGGGCCAAAAACAGGAATCATTCCAGGCTAAGGGACTTCTTTTAGCATAGCTGCCTGAGAAGGACTCTGCCTGCTGAAAAGACATTTTCTTTTCAGCATTAAATTCTTTGTCTCTCTCATCTATTTCCCTAATAAGACCTTACCCCTCTTTACCTCTCTGTCGGGAGTTCTCTGCTAGACCTTTACTTCTCTATTGGGACCTTGCCACTAAGGAAGTCAGCCTCCTAGCAAAAGCTGATTTCCCAGTGCCAATAAACTTCTTTTGTCAGTCTATTTTTCAGGTTCATAAACTCATTATGAAGAACCTGCGGGCCAATCAGAACAAGTTCCCACAACTCTCTGCCCTGTGCTGAATCTTATCAATAGGAAGAGAGAGTGTCCATAGAGGTTTAAAACCAAGAGAAAAATGAACAAATGTCATTTTTACTCATTTGCAGGGGGACAAGTTAGATGTATGAAATGATCAAATATGTTTTAAAAAGTTTTATGTAATAGTTTGAGGAAAAGTACATGTATTTTAAAAAATCCTAATCAACACTGTAAAGAATGCAGCAAATAGTTGCTCCAGTAAACAACAGATTTTTTTCTTAGTAAGTTAGCACTTCAGTTAATAAACAAACATTATTAAATAAGTATATAGTGACCAACCAAAATGAATGAATGAATGAATTGCTAAGTCTTCTAAGCAGAGGGAAGAAAATGACCCAAAGCTAGTCTCTGTAACTAGCATTGGTAATGGAAATATTCAATTGCAGGAAACCTATTTTCTTGTTAAATCTGGTCCTATAAAAATGGACAAAAATGATCTCGGGCCTGTTCTCCCTTAGGGGATCACTTTATCATACCTATTCTTTTTTTCAAAATGCAGTTTTAACAAGTATAGCATACGGCAGAGGGTAAGCATGCTGGAGGTCTACTCTAACAAAGACTGTCTGATGTATAGCAACTGTTGAAAAAAGAATTATGAAGTCATCATTTTGCCTCCTGTCAGAAGGAATGAAAAGATCAACCAACTGCAGAGCTAACAATGATCTTAACTGGAATGGGCCATCTTAGGGTACTGTGATGCAAACAAATAAATTGTATTAGGGTCTCCTAGTCATTGACTTTACTTTTAAAATAAGCATAAAAAAACTGGCTGAACTGAAGGCTCAGCATATATATTTGGTGTTCTTGGGCACATAGATCTAATCTAGGTTCTAGGAGTCTTCAAAATGCCACATTAAATGTTTTCAACAAAACTGTTATTTTTGTTGCTGTCTACAGGCCCAAATGAGTAACAGTGACCTTATTTGCTTGGATTTGGAATGGATTTCAGAGTGAGGAGAGAGAAAAGAGGAGCAAATAATAATAATGGCCCTCCTTTATATTTGTATGTGTTTTCAAATTTCCTAAAGCGCCCTTGTATCTATTTTTTTTTTTCTTTAAATCCATACAATAGGCTGGGGAAAGGAAAGGATATGAGTGTGGGAATTATTGCTCCCATTTTTACAGAGAAGAAACAGAGGAAAGAAAGACAGTGGCTGAGTAAACAAACCCTGTAGCTTTATAATGAGGGTTGTTTTTGTTCAGTCATGTCCAACTCTTCATGAACCCAATAGAGGTTTTCTTCTCCAGTTTATTTTACAAATGAGGAATTGAGGCAAACAGAGATTAAGTTGGTTGGCCTAAGGTCATTTGGCTAGTAAGCGTCTGAGGTCACATTTGAATTTAAGGCTTCCTTACTCCCCACCCAATCCTCAATCTACTACACAACCTTTCTGTTCAATAATAGCTGAGGTTAAATAACTTTAAATTCTTATGACAAAAGCCCTTGCTGATACCTAGGGAAGACCATTATTTTAAAATTTATTTTATTTTTTAATTTATAGACTAAAACAAGCAGAAGATCACTATTACAAAATTGTTGATCCCATAGCCAACTTTAGGCTGTTTTGAAAGAAACTGCTCATTCTGAGTAGGGTTATGGGGATAAATCTATTTCCCCTCCCCCATCCTTACTCACAATTGGGAATATCCTCTGAACACTGTTTATCATTTCTCTCTTCCATAAACCCCATCTTAAAGAAAGAAGTGGGTGGAACCAGGCTTAATGTGTATTTAAATCCTAAACTACAGGTTGATGTGTATAGCAGGCACTTAAATAACGGTAAATAATGTATCTTGGCAGAGACAGCTTCTGGGAAGGCATATCTGGTTGGGATATTGACTGAGTTATTAAAAATCACTTTGAGAACTATCAAATTCTAGTTCAAACCTGTATCAGGTAGTGAGCAAATAAGAGTTCAGTATTGCTGGGGAGAGTTAGAGTTTATTTCTTAAAATGTCTCAGTTCTGCAGGCACAAGTTATGAGGATCCCAAACTTGATCGTCCTATAGGACCTTAATAGGATTTTTTGTTTTGGTAGGGGGAGAATAGGGAAAAGGGGAAAGCAAATCCCTGTTAACATGAACACTCTCTCCTTCAATGCTAATATGCATTATCTACCTTATAAATCTTAGATACTTGTCTGGGACAGTCAGAGGTTAAGTCAATCTGTCATAAGAGCATATTTATAAGATTTTTCATATAAATTGAGCTCAGTTTTTGATATAATGAGAAAACACAGAAAAAACAAAAGCAATCCTTGCATTTACAGAGCTTACATCCTATCCTAAGGGCTGAGACAACACACATTGGGATACATACAAGTTAACTACAGAATACATATTACCTAGTATTATATAGAACCTTAAGGTTTGCAAAGCACTTTATGTATATTATTTTATTTAATTTTTATATGCTTTTGAGAGGTATGTACTATTATGATCTCATTTTATACATGACTAAAATTTTAAGAGATTTTCTCAGGTTCACATGACTAGTGATTATTTGACTTAGGATTTGAACTCAGACCTTATATTCCTATCTCAAAGTTCATTATTCTTTCTACTATACCTCTTAAATTTCTCACAGATTGAAAGGAAGCAACATTCCTGATGTCAAAAGGTCATAAGCAGGATTTAGACCCAAGCCTATTCTCTGAGACTTGTTATCACTTAACTATACCATGATCCTTTTTTAAAATAACCTAAGGCAAAAATGACTTTGTTACATCTTCAAGGAATGTCTCAAAGAAAAATACAAATTGGACAAAAGGCCAAAAAGAATTTCTAGAGGACCTAAAGAAAGAGCTAAAAAAGATCAAAGAAAAAAAAATTATCACACATGATTATTAAATGGAAAAATTGGGAAAATGAGAGCAATGCAAGAAAAAAAAATAATTTAAGTTGGCAATTTGGGTTAAGTGACTTGCCCAGGGTCACACAGCTAGGAAGTATTAAATATCTGAGGCCAGATTTGAACTCAGGTCCTCCTGTCTTCAGAGCCAGTATTTTATCCACTGTGCCATCTAGCTGCCCTTTGATTAAAGCTTTTTAATTTCAAAACACATGCAAAGATAATTTTCAATACCCTTGCAAAACCTTGTGTTCCAAATTTTTTTTCTTTCCTTTCTTCCAGCCATTCCCCAGATGGGAAATAATCCAATATGTTAAACATATGCAATTCCTTTGTACATTTTTCCATAATTATCATAGTGCATGAGAAAAATCAGATAAAAGAGGGGAAAATGAGAAAGAACTTAAAATTCCAGCAAACAACAACAAAAAGGTGAAAATACTATGCTGTGATCCACATTCAGTCACAATCCTTTTTCTGAGTGCAGATGGCTCTCTCCATCACAAGACAATTGGAACTGACCTGTATCCCCTTGTTGTTAAAAAGAACCATATTCATCAGAACTGATCATAAAATCTTGCTGTTGCTATGTACAGTGTTCTCCTGATTCTACTCACTTCATTTTGAATCAGTTCATATAAGTCTCTCCAGGCCTTTCTAACCTCATTCTCCTGTTTGTTTCTTATAGAATAGTAATATTCCATAACATTCATATACCATAACTTATTTGGCCAACTTATTCTCCAACTGATGGGCATCCACTCAGTTTCTAGTTTCTTGCTACTACAAAAAGAGCTGCCACAAACATTTTTGTACATGTGAGTCCTTTCACTTTTTAAATTATCTCTTTGGGATATAAGCCCAGTAGTAACATTGCTGGATCAAAGGGTATGCACAGTTTGATAACCCTTCTGGCATAGTTTCAAATTGCTCTACAGAATGGTAAGATCAGTTCACAACTCCATTAACAAAGTATTAATGTCCCAGTTTTCCCACATCCCCTCCAATTTTTCTGTCATCTTAGCCTATCTGAGAGATATACCATGATTCTTTTACCACATAAGAATGAAGGTCTCTTCTCTAAGGGGTGAGGGGTCAGAGAGGATGAATTAGATTTTTAGAAGTTCATGGGAACTGGCTGCTACCCATGGAATCACTATGGCTGCCAGCATTTTACCCTAAATCATAAGTGATCCAGGAAACAGCTCCTGATATAAATCAGGGAATCTTCTTCCCCACCCAGAGCCCTTGTTTCCAAACTTTCTTTTGGGGGCAGGACTTGTAGCAGTTTTCTGGAATTTGCAGGATGTAAAGAAAATGATCCTGAAAATTGAGAGACCTCTCTATTCTTGGAATCTAGCTTTGGCTCTATAGCTAACTGTGAAAACTTAAACAAACAACTTGATCTTTCTAGGCTTCATTCCTAGTGAAGAAACTAGAAAACCTTAAAAATCCTAGTGAAATAGCCCAGGCAATAAAATTCAAGACAGCCAAGGTGGTTCATAATTTAGAGACAATTTATTTACCGGCCTGGATGGCCTGCAAAGCCGGGACAGACCTCTGTTAAGAGTTCTGCCCAAACTGAAGTAGGGACAGCCTTATAAGCATTCTTGTTCACCCTTGCTGTCACATTTTGACATTAAACAGTGACTAGACTTTACAGGACAAAAGATACAATGGCAGATGTTTGCCATGGATTATAGGTCAGGGTTATGGAACACTGTTAGGCAACCATCTTTATGGAATAGATACTCCTCAGAGCATTGTTGAGCAGGCTCTTTGAAGTGCAAAATATCTTTTTAATCTAGCTTGAGCAGACATTTCTCTGGGAGCCTGAGGCCCTTTGACCTAAGATTGAGGGAGGGGAGTCCTTTGTCCATTTCACTGTCCAACTTTAAACTCACTAATGGACTCCATGCTCAAAGGGCTTCCCATGAACTTGGGAGTTGGTTTTTTAATTAGCTATCCACCTTTTGAGAGATTTCTGCCAAACTACTTGCCTTACCCTACTTACCCCAAAGTAGCAAGGAGAAGGATTGCTGCAGATGGTGGACAATCTCCTCCATTGCACTAGCACTTCTAATCAATTCTTCCACCTGTTGAGACTGTAATACACCTGCTCATTGCAGTGTTTCACTAAGAGAATTTAAATTTAAGTTGTATTTTAAATTGGTTAAAAGCACCTGTTGTAATTACTGTATAACACTTAATGGGGATTTATGTAATTATTAGTTTGAATGGCTTTGCTCATTATGGCTTGAATTTTTAATTGGAAAAATGCCTCATTAGATTCTTGATCTGATTCCCTTCTGACCATGAGTAGAGGACATATGTTCATACATTTTCATATTTTAAGTTCTTCCACTCAAACCACTCTGATTAAGGCTTACCAGATATGTTATAATCACATGCCATGTTGCTAGATCAACTTGGGGGACCTGTATTAAAAGAAGTGGTGGGATGATGCGGGAGTGGCAGAGGGTATTACCATCTGTGGGATCATTCTTGCTAGGATTTATTTTCTGTAAACCAGAGAGAGGAGTTTCTTGGAAGTCATATCATTATGATTAATTAACCAAAAGAAGTAGGGGGATGCTATGCTTGAGAAAGTTTGATGCTCTAAACAAATGAGTGGTAGAAGTTATAGCTACACTAGTATCCTGCAGAAAGTGTTTATTTTTTTAATGGACTTCTGGGCTCTGGCAATGATTTGCCCTATCAGGCCCCAGACTCTAGATTTATCCATTTTATCCTATTTTTTAAAATTAAAGTTTCATTGATAACTTTTGTTTTCATATCAGTCATTTTCAGATACTCACCCAGTCAGTCAGCTTTCCCCTTTAACAAAGCAAAACGTTTTGCAAAATCAATGCTATAGTAAACACATCTGATAGCAAATGAAGCACACTGTGTGCCTACTTCCCTATTTCTTTTTTTCTGAACTCAGTAAATAAATGTGCATTTTATTTATCACATAAGTATATGCAGATACTTGATAAGTAGGAATATAGATATATGAGAAATATTTACTATCTATAGAAGATTGTCTTGCTTATTTATCACACTGAGATCATGTTTATCGTTATTTGTTGAAACTAAATAAATGACAATGTTTGGGACAAATTTAGACTCAGAGATCTGTTTTAATAACTTTCAAACTTCCAGAGTCTTTAGTCTTCATAATCTCTGAGGTCCCTCTATTTCTTATATTATCTCTTATATTCTTTTGTTAATCCTATATTCTCTTCAACTCAATATACAATACAATGGTAAACATACTATCAGGAAGATAATTATCAATTTTGTCATCTGAGGTAAATATCACAAAAAGCAGACTAAACAAAACAAAGAAGCAAATGTATCTATGTATATGTATGTGAGTATGTATGTACGTGTGTGTGTATGTGTTTGTGTTTGTATACATCTGTATACAGACTTCATCATAAATCTTTTGTAGTTATCTTGGATCATTGTATTGACCAGAATAGTTAAGTTATTTACAATTGATTACCATGCAATATTGCTGTTACTATGTACAGTAATATAGTTCTGCTCAGTTCCACTTTCATCAGTTCAAATAAGTCTTCCCAAGTTTTTCTGAAAGCATCTTTTTTTTTTTTTGTTATTTCTTATAGCCAATAGTATTCCATCTCAATATTGTATATAACCACAACTTGCTTATCCATTTCCCAATTGATGGGCATCTCTTCAGTTTCCAATTCTTTGCCACCATGAAAAGATCTGTTATAAATATTATTGTACATATAAATCATTTTCCTTTTCCTTTTTTCTCTTTGATATACAGACCTGGTAGAAGTATTTCTATGTCAAAGGGTATGCTCAGTTCTGTAGTCTTTTGGACTGAGCAGCTAAAAGTAAATAACTAGAGGAAATAATTAAGTAAATAGAGTAAAATTTTCATTTTAGGGGGAAATCAGATAATTATATACATCAAATATAAATTGGGTTCAGAATTCTTTTGATTTCTCAGTTACTCTTTGAATTTCCTAAGCATATCAATACAACAATTTGCTAACTTATAGCACACTTCAGTTAATTATAGGTAATAAACTGGAGTTTCTGGGATTTTAATCTGAAATAAAAAATGAAATAGGTGAACACCAGAAATTAAATGATGGCAGAGTTAATGCTAGTTCAAAGAGCATTCTTGACTTTAACTTAACTCTGATAAATATCACAAATTCACAATTAGAAGGGTTCTTTCTACAAGTCAGATCCTCATAGATTCTTTTAGATTCTTCTTTCAGCCTGCTGTTGCTAGTGTCTAAATAAAGTACCCAGTTTAGCTAAAGATAGAAACATTAAGGAATATGAAAAAAATGTAAATTATCTGGTCTAGAGAATTTGATGCTTTTTCTAGAGCCATGAAGTTTGAACTAGTTTTCACTATATGACGTTATTGGCAGTTATTAGCAGAGCAAAATCAAAGTGACTATATTGAATTTTATAAAGAACTATTTTTTCAAGAAACTTTAACAAAAGGGAATCATTGAAAGTGACCTGAATCAAAGAAGCAGATTTGTTATTCTGGATGCAAAAGAGGAAACAGTTCCAAAAGATTGGAAAACTGCAATAGATCTCAGAAAACAGATACCTGCATAAGACAGTTGAGTCCTAAGACATGATGTACTGATGAAATGGACAATACTTCTTCCCATTGCACAATTGTTCTAAGGCCTGCTTGCTGAAAGAGACTGCCCTTAGTGGCTCTTGTCAATATATCAATTGATCTGTTCCTCTTCCCTTCATCTTATTTTCCATAATATAAAAACTCCTAAGCCTCATAGTCAAAAATCCTTGATGAATTGTTTGTCATGCTAGTTAGTGATTCATCAAGGGTTTTTAATTTTTTTTTATTTGTTTGTTTGTTTGTTTGTTTTTTGGTGAATTGAAAGGGGAATGAAAGAAATTAGTTTAATGCTATACCATTTGATTATTAATAATAACCTGTAATATTCCATTCTCTATTAAAAATATTTCTTAGGAAGGAACCCCTACCCAACTAAAAAAAGTCAGAAACATTCTAGTTCTGCTCAAGGCATCTGGGTAAGACCTCACCAAACTGGAAAACCTGATTTCTGTTTAAAGTATAAGCAGGCTTCAGTATGTATGAGGTTTCTTAGTGGGGGAAAGAGTTCATTTTTTGTTCTCCTTTATTAGTTTAGTGTGACTCAACTCATGAAGAAGAAACCAAACCAAAATGAGCTTATTGCTCAGTCTCATGATCAAGTCATTTTCTTAGAAAAAGGACAGAAAAAATTTTAGCCTACCTCCTTTTTAAATGTCCACCAATTAGGCCTTTCTCTGGTCAGGGGAGGGCCCAATAATATGCTATTAGGAAGACACACATATACACTCCCACACACATTTCAACATAATTGATTTCCTTGGTAATTATATACATTTCATATATTTAAAAACACTATTCTGAGAAAGGGTTTATAGACTTCAAAAGCCTACCAAAGCAGTTCTTAATACAAACAAGATTAAATATTGTTTCCCTAAAATCACCTTTCTGCCAAATTTAAGTATTTTAAGTTACCTCTTTCCATTCACACAATTGGAATTATTGTCAATCCTTATCTCATTGCCATGTTCTGTTGAATCTTACCTCCACAACATTCCTTACATCCATTCCATTCTTGGCACTCACATAGTTATTATCCTAGTTTCAAATCTTATCATCACTCACTTAGACTTATGATAATGACTGATTGATTTCATCATTTCTCTTTAATTCCAAACAGCTTTCTAATTAATGTTCTGTTTAATTCCATACCTCTAGGTGGCACAATGGATAAAATGTAGTACCTAGATCCCAGAAGAACTACATTCAAATCCAGCCTCAAACACTAATTAGCTATATGACTTTGCAAGCTACTTAACTTCTTTTCGATTCAACATCTTTATTCATAAAATGGGGATAGCAACTAACTGCCAGGATTATTGTAAAGACAAAGTTAGATAATATTTGTAAAGCTTTTTGGAAACCTTAATATGCTAGATAAATGTAATCATCATCACCTCAACATCTTTTAACCTATTATCCAAGCAACTGCCAACATAGTTATAAGGCATAGTCCTTGCAAGGTTTTTCTCTTGTTCTAAAGGCTCCATAATTTCCTAGTTTTTAATGATAAAATAATCCTCTCCAATTTGTTATTTGAAATCCTTCACAACTGATGCAAACCAAGTTTTAAAGATCATACACAATCTCCTTTCATACATTTGATATGGCAGTTAAATCAAACTCCTTGCTTTTCCTGAAACTCAAAATTTCTTCTCATGCCTTCATGTCTTTGCTTAGACTGTCTCTCATTTCTGGGATGCACTCCTTCCTTAGTCCAGCTGTGAAAATCCTTTCTTTTTTCAAATCTCAATTCAAGTGGTTCCCTTTCTGTGGAGTCTTTCATATTCCTCCAGTAGTTGGTATTTTCTCTCTATCCTCACATGATCTCATGTTTACTCATCTATTTATATGTACTATCCTCTAATGGAATGAAAGTCTCTTGAAGACAAGGATTGTATTAATATAAATTTTATTTTTTATCACCAGTAGTTGAAACCTATAGATAGTGGATATATATAATCTAAATTCCTTAATTGTTCTTGACCAAATAATGAACAAATTAAATTTATATCATATTCTCATTCTCTGTCTTGGATCAACTATGGTCACTTTTTAATGGTCATTGGGGTATCTTGCTTTAATGACAACTGTTGAGATTTGGGGACTGATTATAAAAAGACAGAAATTCTAAGGAGATTAGTTTGCTTCATTTAAACTGATATTTAGCTCTTGATCAATCCCAATTCCTAAACTGTCTCTTGGCATTCTGACACAAAGCAATTTGAAATTACTGGTGTTGAAGCTTGGCTGCATCTGGTGACTCATTTCTGCTTTGCAATATCCTTTAGTTTTTACTAAAAAAAACTTTGATCTATTCAGGAGACTCTGATGACATACTGAACTCAGATTATTACATTCCTGTTTAGCCAGTCATCATCATTAACCTAGGTGAGAAATGTTGTTTCCTTTTTTGCTTGAAATTTCTGTTTATTCTGAATGAATATCAGTTTGATTTCAGCAACCAAAGTTAATACCTCAGAGTCTTCTTTGACTATTTTCTTTCTTCAATTATACTCCCCCTAACCCATTCAATTGATTTCCAAATTCTGTCAATTCTACTCACTTAATCCTACACCCCTCTCTTATTTTTCATTCCCACTATTGCATATCCCGATTTATTTCCTCTCAGTTAAAAGACTGCTGTTAAAGTTTCCTATTCCTCCAGTTTTTCTCTCTCCAATTCATCTTTTCAACTGATGCCTGAGTAATCTCCCTAATGTTTCACTCTGATAATGTCACTCCTCTATACAAAACTGTTAAGTAGTTCTCCACTTCCCATGGAAGAAAGTATAAACTCCTCACTCTAGAATTCAAATCACTTGACAAAACGACTCCAAAATTATTTTTTAGTTTCTGCATGTACATTATCTCTTTCAAATACTCTGCATCTCAGGCAATCTACATTTATTTATTGTCTTTTCCCTCTTCAGTCTCATTTTGTTCTCTCCCATATCCAAAACTTTATTCATACTGTCCCACTTTGATAGGACCAGAGTGCCCCCTTTCCCCTACAATAGAAATTAGTTTGTTTTTTTTCCTAAAAAGCAACAAAGCTTTCCCTGATCCTTCATTGCCCCTGCCTTCCTTCACTTATCTTCCTGATCCCCGAAGGGCAAAATAAGCCTCACTCATGTGGATGGAATCAGAGATTTTCCAACTTGATGAATTTCTGAAGACACATTTGAGTTATCATACCTCTTCCCTCCTGACCAAGACTTTTTCCATTCAGAGATTGGGGGTGAGGAGAAGAATGTGTCCAGAGCAGGTAAGTGCTATTATATTCTTGTTGCAAATTATTGCTGTGTTAAGGAAAAATAAACTTTGGTTTGTTAACTATTTAGTGACTTTGGAATTTTTTATTTTGTCTCAATGTGAAACTGGAACTAAGAGATTGCAGGTGTTAAGCTCACCTCTAACATTATTATATCTATAGATATCTATAGATATAGATATATGAATGTATCTTCCTTTCCTGTTCCATCTTGTCCCAAACCATCTCTGCTCATTGAAAACCTTCCCTTTCTTTCTTCAACCCTCAACTTCAGCACCACCTCCTCCATGAAATCTTTAATTAGATATTTCTTTGATACATCACGTTCTATTTAATACAGCTATTTGAGTGATTTTTTATTCTATCCTACCACCAACTGGGTTATAAACTCTTACTATATCTTTATCATATTCTTTCGTTGTATTTCTATCACCTTGATTATATTAACATTTAAGAAATATGGTTAAATTGCATTAACATAGTTTTAATTTTAGATCATGAGTTCCTGGTGACTCAGCTAAATTAGAATCAGGATCTTATTCCCCTGAAGGACCTGGATAAAGAACCTCACTTTTAGAAGTGACACAGAAGACACAACCCATCTAGTCTGGTTAACTATGGCCTTAGCTTGAGGGAATGATGCAAAGTAATGGGGAAAAGCAGAATTCACAAAATCAAGTTATAAATGTAGTTACTTAGGGATACTGAGTCTCACAGTAACTTGCTCTCAGAATATGAGTCTATTGCTACAAAATAGCCTTCACTGTGTTGTAAATGTGAGTATGAGTATAGCAGATAGAGAGCTGACTTTCAAATGAAGAAGACCTGAATTCAAAATCTGTTTCTGGTACTTACTGACTTTATGGACTTTGTGTGATCAAGTTATTTTATCTCTCAATATTCCATCTCATGCCCTGACACTATAACTTGTAGGGTAGATGCAATTCTGCATTGATAGTAAAAGTTTCTACACCAGAAATTTCCTATAAGTCCAGTCCATGTGAAAGGTCGACTAAAGTAGATATGTAAAGGATAGCATGTCATTGGTCTGTGCCTATTTTGCCAAAGACCAAATTCAAAGATCTTCTGGTTTATTTTTATTGGCTTTCAGCATCTCCTGGGCAGTTTGATTACCAGCTTGAAGCTCATCTGATTCAGCACCATGGCCAGCAGTTAGCTGAATATTGTTTCGGTAGATAGCTTCTAAGGAGTTTCTCTATTAGAGATATAACTATGAGTACCATAAGCAATTCTTAGTGTATGCCTATGCTTTTTCTTAAAGAAACATAAATACTCAACATATTACTCTTTCCAACTATGCTTCACCTTACTCACATCTCAGCTCTCTCTGGACTTTTTTTCCTTGCCAACTAACTACCTTGCACTTTTCCCTTACTTTCTCCATTTTATATGTTGTCTTCCCCCATTACAATATAAACCCCTTGAGCATAGAAACTGCCCAACTTACTTATATCCTGCCATATAATAAATGTTTAGTGAATGATATTTTCTCTCTTCCCCCCTCTCCCTGCCTCTCCCATTATTATAAGGTTACTAAAATGTTGTGTTTGAGTCATAGATTCTAGAAAAGATGATTTAAAGAGGAAAGCCGTGACTGAGAATTTCACTGAAAATATTTGCAACCATTTTAGAGAGAGAGATAGTGCATACATCCTAGAGGAATAGCTTTGATAAGAACTTTAGCATTGAGACAAATATTCTAGTTGTCCATTCTACCTTCACTGACTCACAGTTTTATAAACAATTTTTTTTTTGTAAAATGGACATCTAATATCACTTACAGGATCTTCAAGTAAAGAAATGTCTTCTCCCAACTCAGAGCAACAACTTTTCTGCAATTTATGGTCTTAGAGAGCTTTTGGGGGCATTGAGAAATTATGTGACGACCATGTTCACATAGTTAGTGATGTTGGAGATAAGATTTGAATTCTTATTTTTCTGATCCCAAATCTATCAATATATCCTCTATACTACTCTGCCTTGCTTTTCCCATGAAGGAACAGAGAACAAAAATTCTTGACTTTTGTCCCATCTCTTCTCTATTGAGTTTGCTTTGAGAGAAACACAGAAAGAGAGACAAAGAGAGACAGAAACAAAGAGAAAGAAGCAGAGACAGTGACTTAGAGAGACAGGCAAACAGTCTGGAAATAGTTGGAGCACCCACAAATTCAAGTCACTCTCTTGTGAAAAGCTATGCTGATTTGTAGACTATGCTAACTTCCCTACATATGCTTAAAGGATAGTCACTTATAGCAGGTGGTACCTGCTCATTTCTGCAGCTGGACACTGCTGAGAAAAAAGTACTTAACTCAGCATAAAATGGTCATTTTTGAAGGTACAGAAATTGAAGATTTTTCATCTTAATTTCAGAGATGTTCTCAGTGCCCTTGTGAGATTTCTTGAGTCCTCCATTATTAAAGTTGTTCTTAATTAAAGTGGTTTATGACCTTCAAAGGGACGAGGGCATAAAATGCATTGTTTTGTTGTGCTAAGCAGAGTTTTTTCCGCTCTGCAAGACCTAATGAGCACTCATAAGTTAGCAATGTAGTCAATAATCTTCCCTTAACTATAGGCAAGCCACCCATTGTAGATGCCAGGAGTCATTATTTAATCTTTGTAACTCAGGACTTGTTCAGACCACAGTGGTCTAATTAAAAAGTGCTTTAATACATCCTTGATTTCTTGATATGGCTGCTCATTCCTACTGCACTCCCGGCCAGAAATGATTGCTACCCTTAGCTAAGTTTGTGTGTACAGCACAAGAGATAGCATATCAGAGGGAGTTGTGGATTTAAAAACAATGTAATAGAAAGAAAACCTTGATTTTTGAGATTGTTTTAACTTGGTGAAATAGACTTTGGCTTGGAAAATGAATGGAATCAAGGTTATGAATTTTCTCTATTATTATTTGATGATTCTAGAAAGTCTAGCTATAGCAATAAGAAAAGAGAAAAATTAAAGATATAAACACTGGCAAAGAGAAAATAAAATTACCTCTATTTGTTTCCTAAGAAAACCATGAGGAATAAGTGGAGAGAGAAAAAACAATTGATAGTTTCAGAACATAGCAGTATACAAATGAATCCACAAAATCATGAGCATCTCTATACTATATTAAGAAAAACTAGAGGAAACAATAAGAGAAATTTCATTCAAATTAACTTCAATATGCTTAAAATTTTTAGAACATAACCTACAAAGACACAAACAAGACTTATATAGGCATATATATATATATATTGATATAGATATAGATAGATAGAGATATATAATATAAAATAGTTTTTATAGAAATAAAGGAATACTTAAATATTTGGAGATCTATCTAGTACTCATGGATGGATGGTGCCAATATAATAAAATGACAGTACTATCTAATTTAAATCATTGTGATAGTGCCATACTGATCAAATTATAAAAGAGATATTTTATAGAACTATGCATAGTAATAATGAAATTCATTTGGAAAAACCAAATATATGGAACTTTAAGGGAAATAAATGGGGCGTGGGGAGAGAAGCAATACAAGAGAAGAACTTCCTGATCTCAAATAATATAATAATCAATAATCATCCATACTATTTGGTACTACCTAAAGATAGAAGAATTTGATTAATGGAACAAAACCAATAAAGAATAACCCAAAACAACAACAACAAAAAACCCCCCACAAACCTGTCAAGAGATTCCCAAAGTCTGACAAATTCAAGAACTTGAATATTAAATAAAATGAATAGGGAAGGATTCTCTATTTGACAAGAATTATGGGAAAATTGAAAAGCAGTTTTGCACAAATCAGATTTAGAACAGTAGCTCACATCATATATGTGAGTAAGCTAAAATTAAATATACAGTCTGGTATAGAAGGTCATATCATTAAAAAATAAAAACAAAATGATAAGAAAGGAAGTAACTTTTCTGAATTTATATTAAGGGAAGAATTTTTACCTCAAATAAGTTGTTCAAATAAGTTTACCTCAAATAAAGTTGTTCAAAAAAAGGCAAAATAGACATGAGTCATATACAATTAAGAATTTTTGCATGAACAAAATCAATATAATTAGAAGAAAAATTGTCTTGTGTGAAAAAATTAAATACAGTTGAAAAAAATTGATATCCAAAATATCTAACATGATAAAGACTCATTTCCTAAAAGATAAGTAGTCAAAGGATATGAACAAATAGCTCTTAGAAGAATTATATAATGTTAACCATCATAAGAAAGGAAGCCTCAAGTTACTGATATTGAGAAATATGTAAATGAAAACAGCTCTGTGTTTTAATCTCACATTCTTCCCAATTTTTAAATGAAAAAAGTGAGAGCAATGAATGATACAGAGATTGTGGAAAGAAAGCTATACAGATTGATTTGATGGTACTGTGAATTCATCTAATAGTTTGTAAAAGTAAATCAGAACTATGCAGAGATAGTAGCAATCTGTACATATCCTTTGACCCAATTAATCCCATTGGTGAGATTATATTCCCTAAAGAAGTCAGCAACAGAAAAAAGGTCCAAAATGTGCCAAAATATTCAGATAGTTTTTTTTTTTAAATCATAACAAAGAACTAGAAGACAAGTGGGTATCTAACCAACCCAAGAGTCAGAAGTCCCTGAGAGAAAGTTGCATATATTGTTACATTTAGTCACTAAATCAATTGTATACTTAACTGTTTTCCTTTGTTCCACAGAAGAGTTCAAATGGGAAGAAGTAAAAGGCTAGAAATGACTGATATCTAAACCAAAAGTACCAATGAAATTTATTTTAAAGAAAATTAATTGTGCATATAAAAGCTGAATGATCACCCCCCCCCCCCATTAAGTTTATCTCTTAAGACACAGTGTAGAAGAATGCCTTGAGAGAATACAAATATGCACCTTGATCTTTCTTAAGCATTTTATTAGATTGTAAGTCCCATAAAGGCAGAGACTGATTTATCTAATCTTTGAATCTTCCTTAATACTTATAAATACCTTAGGAACTATTTAATTAAGAACTAATCAAGTTGGTAGAAAATGTCAGCATAGAATCAAGCATATGAGTAATGGAGGCTTAGCAAAGCAAAAGATCACCTCTTCATTAGCTAATAGCATAAAAAAATGAAAGAATGAAATATTATACCAAGAGAACTCAAAGGAATAACGATGATTTTTTTAAAATTAAAATGTGAATTGAAGTCTATGGCTGAAAAAGTGAGAAGAGAAGGTAGTATGGGAGGTTTGAGGCAAAAAGATAAATTTCTGGAGAAGCCAGAGAATTTGAGAGTAAAATGCAGAAAAGTAAAAGAATTGTTCTGTGATAGTGAGGGTCCATCAAAGATTAGATCACATAGATTTGTAGTGGACCTAATCAGCCTAGTTGCATAAATTCTTTTGCCATAGTTGAACAACGTGTGACTAGAATAGAAGTGGATGATGGCAGTAGCCCAAAGTTAGCAATGGAGCAAAGGATTTAGGAAAGGACAGTACATCATTGAAATAGTTAACTAAAGGGTCAAAACTCTATAGGAAAGAAAGCAAAATCAGGAGCTAGGACAGCAATGAGGGAATGGAGAAACTATAAGCTAGTCAAGAGGAAAAATAGGTTTGGGAGGAGAAAGGCATCTGGAAAGTAGAAGAATAGGAAGCTATGATTACATAGAGAATACCAGAGTTCTTGATCAAAGAAATAGAATATCAGAGTATGGTCAAGGATGTAGCAATGCTGTGAGTAAAATGAAAGTGTAAGTTATAGGAGCTGAGATTTTTGAACCAGTGTATTCAGGGGGATATCAATAAGTCTCTCAAGTTCGCCAAATATAAACTAGGGATTTAATATGGAAAGAAAATCTAATACCTGAGTAATTAACTCCTTCAGAAAATAGTAGGAATGACTTTGGGGCTCCTAGCAAATAGCAGCCAGGATTTGGAATGAGTGATATATGTGAGCAGAGTGAACTTCAAAAAAGAAAGGATATTTTGGTGAATTAGGCAAAGTAGATTCCCAGAAATGAGAATTATATTTACTTTCTGCCTAATCTTATATGATCTTGGAAGATGGAGAAGGGGAATAAGAAGAGGAGCTTCTGGTCCTGAAGATCACTAGGAAGGCAGCATCTTTTTTGCGAAGCCAAAAGATGAAAGGAGCATAAGAAGGAAAAAAATATATAAGAGGAAAGGAAGTTAGTTAATGATAGAATCATGTATCTAATGTATCAATGGAGTCCAATGCAAGTTCTCTGATTGAAAGTTCTTAAATAATAATAATAACTTTTTTTTTTTTCCATTTACGATTCCATTTAGGATTTTCTTGGCAAAGATCCTGGAGTGATTTGCCATTTTCTTTTCCAGTTCATTTTATAAATAAGTAAACTGAGATAAACAGGGTTTAAGTGCTTGCCCAGGATCATACAACTAGTAAGTGTCTGAGATTGGATTTAAACTCAGGAAGATGAGTCTTCCTGATTTCAAGTCCAGTGTTCTATCCACTAAGCCACATTGCCCAATATTAAATAGCAATTATAATACTACAATGCTGATGTTAGAAGATTTTGTGAAGAAATAGCTATTCAAACCTTAAAGTATTATGAAAATGTAAATACTGTTAATATGTATAGTATGGTAGAAAGTAGGCATTAACTCACACCTAATACTGTGTACTAAGATAAGGATGAAGTGGGTTCATGATCATAAAGAATGATATTGTAATCAAATTAGAAGAACATAGGATAGTTTACCTCTCAGATCTGTGGAGGAGGAAGGAATTTGTGACCAAAGAAGAATTAGAAACCATTATTGATCACAAAATAGACAATTTTGATTATATTAAGTTAGAAAGTTTTTGTACAAATAAAATTAATGCAGACAAGATTAGAAGGGAAGCAATAAACTGAGAAAACACTTTTGCATCCAAAGGATCTGATAAAGGCCTCATTTCTAAAATATATAGAGAATTTACTCAAATTTATAATAGTTCAAGCCATTCTCCAATTGATAAATGGTCAAAGGATATGAACAGACAATTCTCAGATGAATAGATTGAAACTATTTGTAGTCACATGAAAAGGTGCTCCAAATCACTATTTATCAGAGAAATGCAAATTAAGACAACTCTGAGATACCACTACATACCTGTCAGATTGGCTAAGATGACAGGAAATGATAATGACCAATTTTGGAGGAGATGTGGGAAAATTGGGATACTGATACATTGTTGGTGTGAATAGATCCAACAACATTCTGGAGAGCAAATTGGAACTATGCTCAAAAAGTTATCAAACTGTTCACACCCTTTGATCCAGCAGCGTTTCTACTGGGCTTATCTCCAAAGAGATCTTAAGGAGGGAAAGGGACCCACATGTGCAAAAATGTTTGTGGCAGCCCTTTTTGTAGTGGCAAGAAACTGAAAACTGAGGGGAGCCCATCAGTTGGAGAATGGCTGAACAAATTATAGTATATGAATGTTATAGAATACTATTGTTTTATAAGAAATGACCAGCAGGATGATTTCAGAGAGGCTTATGTGAAATGTTACTGAGTGCAATAAGCAGAACCAGGAGATCATTACACACAGCAACAACAAGACTATATAATGATCAATTCTGATGGACTTGGCTCTCTTCAACAATGAAATGATTCAAACCAGTTCCACCTGTTCAGTGATGAAGAGAGCTATCAACACCCAAAGAGAGGACCTTAGGAGCTGACTGTGGACCACAACATAGCATTCTCCCTCTCTCTGTTGTTTGCTTGCATTTTTTTTTTCTCAGTTTTTCTTTTTCTTCCTTCTTGATCTGATTTTTTGTGTGTGTCCAGCAGGAAAACTGTATAAATAAATATGTATACATATATTGGATTTAACATGTATTTCAACATATTTAACATGTATGGGACTACCTGCCAGCTAGGGAAGGAGGTGGGAAGAATGTGAGGAAAATTTGGAACAAAAGGTTTTGCAAGGGTCATTGTTGGAAAAATCCATGCATATGCTTTGTAAATAAATAAATAAATATATGTATGTATATTTTTTAAAAGAATATATAGGAAGAAAAAGCAAAAAAAAAAATAATAATAATAGGATTTATCAGCAGCCACAATAAAAAAACCACAGGTTCTAAAAGCATATCTACCAGCAATTAAAAGGACTAGGCCTGTGGCCAAAAATATCAAATCCAACAAAATTTTCTGTAATGTTGAATGAAAAAAAAATGGACAGTCAACAAACTTGGAGATTTTCAGGACTTTCTTTCAACCAAACCAAAACTCAATAAAAATTTAACATATAAAAGCCACTATCAAAGATAAATTTCAAGGAAATTTGTTCTTGTTTATGTTTCTTAACATGGAAATGTATACCATATATTTAAGATTGTCACCAGCAATTGAGTAGCTCAAAAGAAAGATTGAGGCAGAATCGAATATGATCTGACTATAAAAACCAAAGCTGCCTAGTAAAAGGTAAAAATAGTGATTAAGTTATACAAATGAAGTGCAGAGAAAGAATAGCCATAGAAGCCTTAGAGGGGAAAGGGGAGAGCTTGGAGTTCTAAAAATCTACTTATATCCAGAATAGGTTAAGTAGGCAATACTACTGTAATGCTGGAGAAACTGAGGCAAGATAGAGATTAGAGAGTTTTTAATATTTTATTTGGATTTCTTAGAGAGAGAGATTTTCTGGGACCGAAAGGATCCATTTTTTTAGTCTCAGGACTGAATCAGACTTTTGTCTCAAAGGAATCCAGCAGGGAATATGAGTTTCCCATGAAATATATATACATGTGGCTCTAAGTGACTGGGGTAGACCAAGCCACAGGTGGAGTCAGAGCACTGAGAACAGGAATGGACCATCAATCCAGTTCTGACAGGGTTGGGGGTGAGGATCATGAATTCTGATAATTTAGGAGGACTTAGGAGCCAGGAAGTCTGAACTCCCCCTTATCTTGAAATTGCATAGTTACAATTTATAACCTTAAAATAACCAGCCCTAAATTATATCAGTCCTGATGATCAGGAGGGGGGGGGGCAGGTTGTAACTAGGGGGATTGAGGCAGAACAATTCAAGGAACTGAGGCAGAACAATTTAGGGAAACTGAGGCAGGGCTACTAGGAAAATGGAGGCAGGACAATCAGGGAAACTGAGGCAGGACAATCAGGGAAACTGAGGCAGGACAATTAGAGGAGACTGTGGCACAACACAACATGAAGCCACACCATGAAGAGTATAGTACCCTCCAAAATCTATAAAGAAATAAGGGGGGAGAGGGATATGTGGAGGGAGAAGCAAAGGGCCAAAGAAACCCAATATAATCAAAGCCTGTGTGCTAAAACATTTGCAAAAAGTCCTAACAGGATTTTGCCCTCTGAGAAAGTTGTTTTTTCAGTGAAATAAACCCATTTTTGGCCACAAACCTCGCCTGTATGCCTTCAGGTTTGCAAATTCTTTTGCAAAGACTTCAACTGGCCAGAGAATCTCTCAATGCTCATTTCTCATACCTCAACATATATATGTATATAACATCTATGTTTAACTTTAGCCTCCTTGGGGAGTAGGGGTATGAAATGAATTAAAAAGGTGTGCAGCAAAGAACAAAAGAATAACTTAAAAGGAAGCAAAGAAAAGATGGACACTCATAAATATAATTTTTTCTACTATTATGCATTTTTTCTTCAACTGGTAATTTATTGTTATATATTTTGAATTCTCCCTGATATTTTTCTGAACATTTGACAATGTTGTGTTTTGTTTTGCTTTCCTTTTCTGTTTTTCTTTTTTACTATGATTTTTTAATAAAATAAATTTTGTAAAAAGAAAAAAAAATAAATTATAGCTTAGAAAATAGCCCATTCTGTTTATAGTTTTAAAATTAGTGCCATGTGACTGATTCTGCTGTACCTTTCTGCAAATCAAATACTGAACTCAAAGCAAAACTGACTTGAGGGAGCAGTTAACATGAAACTGAAATTAGGACACTCTAAATACTAAGTAAACTAAAGCTTTGGGTAAAAGCTAGCTTTGAAAGTCTCTTCTGAAGAAGACTTTGGCTCTTACAATTATTAGTAACATTAAAATTGATGACAGCAAGCTTTTATCAAATTTTTAATATGTTCCAGACCCTGTGTTAAATGCTGGAGACTCAAGGAAAAGCAAAATTAAAAACAAACAAATGAACAAAATCATTCCTGTTTTTAAAAAGCATTCAATCTAAAGGAGAAGACAATCTGCAGATATCTGGGTACATATGATAACAATCTAATCTAATCTATCATTTATCCATATCATTTATTTAAGTATGTGAAGGTAATCTAGAAAGGGAAGGTAGAAGCTAGAGGTGGAATAGGGAGATGCCAGTAAAATCCTCTTGTGAAAGGGGACATTTGAACATTGTACATTTTCTTTTATAATTCTGAGAAAACTAAATAAGTTGGAATAACTTATTGATAAAGGTTAGAGTCAGTGATCCATCTGCGTTAGTATAGAGGCTGAATTATAAAAATTCTTAGAGAATGATTTTAAATGAACCCCTATTACCAGAATGCCTTCTATATTAAGTAACTCAGAGTAACTTCTAACCAGTTAGTGAATGCAGTGCTGGTCTTACTGTTATAAACAGATAAGATTTATCTGTAATTAGCATCATTTGCATACAAATCATTAGCATGCTCTGGAAGTTCTTAGAAAATAATTCCTTTCCTAAGAAGTTTAAAAATAGCCCTTTGCAATCTCTTTTGCCCATTTCATTTACTTAGTAAACTCAAGTCTTAGTAGATAGGGCAAAAGCCAACTTTCTTCTTACATCTATGGGAATGGTCATAATTCTTTATTCATTAGGGAGAGACAGACTGCAGCACACTAGTATAACTGGATTCTTTTAGTCTTCTGGATGCTCCAATGCTCCCCAAACTCTCCCAAATCAATTCAGGGTCCAAAGAGCAAGGTGTTGACATTTTATAGATTCTTGCCACCTCTGGATCTCCTCTAAAGTTGCAAGATCCCAGGAGTCTGAATTCTCCAAAGACAAAGGTTTTTCCCAGATGTTATTTGCCTGAGGACACTTCCCAGGAACAAAAGGTTGAATGTTATTAAAATTTTAATTTAGTTTAATACAAATTCAAATGTCTAAGGAAAGCCCTTTACTCCTTTATTCCAATTATTTGGAGTTCAATTTTAGTTCAAATCTTGCTGCACATACCTGTTCGTGTGTGTGTGTGCGCGTGTGTGTGTGTGTGTTTGTGTGTGTCTGCAAGGAAGAGCATCAAAATCTAAATCCCAAAATAGTTGCTTCTTTTCATTCTTATTTTGAAAAATAGCAGCTTGCATTTCAAATGCAGCTATTCAACAATGCAATAAGAATGTTTAAGACTTTAGACTAAAATGCCCACAAGTGGTAGGTATAATGAACATCTCTGCCCCTGAGAATTTATAGTATAATAGAGGAGATAAGACATGCAAAAATAGTTGCTGAGAAAATAGCAATCGATAATTATAATAGCTCACATTTGTATGCAGCTTTATAATTTCTAAAGCACTTTTCACAGTTAGAACCACTTTGCTATTACAGGTAATAATGCATGTAACATTATCCCCATTTTAGAGATGAGGAAAATGAGGCTCAAAAAGTTCAACAACTTTGCCAGTCACTTAAATGGATATGTAGTTTTTTTGATTTGGAGTTTTACTTCTTCCCCCCCCCCCCCACCTCACCCCACCCCAGTAAATTAGTATACAAGGGGTTGGTCCATATTTACTTCATTATTAGGTGTTTTTATAAATGTCTTAACTACAATCTTTTTAGAATTCAAAACTTTCTATTCAATTGAGATCACATGTCCACCCTCACCCCCACCACCTTATTCCTTTTTTAAAAATAGCTGTTTATTTACAAAACATATGCATGAGTAATTTTTCAACCTTGACTTCTTGCAAAACTTTTTGTTCCAACTTTTCCCCTTTTCCCCCTCACCTCTTCCCCTAGATGGTAGGTAGTCCAATACATGTTAAATATGTTAATAGATATTAAATCCAATGTATGTACACATATTTATACAGTTATCTTGCTGCACAAGAAAAATTGGATCTAGAAAGAAAGAAAGAAAAAACCTGAGAAGGAAAACAAAAATGCAAGCAAACAATAACAGAAAGAGTGGAAATGCTATGTTGTGGTCCACACTCATTTCCCATAGTTCTCCCTCTGGGTGTAGCTGATTCTCTTCATTACTGAACAATTAAAACTGGTTTGAATCATCTCGTTGTTGAAGAGAGCCATGTCCATCAGAATTGATTATTATATAGTCTCGTTGCCATGTATAATGTTCTCCTGGTTTTGCTCATTTCACTTAGTATCAATTCACATAAGTCTCTCCAGGCCTCTCTGAAATCATCCTGCTGCTCATTTCTTACAGAACAATAATATTCCATAATGTTCATATACCATAATTTATTCAGTCATTCTCCAATTGATGGACATCCATTCAATTTCCAGTTTCTAGCCACTACAAAAAGGGCTGCCATAAACATTTTTGCACTGGGACCTTTTCCCTTCTTTAAGATCTTTTTGGTATATAATTGCAGTAGAAACACTGCTGGATCAAAGGGTATGCACAGTTTGATAACTTTTTGAGCATAGTTTCAAATTGTTCTCCAGAAGGGTTGGATCCATTCACAGTTCTACCCACAATGTCCCAGTTTTACCATATCCCCTCCAACATTCATCATCATTTCCTGTCATCTTAGCCAATCTGACAGGTGTGTAGTGGTATCTCAGAGTTATCTTAATTTGCATTTCTCTGATCAATAATGATTTGGAGCACCTTTTCATATGACTAGAAATAGTTTCAGTTTCTTCATCTGAAAATTGTCTGTTCATATCCTTTGACCATTTGTCAATTGGAGAATGGCTTGATTTTTTATAAATTTGAGTCAATTCTCTATGTATTTTGGAAATGAGGCCTTTATCAGAATCTTTGAATGTAAAAATGTTTTCCCAGTTTATTGCTTTCCTTCTAATCTTGTCCGCATTAGTTTTGTTTGTACAAAAACTTTTTAACTTAATAAAATCAAAATAATCCATTTTGTGATTGATAATGATCTTTTGTAGATATTCCTCCATTTCACTTAGGTTATTGAATTTATTGGCATAAAGTTGGGCAAAGTAACTCCTAATTATTGCTCTAATTTCCTAGTAAGGGAAAGTTCTCCCTTTTCATTTTTAAGACTAACAATTTGATTTTTCCTCTTTCCTTTTTCTAATCAAATTTACCAAAGGTTTATCTATTAGATCAATTTTTGCTTTTGCTTGATCTGAGATCAGGATGGCTACCCCTGCTTTTTTTACTTCACCTGAAGCATAATAGATTCTGCTCCGGCCTTTTACCTTTATTCTGTATCATCCTGCTTTGAATGTGTTTCCTATAAACAACATATTGTAGGATTCTGGCTTTTAATCCAGTCTGCTATCTGCCTCTGCTTTATGGGAGAGGTCACCCCATTTATATTTATGGTTAAAATTACTAACTCCTGCCATCTTATTATGCCCAGATTGCACTTTTCTCTTTCCTTTGCCCCTTACTCCCCTCACTAGTATTTAACTTAGGAGTGCCACTTTTTTAAAGCAGCCCTCCCCCTTGGGAATCCCTCCCCCTTAGAATCCCCTTTCTTATATCTTTCCCTTACTATTTCTGTATTCCCTTCCATTTAGCCTACCCCTTCCCTTTTTGCTTTTCCCTTCCTACTTTTCAATGAGGTGAGAGAAGTTTCTCTGTAAACCAAGTATGTCTAATATTTTCTCTTTGAGCCAAATCTGATGAGAGTAAGATTCAAACAATGCCCATTCTCCTCCCTTCTTTCCCTCAGATAGATTTCCTTTGCCTTTTCGTGAGATGTAATTTCCCTCTTTTTACTTCCACTTTTCCCTTTTTCTGATACAATCCCCTTTCCATCTCTAGTTCCTTTTTAATATTATAATAGTAAAATCAAATTATACATGCACTCTCTATTTATGCCCATAACAGAAATACAGTTCTCAAGAATTCTTTTTACTTTTTTATGCTTCTCTTGAGTTCTATATTTGAAGGTCAAACTTTTTGTTTAACTCTGGTCTTTTCATCAGAAATAAATGGTATTCACCTGTTTCATTGAATGCCCAACTTCTTCCCTGGAAGAAAATGCTCAGTTTAGCTGGTAATTTTTTCTTGGCTACATTCCAAGTTCCTTTGCCTTTCAGAATATCAAATTCCAGGCCCTTCCATCCTTTAATGTGAAAGCTGCTAGATCCTGAGTAATCCTTATTATTATTATTATTTGGTATTTCAATTTTTTTTTTCTGCCTGCTTGTAATATTTTTAGCTTGGTCCGATAGTTCTGAAATCTAGCCACAATATTCCTTGGAGTTTTAATTTAGGGCTTTCTTTCAGGAGGTGTTCTATGAATTATTTCAATGGCTATTTTACCTTCTGATTCTATACCATCTGGATAGTTCTCTCTCATGATTTACTGAAAAATAGGGTCTAGGCTCTTTTTTTCATGATGATTTTCAGGGAGTCCAATAATACTTAGATTATCTCTCCTAGATATGTTTTTCAGGTCTGTTGGTTTTCCTAAGAAGGCATTTAACTTTTTTTTTTCTATTTTTTCATTTTTTAGGTTTTGTTTGAGTGATTCTTGATGTCTCACCAAGTCATTCATTTCCATTTTGTTCAGTTCTGATTTTCAATGAATTATTTTCTTCATTTACTTTTTTAAATTTCTTTTTGTATTTGTCCAATTGAGTTTTTAAATGAGTTGTTTTGTTCTATAGAATTTTTTTCCATTTCACAATTTTTTTTACTATTTTTTTTTTCTAATTCACAAATTCTGTTTTCCTGGGAATTCTTTACCTTTTCCATTTTACATTTCAGGGAGTTGTTTTCTTTTCCCACTTTATCAAACCTATCTTTTAATGAGTTAATATGCCTTTTCCAAACTTTCTTGCAAATTTTTCATTTCCTTTCCCCATTTTTCTTCTAGATCTTTTTAAAGATTCTTTTTAATTTCTTCTAGGAGAGCCTTGTGTGATGGGGATCAGATTATATCACTTTTTGGGGCTTTATCTGGAGACAATCTGCCTTTAGTTCCCTCAGAGTTTGAAATCTGTTCTCTTTCACTATAGAAACTGTCTATAGTTAGAACTCGCTTTGCCTTTTTACTCAGTTTTTTTTAAACATTGAGATCTGCTTTTAGGACAAGGTGGTTCCAAGCTTCCTCTACAGACCAGGAAGCAACAGTGGCTGCTCTGTGATTGTGCTAAGTCATTCCTGGTATTGGGTGGGCCTGGCAAGGTCCCATGAGACTTCAGCACTTTGGGGTACACTCTTTACCCTCTGCATTTGTGTTGGATGTTTTATAACTTCTCTGCTGCTTTACTGGCTTACAACCAGGTCAGAGTAGCCAACACGGTGGTAGAGTCCTTCCTGGCAATTTTCCATCCACGGAGGCCCCACTCCCCTCACCCCTTGTCTGCTCAGCATGAGCTGGCCTCTGTGCTCTACCCCCCTGACTGTTTCTAGCCTCCTCCTATGCTAATGCCTAATCAAAACAGACCTTTTCTGGTGATCTTTGAATTTATTTTCTCCTGGTAATTTGCCGCACTCCCAATATTTGTCAAGCACTATTTCAGAGGCTGAATTTTGTAATTAATATGAGGGTAGTAGTAGAGCTCAGAAAGAAGCAAGTGTCCTCTCCACCATCTTAGCTCCACCCCCCAATCCCCACCTCATTCCTTTCAAAGGAACAAATAAAATGCACCATTAGATATTCTGATATGGGAGATGTGGGTTGCTATAAACCTATGCAGAGATTGATTTTCCTTTTTTAAAAAAATAATAATTACTTGTAATTTTTTTGGTTATACATATATATTAACTTTTTAAATGCACATTTCTTTATGAATCCTGTTGGGAGAGAAAAATCAGAACAAAAGGGAAAAACCATGAGACTGAAAACTTTAATGATGCTTTTGTAACCCATCCATGATTGTCCATTTCATGATATTCTAATATGCTCTCATAAGTTTGCCATAGAGACATCTGAGGACCTTCTTTAATTTTTCTTGATAGAGGGTATCAGAACTGCATGTGAAGGATATTTCAACTTGAGAACAGTAGAATAAAGGATTAGAGCAGCAAAATATAGATATTTTTAGACAACAGCAAGAGTGTTGTCTGGCTAGTGATGGGCTGAGTGAAACAAAAAGACCAGGTCCTTGGTAGCCAGGTGTGCCATAGAGAAGGGTATTGACAAGAGAAGGTCTTTGTTAAACTTTGCTTTTGTGGGCCTTGATTGAATTCTCACAGTTATTAAATATTATTACTCTCTGAGGCAAACAAGGAAGGCCTTTATCAGAATTATCTTGTCTTTAAGTTGGCCTTTGTATCCCTAAGTGTGCCTTTGTTGCAATGGACTCTTATTGAATTCCTTGATTTGAGAGGATTATCTTGATTCCATAGTTATTGTATACAATTAGGAGGACTAGGCTATTTTGTGACAATATAAAGCCGTACCTTCCCCCTTGATCATCTCAGGTTCATTAGAAACTGCTTACCTTATGGTAGCAAATTCTCTAGGAACTTTGCCTGTCTTATGGCAGCTTTCTCCTTATTATAACTAGTTTATTAGGAACTTAGCCCACCTTATGGAATCTTTCCCCTTGTTACTGGCAAGTTCTTCAAGGAAACTTTGCTTGCATCGCTAAACCTCCTTTTGGAATTGAGCCCACTGTCAACAGTGGGCTCTTGATTTCAATATAATTGGTTTCCTTTGTAATCTTATGTATTTTATTATGTGCATTTAAAAAGAAAATTCTGAGAAGGGATCATCACATTGCTAAAGAAGTCCATGACACAGGAAAAAAAACAAACAAACAAACAAACAAAAAAAAAAAAACAGAATCTCTGCTCTAACTAGATAACTATCCATTGAATCTGCTCATTTTAATTTGAATTAATTCAAAAGCATGGGTAAAGAATTTTGGATAAGTAGAGAAAAAAATGAAAATAGTTTTTGCCTCATAGGAATAAATAGTGATTCCACAGAGAAACGTATTGGTAAAGCACTTCAAAGGCCAATAAGAAATAGGAAATTTTATAATTGGAGAAGAAGAAGTCTGAGATTGAAAACCTGAGGGCAGCTAGTTGAGTAAAGTACAATCAGTGAGATGACTGGGGTAAAATGAGGAGAAAAGGAGATTATGGGGAGAATTAGGTCATTTTTCTTTTAGGTAAAATCACTATCTAGGGTTTATGGAATTATAAGAACTGAGGACTACATTCGAAAATTAAGATAAAGTGGTGTAAGCTTACAAATTCTTTTGAGACACCTCACAGCAATGACCTAAAATCCCAATATATTTTTTCATTCAATCCCCAAACCCTAAAAGCTAGGGTATAGAGTGTTTGAGAAAGTAGAGTGAGAGATTAGACCAGAAAGGTAAATTGTACCAATTCCTTATTTGAATTGAAAGTCTCAATAGCCAGTTCAGAGTATCTTTCTGCATGCAAACTTTTTCCTGTGATTCTCTTTACCCTGAGACTTCCTTGACAAAACAGCTTTCCCTGCTTCTGATAAATGACTAAAAAGACTTCCCTAGTCCCTGTTGTTTTCCCCAAAGTTATGACATTAAATCTAAGTATATTTATAGTTCTAAGAAAGGGGAAAAAAGGACAGTCATTTGTGAGCTTTGGAAGTAGAATGTTGGAATTGATTTCCCCCAAAGTGACAGGGTAAATTGTATGTGTCTTTTGAGCCCTCTTTTTCCTTGGATAAAATACAAACTCTTCAAATTGGCATTTTAAGTCTTTCACAATCTGCCTTCAGTCTTTTTAGATTGTCTAGACTTATTTAATATTTTTTTTCCATACACACTCCATTTCAATCAATTTGAGCTGCTTGTTATTCTTTGAATCCCAAAATTTTTCCTCTTTCCTTCCATCTTCTAGAATCTATAGTTTCATTCAAGGCTTAACTCAAGTGCCACCTTCTATAAGAAGTCATTTCTAGGGGAAGCTAGGTGGCACAGTAGATAGAGCACCAGCCCTGAAGTCAGGAAGACTTGAGTTGAAATATGGCTTCAGATACTTAAACATTTCCTAGCTGTGTGACCATGGGCAAGTCACTTAACTCCAATTGCCTCATCACACATACAAAAAAAGTCATTCCTGATTTCCATTCTTATTCCCTTGCAGCTAGATGGAAAAATGGATAGAGTAATAATCCTGGAGTCAGGAGAATCTAAGTTTAGACACTTATTGAGATACTTAATGAGGGTGTGATCCTGGGAAAGTCACTTAACCATGCTTGTCTCAATTCCTTACATGTGAGAAAAAGAAATGGCAAACCACTCCAGTATCTTTGCCAAGAAAACTCAAAATGGGATCATGAAGAATCAGACAATACTGAAAAACGACTGCACAATAATTAATGCTGACTCTTCACCTTCAAATTTTTTTAGATCATATGTTTAAATGATAAAGCCTAATCCCCAGTAAAATATAAACTCCTATGGGTGAGAAACTGTTTTCATTTTTTTTTCTCTATTTATCCAGAATTTTTTGAACAGAGTATGAACTTAATGAATGCTTTTGAATTAAATCAAATTGAAAGAGCAGATTCAATGGATAGATTCTAGTTAGAGCAAGGATTCTTAGTCTCTTTTGTGTCATGAACTTCTTTAGCAGTCTGGTGATTCCTTCTCAGAATTTTCTTTTTAAGTGTATAAAATAAAAGACACAGGATTTCAAAGAAAACCAATCATATTGAAATAAATATCAAAAAAAAATTTTTTTAATTCATGAGTTCCAGGCTAAGAACTCCAGTAGAGAGTGATTCCATAGAGAAATACATCGGTAAAGCAAATTCCAGTAAGAAACAGGAGATTATAATTGGTTGAGTAGATTGTAAATCTGAGGGCAGCTGGCTGAATAAAGCACAATCAATGAGATAGTTAGAGTGACTTGTGGAGAAAAGGAGTTTATGGGGAGAATGACATCATTCTTGGTTTGGGTAAAATTACTATTCAGTGTTTATGTAATTGTAAGAGTTGAGGACTCCATCAGGAAATTAGGATAAAGGGATGAGTAAGAATGAGTGCTTTGGGCAGTCTTATTTTTATGTCTATTTCTCATTTTCTTTACTTTGTATAATTTTTCCAATTTTTTCCCCACACATATTCCTTGCTAATAAACCCCCTGAAAATGATACCTCAAGCCTTGATGATGTGTGGGCAAAAAAAGTAGAGTGTCAAAGGACAAGGGGTGAAAGTGGGGGGAGGAAGACAGATAATCAGTGATTTAAGGTACCTCTGGTCTTTCAACATGGGGAATCAAACTGGCTCAGGGGCTAAAAATCAGAGAAGTCTGGTGCCAAGAGCTAGAAACTAGGATAGGAGGAGGTTTAGATTAGAGTAAGAAAAAAATCCTTAGGCAAAAGACAAGGGGTTCCCTGGGTCAGTTTCATAAAGGATCTGTTTTCCCAGAAAGCTGAGGGCCTTAGTGAGTTCATGGCTTAAGGAAATCCCTTAGAGGAGGCAATTATATTACAAACTCTTTGCATGCAGATGTAAGCACATTAATTTTGAATTTTTATGAGCCTCACTGAAGCTTAAAAATTATATCCTCCACCTATATTTTCCTTTGCGTTTTTAGAATTACTCAAATATAACATTAATAATAAAGATTTTTAAATGGCATATATCTTTGATGTCCATGAACATTTTCACTCACTTTCAGGCACTTTTAGAAGGAAGAGGTTTTGCTTCCCTGGAAGAGTTGTGGATTTTTCAGCTGCCCAGTCCCTTTTCGTTTTCCTATTTGTCATTGTTTATAAACTCCAAAGTGCATTAATATTGCTTAATCAGTCTATTTTATGCAGAGCAGCAGCCAAGGCTCCACTTCACAACAGCAAATTATTTCCTGGAATGCAGAGATCAATGAAGTTGATAGGCTGTTGACAAAGCATTGCCCATAAAACAATTAAATGGAAAACTAAACTGGAAATCATTATCAAGTGGCCTCATCCCCAATATGGCCAAACAACATCCATCCCAAGAGCAATTTCGCTTTCCTCTTCTCAAAGAAAGTAGAGAGAAGCCTGTTGCTTTTCACAGTAAATTAAACAGCTAGTAAATATGGTATTAATTCTGTACTTGGAATCAGGAAGATCTAAGTTCAAATCTTGCCTTAGACATTTACTTGTTGTGTAACTCTGAGCAAGTCTTTTAACCTATTTGTCTCAATTTCCTTAACTGAAAAATGAAGATCATAATAACATTTATCTCAAAAAGCTGGTAGAAAAAAATAAAATATGTAAATAGGTTCAAAACCTTCAAATTTTTATGGATAAAGTCTTAGTATTAAAAACCACTTGCTAGGTTCTTTAAATCAAACTCTTTCAGTAGTACAATTCACATCTCTAAGAATGGGGAAAGATAATCTAGAATACCAAAGTTGGAATCTGAGAATCATTCAATTAAATTTTACTGGAAAGCCTGATTTCTCTGATATAGCCCCATTGTAGTTATCTGGTATTTGCTTGAATATCTCTACTACCGAGGAACTCACTACCTATGAAGCAGCTCATGCAATTATTAAAGAGTACCCTCTTCTGCACTTCTTTTTCCTGGTCTAGAATTACAATTTCACTGTTGTAAGGAACTTCTGATCTTGAGGTTCCTTCTCCATACAATTTAACAATTTAACAATAATTTATATAATTTGAAAAAGTTGCCTGGGGATTCTGAGGGGTTAAATAACTTTCTTTTAATTAAATGAAGTGTGTGTTGCCAAAGGCAGGACATGAACCCAATTTTCCTGACTCCCAAATCTCTCTTTTATCTACTGGGTCACATTATTTCTCTGATAGAATGTAATGATAGGAACATGGCCACTGGAATCAGACAGATCACTCAGATCAGGATTTATTTATATGCAAATATACTAATGACTTTAGCCTCTTTTACTTTCTGAAATGGAAGCAAAGATGTATTGTTCAGGTTGTTGCTTTTTGCTACTTCATCCTCTCCCCCATACCTATTTGACTCTTATAGGAATAATGTTGTTGGGCAGAGGAAGGAGTGAAGGAAAAAAGGGTAGTTAATCAAGACCTTGGTGACATTTGCCTCTAAAATTTCATGACTAATTTTAGGGAGAGAAATTTAGGATTAGCTATGGAGATAAGTATAGTAATATTATAAAATCACTTCATTAGAGACTTTGAATACTGACTTGTTAACTCTTGAAAGAAAATGTCTTGATTTTCCTTTTCTGTGTGTTTGAAAAAAACTCAAGACAATGGGTATTGTGCTACAGTTCCCGTTTATTGTCCTGTCTCAGTTTCCCTAAATGTCCTGCCTCAGTTTTCGTGAATTATCCTGTCCTGCCTCAGTTTCCCTGAATTGTTCTGCATCATTTCCTTGAATTGTGCTGCCTCAATCCCCCTGGTTGCAACCCCCTTCCTGACCATTAAGACCGAGATAATTAGGATTATAGAGATCTGGCATTCCAAAAGATAAAATTCTACATGTTCTATCTCAGATACCTAATTGGCATCCTTTTTCTCTAAGTTCCAGACTTTATGTCTCTAACCAA